>NC_084745.1:56945591-57193091 GCF_033978785.1 Entelurus aequoreus
CTATCATGCTAACAATTGGCATGTGTCAAGTACCAAGTTATGACTCTGAGGTGTGGAGCAGCAAAATAGGCAGAAAAACAATAGCTAGAGAAGCTAGCATGCTAACAATTGGCATGTGTCAAGTACCAAGTTATGACTCTGAGGTGTGGAGCAGCAAAATAGGCAGAAAAACAATAGCTAGAGAAGCTAGCATGCTAACAATTGGCATGTGTCAAGTACCAAGTTATCACTCTGAGGTGTAGAGCAGCAAAATAGGCAGGGAAAAAATTAGCTAGAGAAGCTATCATGCTAACAATTGGCATGTGTCAAGTACCAAGTTATGACTCTGAGGTGTGGAGCAGCAAAATAGGCAGAAAAACAATAGCTAGAGAAGCTAGCATGCTAACAATTGGCATGTGTCAAGTACCAAGTTATGACTCTGAGGTGTGGAGCAGCAAAATAGGCAGAAAAACAATAGCTAGAGAAGCTAGCATGCTAACAATTGGCATGTGTCAAGTACCAAGTTTTGACTCTGAGGTGTGGAGCAGCAAAATAGGCAGAAAAACAATAGCTAGAGAAGCTAGCAAGCTAACAATTGGCATGTGTCAAGTACCAAGTTATGACTCTGAGGTGTGGAGCAGCAAAATACGCAGAAAAACAATAGCTAGAGAAGCTAGCATGCTAACAATTGGCATGTGTCAAGTACCAAGTTATGACTCTGAGGTGTGGAGCAGCAAAATAGGCAGAAAAACAATAGCTAGAGAAGCTAGCATGCTAACAATTGGCATGTGTCAAGTACCAAGTTATGACTCTGAGGTGTGGAGCAGCAAAATAGGCAGAAAAACAATAACTAGAGAAGCTAGCATGCTAACAATTGGCATGTGTCAAGTACCAAGTTATCACTCTGAGGTGTAGAGCAGCAAAATAGGCAGGGAAAAAATTAGCTAGAGAAGCTATCATGCTAACAATTGGCATGTGTCAAGTACCAAGTTATGACTCTGAGGTGTAGAGCAGCAAAATAGGCAGGAAAAAAATAGCTAGGGAAGCTATCATGCTAACAATTGGCATGTGTCAAGTACCAAGTTATGACTCTGAGGTGTAGAGCAGCAAAATAGGCAGACATGCTAGCACGTGTCACATACCAAGTTTAATGACGGTAAGGTGTACACCTGCAAAAAGTGTCAGCCAGTAAAACGGCTGATCAGACAAAACGGAAGTCATGGTCATGGATAGGGATGATGTTTGATAAGAAATTATCGAGTTCAAGCCTATTATCGAATCCTCTTATCGAACCGATTCCTTATCGATTCTCTTATCGAATCCAGATAGGTTGTTGTATATGGAAAAAAACACAATATTTGGTTTAACAAAAGCTCACTTTTATTTTATAAGAAAAAAAAAATAAAATTAATAAATAAATATTGACTTTTACCCCCCCTAAAAAAACAAAATAAATAAATATTGACTGTTGTTACCCAAATTATATTAAGTGGGATTTTTCAGAAAAACAAATATATACAGTAACACAAAAACAACCTGTTTCTGTGATCACTATAGGTGAATAGTCATGCCTTGAGGCGTTTTTTCCGGTCCATTATTTTTGCTGCTTGTGTGACATCACAGGAAATGACATAACTCAGTCATTAGACTGCCCACAGGGCATTTCTTGTGGGACGGGATTCATTCCCAGGGATTCAAATAAAGAACCAACTCCTTTTCTTTACTATAGTGGCCTCGATAACGGAAACCGGTTCTCAAAAAGGGATTCGAGTCCATGGAATCGGTTCTTTTATAATCGAACGGTTCTTTTCTTATCGAACAACCGGGAGAACCGGTTTCGAACATCATCCCTAGTCATGGACCCACTAGCTGCGCTATTGTATCCTCCTATAGTGTGTAGTGAAGCATGTTTAGCTATTCCTCGTCCTGCAGTGATAATAATACTTGTAAGAAACATACTTTATTTGTCGCCATGGAGGCGAGGATTAGTGATTTAGAAGTAGTTAAAACACTGTGGATGGACGTTAGCCGCTAGCTAGCCGTGTTTAAAAAAATTTCTTCCTGAGTGTGAAAAACGTCACCTTTTTTGTTACTTTTTTAAGCCAAAATACGTCCATTCTCCCACTTAAAGGCCTACTGAAACCCACTACTACCGACCACGCAGTCTGATAGTTTATATATCAATGATGAAATCTTAACATTATAACACATGCCAATACGGCCGGGTTAACTTATAAAGTGACATTTTAAATTTGCCGCTAAACTTCCGTATGCGCGTGACGTAGCCCGGCGAACACGGATATGCCTTCCACATTGAAGCCAATACGAAAAAGCTCTGTTTTCATTTCATAATTCCACAGTATTCTGGACATCTGTGTTCGTGAATCTGTTGCAATCATGTTCATTGCATTATGGAGAAGGAAGCTGAGCAAGCAAAGAAGAAAGTTGTCGGTGCGAAATGGACGTATTTTTCGAACGTAGTCAGCCACAACAGTACACAGCCGGCGCTTCTTTGTTTACATTCCCGAAAGATGCAGTCAAGATGGAAGAACTCGGATAACAGAGACTCTAACCAGGAGGACTTTTGACCTCGATACACAGACGCCTGTAGAGAACTGGGACAACACAGACTCTTACCAGGATTACTTTGATTTGGATGACAAAGACGCAGACGTGCTACTGTGAGTATGCAGCTTTGGCTTCTAAACATTTGATCGCTTGACCGTATGTGCGCAACTTTTTTTTGCGTATGTACGCAACTTTTTTAAAATATATAAGCTTTATGAACCTTGGGTTAGGTGAACGGTCTTTTGGGCTGAGTGATTGTGTGTGTTGATCAGGTGTTTAAATTGTATTGGCGTGTTCTATGGAGCTAGGAGCTAGCATAGGAGCTAGGAGCTAGCATAACAAACACGCAGGTGTTTTTATGCAGGATTAATTTGTGGCATATTAAATATAAGCCTGGTTGTGTTGTGGCTAATAGAGTATATATATGTCTTGTGTTTATTTACTGTTGTAGTCATTCCCAGCTGAATATCAGGTACCGTGAGTATGCAGCCTTGGCTGCTAAACATTCGATAACTTGACCGTACGTGCGCGTCACGTACGTAACTTTTTAAAAATATATAAGCTTTATGAACCTTGGGTTAGGTGAACGGTCTTTTGGGCTGAGTGATTGTGTGTGTTGATCAGGTGTTTGAATTGTATTGGCGTGTTCTATGGAGCTAGGAGCTAGCAGAGGAGCTAGGAGCTAGCGTAACAAACACGCAGGTGTTTTTATGCAGGATTCATTTGTGTCATATTAAATATAAGCCTGGTTGTGTTGTGGCTAATAGAGTATATATATGTCTTGTGTTTATTTACTGTTGTAGTCATTCCCAGCTGAATATCAGGTCACCCCCGCCTCTCACAGCATCTTCCCTATCTGAATAGCTTCAACTCCCCACTAGTCCTTCACTTGCACTTTACTCATCCACAAATCTTTCATCCTCGCTCAAATTAATGGGGAAATTGTCGCTTTCTCGGTCCGAATCTCTCTCACTTCATGCGGCCATCATTGTAAACAATAGGGAACTTTGCGTATATGTTCAACTGACTACGTCACGCTACTTCCGGTAGGGGCAAGCCTTTTTTTTATCAGATACCAAAAGTTGCAATCTTTATCGTCGTTGTTCTATACTAAATCCTTTCAGCAAAAATATGGCAATATCGCGAAATGATCAAGTATGACACATAGAATAGATCTGCTATCCCCGCTTAAATAAAAAAAATTCATTTCAGTAGGCCTTTAAGTCTCCACACTGTGTCTGCTTGTAGGTGCTCTGTGTGTGTGTGTTGCCTAACACGCGCCTCTGCTCGTGAAACCAGCAATGTCATGACTTGAGTCCAGGACAACATAGAATGCAGGTATTTTTCAGGAGCAGTACAGTCCCGTTTTTACTTGGTTAGTAGCGCAGTACTTTATCGGTAGCGGTGTAGCGTACAACCCTAGTTCCAGCTGTCAGTAGACTCGCTACGGAAGCGCTAAAAACTACAACACGGCTGACGAACGAGGAGGACTCTGACACGTCATCTTAAGACCCCCCACAAAACAGACTATTATTATTACTAACGTTATTTGGAAGTTTTGTAGCAGATAACGTCAAAATAATGTGAGATAAACAAACAAAATTCCGAGAAGAGACAGGACCTGTTTGACTGTATTGTGCATCTTATTTGTAGTTTTCATTAACACATTTAAAACTTGTTTTGTTTGATCAGCCGTTTTACTGCCCTGTTACAGACACCGTTTGGAAACAATTAAGGTATGTAAATACACATTTCTGTGTTAATAACTCATTTCACAACGTATGTATCTGCCACTTATAGTCCAGTGCGGCTAATATATGGAAAATATTGCTTTAGTGGGTGTGGCTAATAAGCTCTTTTACATGTAGAACAGAATATTTCATTTAAAAAATGGTGTTTTGTAGCAGATAAGGTCAAAATAAATGTTTGAATGCGGTCTCATGGGTCAACGTGTCTTTCTGGTATCTAGCAAAGTGTTTTCTGTGAGATAAAACAAACAATATTCCAAGAAGAGACAGGACCTGTTTGATTGTATTGTGCATCTTATTTGTAGTTTTCACTAACACATTTAAAATTTGTTTTGTTTGATCAGCCGTTTTACTGCCCTGTTACAGACACCATTGGGAAACAATGAAACATTTATGTGTTAATAACTCATTTCACAACGTATGTATCTGCCACTTATAGTCCAGTGCGGCTAATATATGGAAAATATTGCTTTAGTGGGTGTGGCTTGTATTGTCTCGTGCACTCTAAGTGTTTTACATGTAGAACAGAATATTTCATTTTAAAAAAATGGCGTTTTGTAGCAGATAAGGTCAAAATAAATGTTTGAATGCGGTCTCATGGGTCAACGTGACTTTCTGCTATCTAGCAAAGTGTTTTCTGTGAGATAAAACAAACAATATTCCAAGAAGAGACAGGACCTGTTTGATTGTATTGTGCATCTTATTTGTAGTTTTCACTAACACATTTAAAATTTGTTTTGTTTGATCAGCCGTTTTACTGCCCTGTTACAGACACCATTGGGAAACAATGAAACATTTATGTGTTAATAACTCATTTCACAACGTATGTATCTGCCACTTATAGTCCAGTGCGGCTAATATATGGAAAATATTGCTTTAGTGGGTGTGGCTTGTATTGTCACGTGCACTCTAAGTGTTTTACATGTAGAACAGAATATTTCATTTTTAAAAAATGGCGTTTTGTAGCAGATAAGGTTAAAATAAAAGTTTGAATGCGGTCTCATGGGTCAACGTGACTTTCTGCTATCTAGCAAAGTGTTTTCTGTGAGATAAACAAACAATATTCTGAGAAGAGACAGGACCTGTTTGACTGTATTGTGCATCTTATTTGTAGTTTTCACTAACACATTTAAAACTTGTTTTGTTTGATCAGCCGTTTTACTGCCCTGTTACAGACACCATTGGGAAACAATTAAGGTATGTAAATACACATTTCTGTGTTAATAACTCATTTCACAATGTATGTATCTGCCACCTATAGTCCAGTGCGGCTAATATATGGAAAATATTGCTTTAGTGGGTGTGGCTAATAAGCTCTTTTACATGTAGAACAGAATATTTCATTTAAAAAAAGGTGTTTTGTAGCAGATAAGGTCAAAATAAATGTTTGAATGCGGTCTCATGGGTCAACGTGTCTTTCTGGTATCTAGCAAAGTGTTTTCTGTGAGATAAACAAACAATATTCCGAGAAGAGACAGGACCTGTTTGACTGTATTGTGCATCTTATTTGTAGTTTTCATTAACACATTTAAAACTTGTTTTGTTTGATCAGCCGTTTTACTGCCCTGTTACAGACACCATTGGGAAACAATTAAAAATGTCTGTGTTAATAACTCATTTCACAACGTATGTATCTGCCACTTATTGTTCAGTGCGGCTAATATATGGAAAATACTGCTTTAGTGGGTGTGGCCTATAGTGTTTTACATGTAGAACAGATTATTTCATTTTTAAAAAATGGCGTTTTTTTGTTGCAGATAAGGTCAAAATAAAAGTTTGAATGCGGTCTCATGGGTCAACGTGTCTTTCTGGTATCTAGCAAAGTGTTTTCCGTGAGATAAACAAACAATATTCTGAGAGGAGACAGGAACCCAAGTCCTTGTCCAGCAAGATCTGCTGACTCGGGGGAATGGCGGATGCCTCAGGTGGACGTGGACACAAACGTAGAAAAAGGCTCATTCTGTGCAAAACCATGTGACTCACGGGGGATCTCATGGGAGCCCCCCCCCCCCCCCCCCCCCCACACAAGGGACTGTAACAACAGGAAGTGGGGCCACACCTCCAGATAAGTCAGTGGAGGAAGGGACAAACCCAGGCTGTTCCTCCTCATTCAGCTCTTACATTAACGGCCGCCATTTATCAGCGCTCGGTTAAGTCCAAGTTTAATCCTTTTAAAAGGAGACTGGCAGAGGAATCCGTGGCGCCGTGCCCACCGCTGCTGGCTGGCACTGGAGCACGGAGGGGACCCGGTGGGGCGGGGGGCTATTTAGTGTCTCAATGGCCCTTGTTAGTCTTGGTCCCTCTGGGAAGTCAGGAACCAGTGAAAGGAGCCAGTTAGCAGGACGCCATGACAAGAGGACGCCGCTCATTGAAATTCTGTGCGGGCGAGCGGCAAACCCGAGCAGCCTTGCCAGCTGTGGTGGAGGCGGGGCCTCTCAGGTTTAGGCCCAGACTAATTGGGCTGTCAAAGTTAACGCCTTAACCGCGGAAACTTCACGCAGTGGGCGCCTTTCAAAATAAAGGGCACCGCAAAAAACCCGCCATAATTGGCTTCATTTTGACAGAAAATGTTATGATACATGAAATATGTTTGTTATTGCAATAAAGTAACAATTTAAACATAGATTTGTTATTGCAATAAAGTAACAATTTAAACATATATATGTTATTACAATAAAGTAACAATTTAAACATATGTATGTTATTACAATAAAGTAACAATTTAAACATATATATGTTATTACAATAAAGTAACAATTTAAACATATATTTGTTATTACAATAAAGTAACAATTTAAACATATATTTGTTATTGCAAACAAGTAACAATTTTAACATATATATGTTATTACAATAAAGTAACAATTTAAACATATATATGTTATTACAATAAAGTAACAATTTAAACATATATATGTTATTACAATAAAGTAACAATTTAAACATATATTTGTTATTGCAATAAAGTAACAATTTAAACATATATTTGTCATTGCAATAAAGTAACAATTTAAACATGTATTTGTTATTGCAATAAAGAGACAATTTAAACATAGATTTGTTATTGCAATAAAGTAACAATTTAAACATATATGTGTTATTGCAATAAAGTAACAATTTAAACATATATTTGTTATTGCAATAAAGAGACAATTTAAACATATATATGTTATTACAATAAAGTAACAATTTAAACATATATTTGTTATTGCAATAAAGTAACAATTTAAACATATATATGTTATTACAATAAAGTAACAATTTAAACATATATATGTTATTACAATAAAGTAACAATTTAAACATATATTTGTTATTGCAATAAAGTAACAATTTAAACATATATATGTTATTGCAATAAAGTAACAATTTAAACATATATTTGTTATTGCAATAAAGTAACAATTTAAACATATATATGTTATTGCAATAAAGTAACAATTTAAACATATATATGTTATTGCAATAAAGTAACAATTTAAACATATATTTGTTATTGCAATCAAGTAACAATTTAAACATATATTTGTTATTGCAATAAAGTAACAATTTAAACATATATTTGTTATTGCAATAAAGAGACAATTTAAACATATATTTGTTATTGCAATAAAGTAACAATTTAAACATATATTTGTTGGGGCGGTATAGCTCGGTTGGTAGAGTGGCCGTGCCAGCAACTTGAGGGTTCCAGGTTCGATCCCCGCTTCCGCCATCCTAGTCACTGCCGTTGTGTCCTTGGGCAAGACACTTTACCCACCTGCTCCCAGTGCCACCCACACTGGTTTAAATGTAACTTAGATATTGGGTTTCACTATGTAAAGTGCTTTGAGTCACTAGAGAAAAAGCGCTATATAAATATAATTCACTTCACTTCACTTATTGCAATAAAGAGACAATTTAAACATATATTTGTTATTGCAATAAAGTAACAATTTAAACATATATTTGTTATTGCAATAAAGTAACAATTTAAACATATATTTGTTATTGCAATAAAGTAACAATTTAGTCCTTAAATAAAATAGTGAACATACTAGACAACTTGTCTTTTATAGACATAATATAATATATCTGTATATATATTATTCTGTACACATATTATGTATATATTCGTATATATGTTAGATTTTTTTTATCGCTATATTAGTCTATTTATACCTGCATTGTCCTTTCCATCCTTACACTTTCCATCATCGTAACTGAGCTACTGTGTTGAACAATTTCCCTTGTGGATCATTAAAGTTTGTCTAAGTCCAAGTCTTTTAGTAGTAAGTAAACAAACAAAGACTCCTAATTAGTCTGCTGACTAATTAGCAGATTAATTAACTGATAAAATTACACAACATCCATCCATCCATCCATTTTCTACCGCTTGTCCCTTTTGGGGTCGCGGGGGGTGCTGGAGCCTATCTCAGCTGCATTCGGGCGGAAGGCAGAGTACACCCTGGACAAGTCGCCACCTCAGTGTTGCCAATCAACCTATCCCCAGGTGCATGTTTTTGTGTCATTTTATTTTGTTAACAATATTCATCTACTTGTTCATTTCCTGTTAATATCTGCTTACTTCCTGTTTCAACATGTTCTATCTACACTTCTGTTCAAATGTAATAATCACTTATTCTTCTCTTCTTTGATACTTTACATTAGTTTTGGATGATACCACACATTTAGATATCGATCCGATACCAAGTAGTTACAGGATCATACATTGGTCATATTCAAAGTCCTCATGTGTCCCGGGACATATTTCATGGCTTTATAGACAAAAAAAGATAATGGGAAAATGATCGAGTTAATCATTGTACTCTGTATCGTTACAGTTGATATTTGTATAGATCCACCCATTTGTTTACATTGAGGAGCACTAGCCTGTTAGCGGTGAGCTATTGTATCCTCCTACGGTGTGTAGTGAAGCATGTTTAGCCATTCCTCGTCCTCCAGTGATAATATTACTTGTAAGAAACGTACTTTATTTGTCACCATGGAGACCAGGATTAGGGATTTAGAAGTAGCTAAAACACCGCGGATGGATGTTAGCCGCTAGCTAGCTAGCCATGTTTACAAGCGTGAAAAGCTTCACCTTTATCGTTAGTTTTCAAGCAAAAATGCGTCGATTCTCCCTTTTTTGTCTCCACACTGTTTCTGCTTGTAAGTCCTCTGTGTGTGTTGACTCACATGTGACTGACCAGCAATGGCATGCCATCATGTCCATGAAAATATAATGTACCAGTATTTTCAAAGTTAGTATTAATTAAGGTACTCATGCAATTAACCGGACTATAAGCCGCTACTTTTTTCCTGCGCTTTGTACCCTGCGGCTGATAAAACGGAGCAGCTCAGTTATGGATTACCATGAATTGATTAACGTGGACCCCGACTTAAAGGCCTACTGAAATGAATTTTTTTTATTTAAACGGGGATAGCAGATCTATTCTATGTGTCATACTTGATCATTTCGCGATATTGCCATATTTTTGCTGAAAGGATTTAGTATAGAACAACGACGATAAAGATTGCAACTTTTGGTATCTGATAAAAAAAAAGGCTTGCACCTACCGGAAGTAGCGTGACGTAGTCAGTTGAACATATACGCAAAGTTCCCTATTGTTTACAATGATGGCCGCATGAAGTGAGAGAGATTCGGACCGAGAAAGCGACAATTTCCCCATTAATTTGAGCGAGGATGAAAGATTTGTGGATGAGTAAAGTGCAAGTGAAGGACTAGTGGGGAGTTGAAGCTATTCAGATAGGGAAGATGCTGTGAGAGGCGGGGGTGACCTGATATTCAGCTGGGAATGACTACAACAGTAAATAAACACAAGACATATATATACTCTATTAGCGACAACACAACCAGGCTTATATTTAATATGCCACAAATTAATCCTGCATAAAAACACCTGCGTGTTTGTTATGCTAGCTCCTAGCTCCTCTGCTAGCTCCTAGCTCCATAGAACACGCCAATACAATTCAAACACCTGATCAACACACACAATCACTCAGCCCAAAAGACCGTTTACCTAACCCAAGGTTCATAAAGCTTATATATTTTTAAAAAGTTACGTACGTGACGCGCACATACGGTCAAGTTATCGAATGTTTAGCAGCCAAGGCTGCATACTCACGGTACCTGATATTCAGCTGGGAATGACTACAACAGTAAATAAACACAAGACATATATATACTCTATTAGCCACAACACAACCAGGCTTATATTTAATATGCCACAAATTAATCCTGCATAATAACACCTGCGTGTTTGTTATGCTAGCTCCTAGCTCCTCTGCTAGCTCCTAGCTCCATAGAACACGCCAATACAATTCAAACACCTGATCAACACACACAATCACTCAGCCCAAAAGACCGTTCACCTAACCCAAGGTTCATAAAGCTTATATATTTTTAAAAAGTTACGTACGTGACGCGCACGTACGGTACGGTACGTGTTATGCTAGCTCCTAGCTCCTCTGCTAGCTCCTAGCTCCATAGAACACGCCAATACAATTCAAACACATGATCAACACACACAATCACTCAGCCCAAAATACCGTTCACCTAACCCAAGGTTCATAAAGCTTATATATTTTAAAAAAGTTACGTACATACGCAAAAAAAAGCCAAAGCTGCATACTCACAGTAGCACGTCTGCGTCTTTGTCATCCAAATCAAAGTAATCCTGGTAAGAGTCTGTGTTGTCCCAGTTCTCTACAGGCGTCTGTGTATCCAAATCAAAAGTCCTCCTGGTTAGAGTCTCTGTTATCCGAGTTCTTCCATCTTGACTGCATCTTTCGGGAATGTAAACAAAGAAGCGCCGGCTGTGTACTGTTGTGGCTGACTACGTTCGAAAAATACGTCCATTTCGCACCGACAACTTTCTTCTTTGCTTGCTTAGCTTCCTTCTCCATAATGCAATGAACATGATTGAAACAGATTCACGAACACAGATGTCCAGAATACTGTGGAATTATGAAATGAAAACAGAGCTTTTTCGTATCGGCTTCAATGTGGAAGGCATACCCGTGTTCGCCGGGCTACGTCACACGCATACGTCATCCTCAGAGGCGTTTCGAACCGGAAGTTTAGCGGCAAATTTAAAATGTCACTTTATAAGTTAACCCGGCCGTATTGGCATGTGTTATAATGTTAAGATTTCATCATTGATATATAAACTATCAGACTGCGTGGTCGGTAGTAGTGGGTTTCAGTAGGCCTTTAAACCGACTGAAAAACCTATTGGGGTGTTATGTTACCATTTAGTGGTCAATTGTACGGGTAATGTACTGTACTGTTCAATCTACTAATAAAAGTCTCAATCAATCAATCATTAAATTGTATTTCGGTGACGGCCATGATGCAAGTAGTTCTCATAAAACACATGCGAAGACACTGAAATGGTGTGTTGTTGTTTGTGCTGTGGCGCCATCTTTTGGACGAGTTCGCTCACTGCCGGTGCTGCGGAGTTAGTGTCTGCAGTGTTTCCTGAAGTTTAATTTAAAGCTTTGAACCGGAAGTAGCACCGTCTTTAAGTGGTCCATAGCGTTTCTACTCGTACGGATCCTTCATTCATCACTCCAAGTGACGTTTGTAAGTTTTACAATATAACTACAACAATTCCTACTTACTAAAGTGTCCCATGTGTGACGTCTGTAGGAGTGTCTTCATGCATATTTGTGCGTAATGTAATCAAGTTAGCGTCGTTAGCATTAGCTAATATGCTAACAGGTTTACGAGTTAGTATAATTAACTTACATTCTTTTTGTATTGTTTCACTTTCACAAATTCCTCAGTAAATGTACCAAAACGTCACAGTGGAGTTATTGAGTCTGTTTAGCTGATTGGAGAGCTAGCTTGCGCAGCTAGTAGGTCCATGACCATGACTTCTGTTTTGTTTGATCAGCCATTTTACTGCCCTGTTACAGACACCGTTTGGAAACAATTAAGGTATGCAAACAAACATTTCTGTGTAAATGTGTAACGTGAGAAAGCAGTAGTGTATAGTTTATGGTGTTTTTGTAGCGCCCTAAAACGTGTTAATACTGTAAGTATTGTACTTATTACACAGCAGCGGCTTGATTGTAATGTGCATCTTAGTTGTAGTTTTAAAGGTGTTGAAACTTCTGTTTTGTTCGATCAGCCGTTTTACTGCCCTGTTACAGACACCGTTTGGAAACAAGTAAGGTATGTAAATACACATTTCAGTGTAAATGTGTAACGTGAGAAAGCAGTAGTGTATAGTTTATGGTGTTTTTTTTGTTTTTGTAGCACCCTAAAACGTGTTAATACTGTAAGTATTGTACTTATTACACAGCAGCTGTTTGATTGTAATGTGCATCTTAGTTGTAGTTTTCATTAAGACATTTAAAGGTGTTTAAACTTCTGTTTTTTTTGATCAGCCGTTTTACTGCCCTGTTACAGACACCGTTGGGAAACAATTAAGGTATGTAAATAAACATTTATGTGTTAATAACTCATTTCACGACCTACATATCTGCCACTTATAGCCCATTGCGGCTAACATATGGAAAAATAGGGTTTTTAAAATACAATTTAGTGGGTGTGGCTTAAATACCGGTGCGCTCTATAGTCCGAAAAATAAGTTACGTCTTGTTTTATTGTCACATATTTGAGTCTCAATTGCAAGTATGACATTAATTAAGTTACAATGACAGTTGCAAGTCCATTACGTGAGAATGCAGTAGTGTATAGTTTATGCTGCTTTTTTTGTTAATGTGTGTGTTAATACTGTAAGTATTGTACTTATTACACAGCAGCTGTTTGATTGTAATGTGCATCTTAATTGTAGTTTTCATTAACATATTTAAAGATGTTGAAACTTCTGTTTTGTTTGATCAGCCGTTTTACTGCCCTGTTACAGACACCGTTTGGAAACAATTAAGGTATGTAAATAAATATTTCTGTGTTAATAACTCATTTAACGACGTACATATCTGCCACTTAATAGTCCAGTGCGGCTAATATATGGAAAATATATTTTTAGTGGGTGTGGCCTATATACCGGTGCGCTCTATAGTCCGAAAAATAAGTTATGTCTTGTTTTATTGTCACATATTTGAGTCTCAATTGCAAGTATGACATTAATTAAGTTACAATGACAGTTGCACGTCCATTACGTGAGAATGCAGAAGTGTATAGTTTATGCTGCTTTTTTGGTTAATGTGTGTGTTAATACTGTAAGTATTGTACTTATTACACAGCAGCTGTTTGATTGTAATGTGCATCTTAATTGTAGTTTTCATTAACATATTTAAAGACTTCTGTTTTGTTTGATCAGCCGTTTTACTGCCCTGTTACAGACACCGTTTGGAAACAATTAAGGTATGTAAATAAATATTTCTGTGTTAATAACTCATTTAACGACGTACATATCTGCCACTTATAGTCCAGTGCGGCTAATATATGGAAAGTATATTTTTAGTGGGTGTGGCCTATATACCGGTGCGCTCTATAGTCCGAAAAATAAGTTATGTCTTGTTTTATTGTCACATGTTTGAGTGTCAATTGCAAGTATGACATTAATTAAGTTACAATGACAGTTGCAAGTCCATTACGTGAGAATGCAGAAGTGTATAGTTTATGTTGCTTTTTTTGTTAATGTGTGTGTTAATACTGTAAGTATTGTACTTATTACACAGCAGCTGTTTGATTGTAATGTGCATCTTAATTGTAGTTTTCATTAACATATTTAAAGATGTTGAAACTTCTGTTTTGTTTGATCAGCCGTTTTACTGCCCTGTTACAGACACCGTTTGGAAACAATTAAGGTATGTAAATAAATATTTCTGTGTTAACTCATTTAACGACGTACATATCTGCCACTTATAGTCCAGTGCTGCTAATATATGGAGAAATAGGGTTTTTAAAATACAATTTAGTGGGTGTGGCTTAAATACCGGTGCGCTCTATAGTCCGAAAAATAAGTTATGTCTTGTTTTATTGTCACATATTTGAGTCTCAATTGCAAGTATGACATTAATTAAGTTACAATGACAGTTGCAAGTCCATTACGTGAGAATGCAGAAGTGTATAGTTTATGCTGCTTTTTTTGTTAATGTGTGTGTTAATACTGTAAGTATTGTACTTATTACACAGCAGCTGTTTGATTGTAATGTGCATCTTAATTGTAGTTTTCATTAACATATTTAAAGACTTCTGTTTTGTTTGATCAGCCGTTTTACTGCCCTGTTACAGACACCGTTTGGAAACAATTAAGGTATGTAAATAAATATTTCTGTGTTAATAACTCATATAACGACGTACATATCTGCCACTTATAGTCCAGTGCGGCTAATATATGGAAAGTATATTTTTAGTGGGTGTGGCCTATATACCGGTGCGCTCTATAGTCCGAAAAATAAGTTATGTCTTGTTTTATTGTCACATATTTGAGTGTCAATTGCAAGTATGACATTAATTAAGTTACAATGACAGTTGCAAGTCCATTACGTGAGAATGCAGAAGTGTATAGTTTATGTTGCTTTTTTTGTTAATGTGTGTGTTAATACTGTAAGTATTGTACTTATTACACAGCAGCTGTTTGATTGTAATGTGCATCTTAATTGTAGTTTTCATTAACATATTCAAAGATGTTGAAACTTCTGTTTTGTTTGATCAACCGTTTTACTGCCCTGTTACAGACACCGTTTGGAAACAATTAAGGTATGTAAATAAATATTTCTGTGTTAACTCATTTAACGACGTACATATCTGCCACTTATAGTCCAGTGCTGCTAATATATGGAGAAATAGGGTTTTTAAAATACAATTTAGTGGGTGTGGCTTAAATACCGGTGCGCTCTATAGTCCGAAAAATAAGTTGTGTCTTGTTTTATTGTCACATATTTGAGTCTCAATTGCAAGTATGACATTAATTAAGTTACAATGACAGTTGCAAGTCCATTACGTGAGAATGCAGAAGTGTATAGTTTATGCTGCTTTTTTTGTTAATGTGTGTGTTAATGCTGTAAGTATTGTACTTATTACACAGCAGCTGTTTGATTGTAATGTGCATCTTAATTGTAGTTTTCATTAACATATTTAAAGATGTTGAAACTTCTGTTTTGTTTGATCAGCCGTTTTACTGCCCTGTTACAGACACCGTTTTGAAACAATTAAGGTATGTAAATAAATATTTCTGTGTTAATAACTCATTTAACGACGTACATATCTGCGACTTAATAGTCCAGTGCGGCTAATATACGGAAAATATATTTTTAGTGGGTGTGGCCTATATACCGGTGCGCTCTATAGTGCGTAAAATAGGGTATACATGTTCACATAAGTTAATCACGGTTATATATGTTTTGAAAAATGCAACTGCCCCTTTAAGCAGGGCTTTTGTAGCAACTGTGATGAATCCAAACTGTAAAGTTTGTTGTGGCGTTGCTGGCTCACCAAAAAGGGCGTCCATGCTGGAAGGCGGAGAAGTGAAAGTGGAGCACGTACAGTAAAGGTGAGTCACGAGTGACTTGACAGGCTCACGGTGCCAGGCCACTTCTTTCTGTGTCACCCTGTGTCAAGAAGACGCCAGATAGTAGCAGCCTTCTTCATCCCTTATTTAACGCTCGCTCACGGACACAAATGACCTCAGGCCTCAGTCGTCAGTGCAAACAGCGACATCTTTGTAACGAGTCTGACAAGAAATGCTTTCTGTGACTCACTGGCCTTCATTTTTCACATAGCTGAGGCAGCGATACTGAGCAGGGCTGTTCTGACGTTGAATATTCAACAACGTTCATATATGACTACACTGTCACTGAGACTGTCTTCTAACTCCTAAAAAAAGGCTCGCAAAAGTCAGCTAACAATGCAAAGAGTAAAAACACATCCAAGGCCTGCCAACAATACTCCATGCACATGTCGTTCCCTGAATTTTTACCACGTTTTAACGATATTGTGATTATAAACGCTAGTGCAGGCAAACTAACAGAAAGCTAACTGGCTTCTGCTGCTATATTAACAATTATTTTGAACATGCATACAATTACCATGTTCTACATCACATATTTCCAGTTTTTTTTTTTTTTAATTCTCCAAAAAGGAGTAGTAGAAGGAAGCAGAGTTTATTCAATCATAGCAGTAATTAACACCTTTGTTTGTACTCTATTTCAAACACCACAGTGGTAAATCAATACATTAGTAAATAAATACATGAATGGATAGACAATGAGTATGTAAATAATTATTAAATACATAATAAACAATAAATAAAGGTGGTAAAAGTTCATTCTTGATTAGGGGTGTCCAAACTTTTTGACTCGGTGGGCCGCATTGGGCTAAAAACACATATATATGTGTGTATATATGTATGTGTAAATATATATATACATATATATATATGTATATATATATATATATATATATATATATATATATATATATATATATATATATATATATGTATACATATACACACATATATATATACATATTTATATATATACACACATATATATATATACATATTTATATATATAGACACATATATATGCACATATATATATGTGTATATATACATGTGTGTGTGTGTATATGTATGTGTGTATATATATTTATATATACACATATATATGTAGATGTATATGTATATATATACACTTAAATATACCCATATATGTATGTATATACATACATATATATGTATATATATACATACATATACACATATGTATATATACACATATATGTATATACTGTATATACAAGTATATGTATATATATATACATATATATATACAAATACATACACATATATATAGATATATATGTATATATATACATACATATATGCATATATGTATATTTATATATATATATACACACATATATATGTATGTATGTATATATATATATATATATATATATATATATATATATATATATATACACACACATACATATACACGTATATATATGTATGTATGTATGTATGTATATATATATATATATATATATATATATATATATATATATATATATATATATATATATATATATATATATATATATATATACACACATACATATACACGTATATGTATGTATGTGTATATATACATATACATACAGTATATATATATGCACACATACAAATATATGCAATAATGTGTATTAATGTGCATATGTATGTGTATATACATTAGTATATGTATGCATGTATGTGTATATATTACATGTTATTATGAATATTACTACATGACATATATACTTACAGCATGTATATATTACATGTTATTATGAATGTTACTACATTACGTATATACTTACATTATGTATATATTACATGTTATTATGAATGTCACTACATGACATATATACTTACATCATGTATATATTACATGTTATTATGAATGTTACTACATGACATATATACTTCATGTATATATTACATGTTGTAATGAATGTTACCACATTACATATAGACTTACAGTTTGATCAAAATATGTAAATATGACATGTTGTTATGAATGTTACTACATGACATATAGACTTACAGTATGATCAAAATATGTAAATATGACATGTTATTATGAATGTTACATATATACTTAGTGTGTTTATAAAACAATGATAGAAGCTTTTGGATGTTTTTAGAGCAGCAACATTGTTAGCTGACTTTCGCTATGATTTACTTACAGTATAGAATGCATAAACATTAAAAACATATTTTATTTAAGGATTGTGACTGATAGGCAGAATTCCTCAAAAAAAGTGCACTTCCCCTTTAAAACAAAGAACAAGCCATGTGACTTGAAGGCAGCCAAGTAGCTCCGCCCACCGCTCATTATGCAGAGTTTGTCACTGGGCCCAGCAGGCTTTAGGAGCCGGGCAAGAACCGGAAGAAAGGTCTCTGGCTCGGCTGCCCTGTGGCGCCCCGACAATAGAGAACCAGAGCTCTGCCGGAACCTAGCGAGAACCAGCAGACTAGGACACAACACTGAACCACTGTGCAGTTCTACCCCCAGCTTTTTCTTTTCCTCCTGGTCTGTGGGCCTGCAAATAGGTTGCCACAGGTGCTCGGGGCCCCCGGGTGCGTGCGGGCGGTGGGGGCCGGGGTCTGGATGGGAGCCGGGCCGCAGGAAGCTCCTTGTTTTCACAGAGATAAAGGGCTTTGGGGTCGCATCCTGGGCCGTAATCTCCCACACACTTCCTGGTTTTGTTCCCGGCCAGGGGAGCCAGAACCACAAAGTAAGCCTCGCCGCCAGAGGTGATCGATACCTCGCGATTAGGCCGGATGTTTCTGACATTTGTGGCGCTTCTCCATGTCTTCATTTACTCAGAGTGCTGCTTCGTTAGCCACCGTGGTATAAAGGTGCGCACACTCCCCATCTGCTTTTAAAGCCTCGTTAACATTGTTCCAGGCTAATTAAAGGCCTCAAAGTCGGTCACTTAACGAGAGCCTGGTGGTTGAAAAGATGCATTTTAGTCCAAACACTCGGAGACATTCCACTGTCCACTCTTGCCACGCCCTTTTAGGAAACCTTCAATCTCCCCCTTTCTGACACTTTTCTGGCCCCGGCTCGCCATTATTTACGAGCCCAGCTGAGCACCTGCCGGGGTCGTCCGAGAACCCGAGACCGGGGCAGCTGCCCGGGACTGGAATAAGGGAACAAGAGTCGGTGAGGGAAAACAAAGATGGCCGACGACAAGACGCCGGACGCTCGTGTGGCGTCAAGCTAGCAACTGTGCTAGCACGTGGCAACCGACAAGCCAGAGACAGAGAAGCGCTAATTGATAGCGTTGTACGACTCGGAACATAATCAATTAAAGGCCGCGCTTCATTGACTCGCAGCCATAAGCGCTGGCGCCACGGTAACAAGAGAGGGGGGTTGAGCAAAAAGACAGATGTACAATAGCTCATGGCCAACAGGACTCTCCCCACCTGCTGCATCCTCACGCAAGTGGGAGTACTTCTACTTGTGCGCTGGGGTGTTCACAGTGCGGCCCGGGGGCCGTTTGTGGCCCGCAGACCCAGTTTTTTTGGCCCACACATTGTCGAAAAAAAACCCCCAGTGAAAATGTAACAAAAAACAGCAAAAAATCGGACGGTAACGAGAAAAAGCGAGCTATACTGACCCACAAATTAACACAAGGTCAAGGTGTATGGCTGCGGAAGTAGAGAAAAAAGTGAAAAAAACTGCAAAAAAAAAGTTAGCATGTTAATATTAGCTTCCTAGCACGCTAACATAACAGTTAACAAGTGTCACGTACCAAGTTATTTGACTCTGGGGTAAACGGAAGCAAATTTAGCTAAAAAAATATCATGCTTATGCTAACATGCAAGCACGCTAACGTTAGCATGCTATCAGTTAGCTTGTGTCGAAAGTAGAACAAAATGGGACCGAGCTACGTGAAAGTATGCCTGAGCTACAAGAGGAGGTCATCTTGTCTTTTTGGCGTTTGTTTTAGAGCAATCGTCCATTGAAAGGGTATGTACCCATTAAATTGGCCCCTTTTTTTCTTCTTCCATGAATAGCGTCACCATGGTAACACGAAATGTTCCCAACTTAAAGTACGGCTGTAAGCGCAAGTGAGACCTTTCCGACGGTATAACATATGTGGGGGTTAGTTGGCCGGTTCGTCATGTATTATTATGCATAAGAGAAACGTGCGGAACTATAATAATGAAAGTTGAAGTATGAGGAATAATAATATGGGCTGTTTGCATTGCAGCAGGCCCATAATAACCATTATAAATAAATATAGCGAATTAATGTTAATCAGTAAGGGTGTCCAAAAAAATTTAACAATTTTCAGATTAATTGAGATTCTTTTATTTGTAATGATTTTGAATCGACTTTATTCAATGTTTAGCTAAAATTTTACTAAACAAAACCAGTTTTCTTTTAAGTAATATATAAATTGATCAGAGCTGTTTATCTATTGGGTTTCATGGAGGAATGTAGTTAATGTTATTAAAAAAGTATTGATTTTGAATCGAAAATCGATTCTGAATCAAATATTTAACCTCAAGAATCAAATCGTGTGGTGCCCAAAGATTCTCAGCCCTATAAATCAGGATCCTTCTTCCTTGTTCTTAGTAAACCTTTTTGATTGGAACAGTTTCCTAAAGTGGATCATTTTAGTGCATTGTTTGATTTCTTGGTTTTAATCCATTACACTATTCAGTGAAGAAAAATCCATAGATTAGTCGCACCTTTGTATAAGCCGCAGGGTTCAAAGCTTGGGGGAAAATGAGCAGTGAGCAGTTTACAGTATATTGTAGTTTCTCGGTCATTAGTTTATTTTCGTACAATCGAAGTTACGAGTATAAGTTTAAAAAATGAGTTAAAACCAAGTTGTCGAATTCAAACATACCGCTGATCATAAGCAATAATCGTTTGATTAGTCGACTTTAATCGCAATTCTTTTGTTTGTAATGATTTTTAATCGACTTTATTAAATATTTAGCTAAAATTTGACTAAACAAAACCAGTTTTCTTTTAAGTAATATAGAAATTGATCAGAGCTGTTTTATGGGGGAATGTAGTTCATCATAGAACTGGCACCCAATGTTTTGAAAAAAGTATTGATTCTGAATAAAATCTTTATCCCCAAGAATGGAATGGAATCGTGTGGTGCCGAAAGATTCACAGCCCTATTAATCAGGATCCTTCTTCCTTGTTCTTTGGAAACACTTTTGAGTTTGAACAGTTTCCTAAAGTGGATCATTTTAGCGCATTGTTTGATTTCTTGGTTCATTCAGCGAAGACCAATCCATAGATTAGTCGCACCTTTGTAAAAGCCGCAGGGTGCAAAGCTTAGGAGAAAAAGCAGCGGTTTATAGTGTAGCTTCTCGGTCATTAGTTTATTTTCTTACAATCGAAGCTACGAGTATCGGTTTCAAAAATGAGTTAAAACCAAGTTGTCAAAGATCATAAGCAATAATCGTTTGACGAGTTGACTAATGGAAAAAAATTATCGCTGACTAGTGGACTATAGAAATAATGGTCAGTTGCAGCCCTAACTAGTCCACAGCCTATTTCTTACAGCTGTGAGTGTGTGGAGCTTTGGCCTCCTTAGGTGGGGTCATACTCCGGGGGCCCACAGGCAGTTTAAAAAAATACTTATGGGTTAAATGGGGCGACGCCGTCCCTCCGTTACGCCCTCCCTCTGCTTTCAGGCCATTCTCTTCTCATTAATCCCGTGTGGATGTTTATCCGTGTTGACACTCGGCATGGCAGACGGCCCTCTTTCCGACTAACAAACAGGGTGACTCAGGTTTTCTTTGCTTGAGCCCCCGCCTGGCTCAACGTACGAGCTCGTTGGGGGCATCCGCGTTCGCTACTCACCGCGGCCCCTCGGGACGCGGCAGTCGGCGACCGGAATCCATGTGTGAATATGAATGCGCGCCCCCTCAGGAGGGCCATTATCAGTTGTGTGCGCTATGGAGAGGAAAATCAATACGGTCATCATAATGGCCGGGCAAGAAGCCAGCCACTAGGCTGTGTTCAAAGCACAAAGCACGGCAGCGGATTACTTCTCATCTGATCTCATCCAATTTCATCCCCGCGGACGCAGCCACCGCGGGACCACTGTAAAGTCAAGCACGTTTCGAGGGGGGGGCTCGCTGACAAACGTCTTTGTGAAGAGGAGGAAGTTGACCAACTGACGAGTCAGGTGCTCTGAAGTGACGCCATCGCAGAGCTCTTCGCCTCAAACAACACAAGCTGGCGTGAGCTCCTTGGGCCCGCCTTCTGCCCATTGTGTCCGCCCGGTCTTTTTCATTAACCGCTCCACTGAGGACCACAAGCAGGAGGGAGGGGACGGACGGACGGATGGATGGACTGAGGAGGTGATGAGGGGGATGGGGGCCAAGGAGGGGTCTGCAGACACAACCCAAAGGATTGACTACTAAACGACAACACGACAGACTGTACGGTTGGCGACTATGACTGCAGACTGCCACCACCAGGAAACACGACATGAAAAGTTGTTTGTGTTGCCGAAGTCGTCTTGCAAAGCTTTTCTGCGAGACTCTGGTATCTGTCGATAATAATACAAAGAGTAAAATGTCTGTCGATAATAATACGAAGAATACCATGTTCAAACACAACCTTTTACGCAACGCCACTGACAACCCATGAATTCTGTTTTGGAATAGTCAATCCGCTATTTATTGGCGTTACCTCTGCTATTTTAAAGCAGTCAACAGTATTGTGGCCACGACAAGGACAGTCAGTGTTTTAGAGGATGACTGTACCCACAAGAACAGGCGTCACTTACACACACACATTAAAACATGAACAAAAATAA
The DNA here is from genome assembly GCF_033978785.1 of Entelurus aequoreus. Lineage (NCBI taxonomy): Eukaryota > Metazoa > Chordata > Actinopteri > Syngnathiformes > Syngnathidae > Entelurus > Entelurus aequoreus. The sequence goes on from NC_084745.1 coordinate 56,968,164, forward strand.
GACATTTGTCATCCATTTGACCCGCCAACTACTCCCAATGACAGTTAGCAATTAGCATGTAGCGTCCTATTTAGCTACTTACAAAGCACTAGGGCAGGGGTCGGAAACACAACATGTTGAAAGAGCCATATTGGACCAAAAATAGAAAAGACTCATCTGTCTGGAGCCCCAAAAAACTTAAAAGTCTTATATAAGTGTTACAATGAAGGCAACACATTGTTAAGTGTCTATATTAGATATATTAGACTACTATTAAAATGACTTTAAAACCCTTATGTAAGTGTTATAATGAAGGCAACACATGATGTAAGTGTCTATATTAGTTATATTAGCCTACTATCAAAATGACTTTAAAAGTCTTATATAAGTGTTATAATGAAGGCAACACATTGTTAGTGTCTATATTAGATATATTAGCCTACTATCAAAATGACTTTAAAAGTCTTATAGACAACACAGGATGTAAGTGTCTATATTAGCTATATTAGACTACTATCAAAATGACTTTAAAAGTCTTATATAAGTGTTATAATGAAGACAACACAGGATGTAAGTGTCTATATTAGTTATATTAGCCTACTATCAAAATGACTTTAAAAGTCTTATATAAGTGTTATAATGAAGACAACACATGATGTAAGTGTCTATATTAGCTATATTAGCCTACTATCAAAATGTTACAATAGTAAAACTTCTCAGAGGGTGATATAACTCCTGGAAATGACTGTCTTAAGATGACCAAAGGTATAGATGTGTGTGTCCAAGTTAAAGGAAACGTCTTCTAATGGATTTATTACAATCTTGGCAGGCTGGGTAATGTTTGCTGTGGTCTGGAACAACATGGCACACATACAACTATCAGAAATGCAGCCAGTATTACATACAGATAATGTGTCATGAGACATGCAAATATAAATTAAATACACAGAGGACATAAGTAAAGGAAATTAAATATACCTACAAACGAGGCATAATGATGCAATATGTACATACAGCTAGGCTAAATAGCAAGTTAGCATCTATTAGCTTGCCTGATTAGCACTCCACACAAGTCAATAATAACAACAAAGCTCACGTTTGTGCATTCACGCACAGCATAAAATGTTTGGTGGACAAAATGAGACAAAGAAGGAGTGGCATAAAACCTCTTTCTGTGGCAGCGTTGGAGAAAGTTGTACATGTAAACAAACTGTTGTGTCACAGTCCACACAACTAAGGTTAGTTCAAGGACTGCCGAAATTAGTAGGACAAAACGGCGCTTGCCAAATACTGTCATCAGTGAAGCATGTGTAATATAAACTGTGGGCTTTCTAACAATTAGGAAGGTTTGTGTCATGTTTGTCCTCCTACACGAACCTTATTCAAACAAATATATTTTTCCCTCATCTTTTTCCATTTTCATACATGTTTTAAAAAACTCCAGGGAGCCACTAGTGCGTCGCAGTTGCCGACCCCCGCAAACCGGGAGAGAGCAGACTTCTGCCAGGCCCTACCTCCAAATAGCAAAAAAAGGTCCTTAATCCAGATCTAATCTGGCTCACCCCCAATTTTCTGACAGTTTCATCAAAATGTGCCCACATGTTTTAAGCTATCAATAGTGGAATGAAAGAAATCGAGTGAACACTCTTGTCACTCATTCATCATCTTTGTGTCTGCGGGGCCACTAGCACACACACACACACACAGGAACGTAAACGTAAGGTAACGTAGTAGAAATGATCTGGACCAAGCCCAAAGTCTAATCCGTTGTTCCTTATCTTATTTCAGACATTTCCTGCCAGCTTTGTGAAAACAAAATAACTTTTTGAGTAATTTTGCCAACGAACTGACAGACAGACAGACTAACGGATTGAAAGTGACTGATGGATGGACAGACTGAAGGACTGATGGACTGACGGACAGTGATTGATTAACGGACAGAAGGATCGACAGATCAAATTCTCCCCCATGCGTTTGGTAGGACAGTGACTGACAGACGATGATTGATTGACAGACAGATGGACGGACAGACCAAAATGTGCCCCCTAGTGTTTGGTAGGCACACATTGTTTGTCCAACAAGGGAATTAGAGAATGTAAAAGAGTCAAAACTGGTGACTATTTTAGTGCGTGTCAAATTAGTGTGTGTCCCATTACGGATATTTCCCGAAAGCTGCGTGAACATTTGTCAGGTACTCTTGAGTTTTTTTGCTAATGAACTTAAAGATGGACGGACTGACAGACAAACGGACTGATGAGACTGACGGATGGACAGAAGGACTGACGGATGGTGATTAATTGATGGGACAAGCAGATGAACAGACCAAAATGTCCCCTTTGGGTTTGGTAGGACGGATGGACTGACAGAGACCGACGTATGGACAGACTAAAGGACTGACGGATGGACAGACCAAAATGTCCCCCTTGGGTTTGGTAGGGCAGAAACTGACGGCTGGACAGACTGATGGAGACCAAAGGATGGACAGACTGAAAGACTGATGGGACTGACGGACAGTGATTGATGAACGGACAGACGGATGGACAGACCAAAATGTCCCCCTTGGGTTTGGTAGGGCAGAGACTGACGGATGGATAGACTGACGGAGACCGAAGGATGGACAGACTGATGGAGACCGAAGGATGGACAGACTGAAGGACTAATGGACTGACGGACAGTGATTGATTAACGGACAGTGATTGATTAACGGACAGGCGGCTGGACAGACCTAAATGTCCCCCTTGGGTTTGGTGGGCACACAATATTTGCCCAACAAGGGGAACTAGAGAAAGTTAGAGAGTGAAAACTGGAGACTATTTCAGTGCGTGTAAAGTTGGTGTGTCAGTGTGATTGCTGTTCAGAACGTCGGGAGTCATAATGAAGATCAAATGCATCTTGTCTTGCAAACACGATGTTTGGTAAAGAATCACCCACGCTAATCGCTGCATGAGGGGGGCTCTCCTTTTTGTTCATGGCTTCAATCTGCCCCCCCCGCACCAACTCCAGGATATTACTGTCCTTTCAGAGATATGTCATCCTCATTTGGGGAGGCTCCAAGGTGTGCGTTGCCCTCCCCGTCGCATTGTCTTTACAGCTCATGTTTCGGACTCAGGGAAGCTCCTGCCGACCGAGCCATATTAAGCTTTGGCCGTGGTGCTAAAAACAGCACATCGTGCCCGCTTAAACGCAGACCAGAAAGGTAACGAGCAATTAGAGGGAACAAGGGTGACGTGGGACCTAGGCGACATCGGCCAGATAAACATGTCAGCGCGGGGCCTTCAGGGCTCTGGGCTGTGTGGGAAGGATTCGGTGAAGTCTGCTAACGTTCCGCGGATTCCTCCCTTCGCGGGGACCTTGGGGAAAAGAATGGGTCATATGCAAATGGCATGCACAGTATGGAGGAGAAGTTTCCCACAAGCCCAGTGTGAAAAAGGCTCTCCCTCCCCATGCCAGGCCCGCTGAATGGGCCTTTTCTTCTGCCGCTGAAAGTGAATGAGGTAGAGCAGGCAAACTGCAAAGGTAACTAGGCTCCTTCTACGCACTAAAGCCTCCACACACAATGCTTCATTTACACATTCAACCACGCAAACCACAATAAAGCACATCCAAGCAGCACGGTTAAGGGGGTTACTGAAACTGACTCTGGGTTTGAAACTCCTCCTTTACGGCGAGGAGCACCTTTTTATAGGCTAATGCTCTCCGCCTCCGCGGGGGCGGCTGAACATTAAGCAGCCTTCGCAGCGGCGACGTCGTACATCATATCATCGACGGCCCAAGGCTTTCTCCCGCCTTGACAACGCGCCGATACTTTCCCCGCAAGTTATTTCCGTGCCCATCGTCAAGAGCGCCGTGTTTTCCATCTGCCATCGCCGACCCTTTCAGCTGTCACCTGTTCGTCTCGCCACCTCCGTCCATCCCCCACCTTCCAGTCCGCAGTTTAAGGGGTCACGAAGAATGGACGGAGAGAAGGAGCGAGGGCTCCGACGGTCCCCTCCCTCTCCTCCCCTTTCATTGAACAGACTTAAACACAAACACAATTGGACATGCTGGAAGGCTCACAATGGCACGGGGGGGGGAAAGTGAAGTCATACCCTGGGCGCCCGGGTCAGGGGGCAATCAACAGCACCCCTGGCTACTGTGTCCGAACCCCCCCAAAGTAAAGAGGATGCATGCGAGGGTGGGAGGGGGATTTCTACTAACATGCCACTTTCAAACAAAGCTGCTAAGAGAAATGAAAAATTTCCTCGGCTTCTAAAGTATTCACACAACAGGGGTGAAGCTTTTAAATGTAAACAGATGTCTTTTAAAGCACCGAGGTGGCATGTGGAGCTACGCCGCCAATCCGCACCTCCTCCGAAGCCGCCGCTTGTTTGGCTTGATAAACCGGAGCCGCGTTCTCTCGCGTTCAGGGAGGCGGTCCGGCGCAACAAGGTGCTCAACTTCTCCGCCAAGTGCAGACCTCATCTTACTTGACGGGTGATTCATTAGGCTGAGAGAGAAAAAAAGGAGTGCAGGGAAAAGCAGGAAGAAAGTAAGGGTGTTACCCTTAAGAGAGAGAGAGCGAGTCATGAGTGCCGCCTTGTTTATTTTTGCAAAGAATGTTAATACCGGCCGCATTCCTTTATTCCCAAAACGCTGTGTTAAATTACCATCGCGGGGATGGGAGCTGTTCCCGAGGGGCGCCACAAAAGGCGGCGATTGCAAACACCTGTCGTCTGTTAACACCTCCATGTTTACAGCAGGGAATGGCGCTCACCTTGGCCGCGTCTCAATTGGTGCACTTCTGCACTTAAACGTGGTTTTCCAAGTGCAGCCTAAGTACGTAAAGTACGGCATACTGTTGGTTCTAAGAGTGCACAAATACATCGATTCACATCCAAATCGATCATATAAATACATATATATATATGTATATATATATATGTATATATGTATATGTTAGATTGATACATTTTTTTTGTAAGAATCGTTTTTAACAAATATGTTATTAGGCCATCTCCATGCAACCAGAAAGACCTTTTCTAACCTGTAACCTGTTTTTCATTATAATTAATATACCTCATAATAAATTGCGAGAATCGTGTTGAATCGAGAATCAATTCTGAATCCAATCGTCACCCCGGGAATCGGATCCAACCGTTAGATGTTGAAAGATTCACACACCGAGTAAGTACCTAGGACTTTTTAACATCAATCGGCGTTGTCTTGGCTACATAGCGGAAGGAGAGGGGTTGCAATTCAACATCTAAAAGGTGAAAACACAATTTGTGAGTACGCAGTGCACAGTAGAGATGGAACGAGGGCAATCCGAACTGTTGGGTTGACGTGAAAAGGTTCGAAACGTGTGTTGTTCAAATCGTGTTTTGTTTCTTTTTTGTGCGTTTTACTAATCAGTTTTTTGGAATTACGTGGCGAAAATTGGATGACAAAAACAGAATCAAACACGGAAAGTCAGAGAAATTGGCATACTGTGGGTGGAATGTTGTCATCGTGAAGAGAAAACAACGTTTGTTTGGGAAAAATCGAACACAAATCTAACGCCAGACCGCTACCACCAAACTGAGTTAAGTGTCAGCACTTTAGCCGACTGCTTCTGGGACTCAGACCTTGTAGCAGTTTTCTGCAAGTGTACAAAACACTACGAAACTTTTACGTCAACGATCTGAACAGTTCTCAAAAGAATGTCAGGGGATGCGTTTTTTTTTTTTACTAACTTATGACTACGTGTAGTCTAAAAGCCGACTAAAAAGCACCGGAAAAACATTCTGCTAATGCTAATGCTAACTAGTTAGCTGCTGTTATCAACGTGACCACTAACGTCAGGGCATCTTAAACATCCTCATTGTTAGGTTAATGATTACTTGACAGCTTCTAATACTATACTTATGATCATAATAATACCTGATGTATCATTGTGTGTACTTTACTTGTGTCAACTTAATACACTTATTATGCTTTGACTTCAAATACTGTATGTAAGGATGTTTGCATTTACATCAAGGTTGACAATCCATTTTACAAGTTTTATTTAATCAGATATTTGTGTCAATGCTACAACTAATACATGTTAATGGTAGATTATTGGGATATGTGATATTCTGGGGTGTTAAAAAACACAACGCCATGTCACAATACTGTAACAAGATCCAAACTGCGGATTTTGTGAAGCGTTCCACCCCGAGTGTACTCACTGAAGTGTCCCGACAGAATGATTCCTACAAATTACAGTTAGCAACATGACTTAGCCAGGCCGTAATAAATAAATTATTATGATCTAATTCTGAAAGCCCTAACAAAAAATCAGAATAATATCAAACATGTTGCACAACTTGACTTTTCACAGGAATTCCATTATGCTGATGTTGTATGACAGCTCACAAGCCTCCTCACGAGGTAAAAGGAAGTGTGGCCGTTAATGCAAAGGAGGTTCAAAGTAACAACAAACATGCCTAATCACGCACTTTAAATATCAATAGTCCCGTGTAAAGGGGATCAACTTATATGGGACACGGGTACACACAAGTCATCCTGGAAAGGATAAAAACATGACAACAAACGTGCCTAATCACGCACTTTAAATATCAATAGTCCCATGCAGAGGGGATCAACTTATATGGGACACAGGTACATACAAGTCATCCTGTAAAGGTTACAAAAATGACAACAAACATGCCTAATCACACACTTTAAATTTCAATAGTCCCTTGTAAAGCGTATCAGCTTATATGGGACACAGGTACACATAAGTATTTCCAAAAAGGTTCAAACTAACAACAATCACGTGCAGTCACACACTTTATATATGTCAATAGTCCTGTGTAAAGTGTATATATGGCACACAGGTACACAAGTTTTTCTGGAGAGACTAGAAATAATGACAGTGAGGTTCAAACTAACAACAATCATGTGCGGTCACACACTTCATATATGTCCAATAGTCCCGTGTAAAGTGTATATATGGGACACAGGTACACACAAGTCTTTCTGGAGAGACTAGAAATAATGACAGTGAGGTTCAAACTAACAACAATCATGTCCAGTCACACACTTTCTATATGTCCAATAGTCCCGTGTAAAGTGTATATATGGCACACAGGTACACAAGTCTTTCTGGAGAGACTAGAAATAATGACAGTGAGGTTCAAACTAACAACAATCATGTGCGGTCACATACTTTATATATGTCAATAGTCCCGTGTAAAGTGTATATATGGGACACAAGTCTTTCTGGAGAGACTAGAAATAATGACAGTGAGGTTCAAACTAACAACAATCATGTGCTGTCACACACTTTCTATATGTCCAATAGTCCCGTGTAAAGTGTATATATGGCACACAGGTACACAAGTCTTTCTGGAGAGACTAGAAATAATGACAGTGAGGTTCAAACTAACAACAATCATGTGCGGTCACATACTTTATACATGTCAATAGTCCCGTATAAAGTGTATATATGGGACACAGGTACACAAGTCTTTCTGGAGAGACTATAAATAATGACAGTGAGGTTCAAACTAACAACAATCATGTGCGGTCACATACTTTATATATCTCCAATAGTCCCGTGTAAAGTGTATATATGGGACACAAGTCTTTCTGGAGAGACTAGAAATAATGACAGTGAGGTTCAAACTAACAACAATCATGTGCAGTCACACACTTTCTATATGTCCAATAGTCCCGTGCAAAGTGTATATATGGCACACAGGTACACAAGTCTTTCTGGAGAGACTAGAAACAATGACAGTGAGGTTCAAACTAACAACAATCATGTGCGGTCACATACTTTATACATGTCAATAGTCCCGTGTAAAGTGTATATATGGGACACAGGTACACAAGTCTTTCTGGAGAGACTAGAAATAATGACAGTGAGGTTCAAACTAACAACAATCATGTGCGGTCACATACTTTATATATCTCCAATAGTCCCGTGTAAAGTGTTTATAAGGCACACAGGTACACAAGTCTTTCTGGAGAGACTAGAAATAATGACAGTGAGGTTCAAACTAACAACAATCATGTGCGGTCACATACTTTATATATGTCAATAGTCCCGTGTAAAGTGTATATATGGGACACAAGTCTTTCTGGAGAGACTATAAATAATGACAGTGAGGTTCAAACTAACAACAATCATGTGCAGTCACACACTTTCTATATGTCCAATAGTCCCGTGTGAAGTGTATATATGGCACACAGGTACACAAGTCTTTCTGGAGAGACTAGAAATAATGACAGTGAGGTTCAAACTAACAACAATCATGTGCGGTCACATACTTTATATATGTCAATAGTCCCGTGTAAAGTGTATATATGGGACACAAGTCTTTCTGGAGAGACTAGAAATAATGACAGTGAGGTTCAAACTAACAACAATCATGTGCAGTCACACACTTTCTATATGTCCAATAGTCCCGTGTAAAGTGTATATATGGCACACAGGTACACAAGTCTTTCTGGAGAGACTAGAAATAATGACAGTGAGGTTCAAACTAACAACAATCATGTGCGGTCACATACTTTATATATGTCCAATAGTCCCGTGTAAAGTGTTTATAAGGCACACAGGTACACAAGTCTTTCTGGAGAGACTAGAAATAATGACAGTGAGGTTCAAACTAACAACAATCATGTGCGGTCACATACTTTATACATGTCAATAGTCCCGTGTAAAGTGTATATATGGCACACAGGTACACAAGTCTTTCTGGAGAGACTAGAAATAATGACAGTGAGGTTCAAACTAACAACAATCATGTGCGGTCACACACTTCATATATGTCCAATAGTCCCGTGTAAAGTGTATATATGGGACACAGGTACACACAAGTCTTTCTGGAGAGACTAGAAATAATGACAGTGAGGTTCAAACTAACAACAATCATGTCCAGTCACACACTTTCTATATGTCCAATAGTCCCGTGTAAAGTGTATATATGGCACACAGGTACACAAGTCTTTCTGGAGAGACTAGAAATAATGACAGTGAGGTTCAAACTAACAACAATCATGTGCGGTCACATACTTTATATATGTCAATAGTCCCGTGTAAAGTGTATATATGGGACACAAGTCTTTCTGGAGAGACTAGAAATAATGACAGTGAGGTTCAAACTAACAACAATCATGTGCTGTCACACACTTTCTATATGTCCAATAGTCCCGTGTAAAGTGTATATATGGCACACAGGTACACAAGTCTTTCTGGAGAGACTAGAAATAATGACAGTGAGGTTCAAACTAACAACAATCATGTGCGGTCACATACTTTATACATGTCAATAGTCCTGTGTAAAGTGTATATATGGCACACAGGTACACAAGTCTTTCTGGAGAGACTAGAAATAATGACAGTGAGGTTCAAACTAACAACAATCATGTGCGGTCACATACTTTATATATGTCCAATAGTCCCGTGTAAAGTGTTTATAAGGCACACAGGTACACAAGTCTTTCTGGAGAGACTAGAAATAATGACAGTGAGGTTCAAACTAACAACAATCATGTGCGGTCACATACTTTATACATGTCAATAGTCCCGTGTAAAGTGTATATATGGCACACAGGTACACAAGTCTTTCTGGAGAGACTAGAAATAATGACAGTGAGGTTCAAACTAACAACAATCATGTGCGGTCACACACTTCATATATGTCCAATAGTCCCGTGTAAAGTGTATATATGGGACACAGGTACACACAAGTCTTTCTGGAGAGACTAGAAATAATGACAGTGAGGTTCAAACTAACAACAATCATGTCCAGTCACACACTTTCTATATGTCCAATAGTCCCGTGTAAAGTGTATATATGGCACACAGGTACACAAGTCTTTCTGGAGAGACTAGAAATAATGACAGTGAGGTTCAAACTAACAACAATCATGTGCGGTCACATACTTTATATATGTCAATAGTCCCGTGTAAAGTGTATATATGGGACACAAGTCTTTCTGGAGAGACTAGAAATAATGACAGTGAGGTTCAAACTAACAACAATCATGTGCTGTCACACACTTTCTATATGTCCAATAGTCCCGTGTAAAGTGTATATATGGCACACAGGTACACAAGTCTTTCTGGAGAGACTAGAAATAATGACAGTGAGGTTCAAACTAACAACAATCATGTGCGGTCACATACTTTATACATGTCAATAGTCCCGTATAAAGTGTATATATGGGACACAGGTACACAAGTCTTTCTGGAGAGACTAGAAATAATGACAGTGAGGTTCAAACTAACAACAATCATGTGCGGTCACATACTTTATATATCTCCAATAGTCCCGTGTAAAGTGTTTATAAGGCACACAGGTACACAAGTCTTTCTGGAGAGACTAGAAATAATGACAGTGAGGTTCAAACTAACAACAATCATGTGCGGTCACATACTTTATATATGTCAATAGTCCCGTGTAAAGTGTATATATGGGACACAAGTCTTTCTGGAGAGACTATAAATAATGACAGTGAGGTTCAAACTAACAACAATCATGTGCAGTCACACACTTTCTATATGTCCAATAGTCCCGTGTGAAGTGTATATATGGCACACAGGTACACAAGTCTTTCTGGAGAGACTAGAAATAATGACAGTGAGGTTCAAACTAACAACAATCATGTGCGGTCACATACTTTATATATGTCAATAGTCCCGTGTAAAGTGTATATATGGGACACAAGTCTTTCTGGAGAGACTAGAAATAATGACAGTGAGGTTCAAACTAACAACAATCATGTGCAGTCACACACTTTCTATATGTCCAATAGTCCCGTGTAAAGTGTATATATGGCACACAGGTACACAAGTCTTTCTGGAGAGACTAGAAATAATGACAGTGAGGTTCAAACTAACAACAATCATGTGCGGTCACATACTTTATACATGTCAATAGTCCCGTGTAAAGTGTATATATGGGACACAGGTACACAAGTCTTTCTGGAGAGACTAGAAATAATGACAGTGAGGTTCAAACTAACAACAATCATGTGCGGTCACATACTTTATATATGTCCAATAGTCCCGTGTAAAGTGTTTATAAGGCACACAGGTACACAAGTCTTTCTGGAGAGACTAGAAATAATGACAGTGAGGTTCAAACTAACAACAATCATGTGCGGTCACATACTTTATACATGTCAATAGTCCCGTGTAAAGTGTATATATGGCACACAGGTACACACAAGTCTTTCTGGAGAGACTCAAAAAAAGAGTCTTCATAGCTGCAGCGTTATCTGAGGCGTGTCCACATATTTACACCCAAGCTCCAGAGACGTGACACGCCCCATAACAAGATGACAGCGGAGCAACCAGACGCTTTTTGACAAGTCACCAACGGAAAGACTCCACAACACAGATAAACACGCTGGCATGTTTCCTCCCACCTTATATAACTTCTCCATTAATCTTCATCCACTTACATTAAACACTTTTTTCCCTAGCATTCTAACACGTCCATGGGGAGCATGTTAGGAGGAGAAGCATATATTGTAAATATACTGTACTTTGATGACACTTAGGTTTTCTTCTGCACCACCTCCTTTGGGCGACACAATACGCAGCACATGATGGATAACCATCAGTTGCTTCTGCAATATTTGCAAACATAAAAGCAAGAGTCAATGCAATGAAGGACAGACGGCAGTCAGATGGGACATCTTCAACATTGCTTTGGTGCAGAGCTGTCCAAACCTACATTTTGTACATTAAGGATGCTAAAAGAACACTAGTCAATGTATGCTAAGCTAGCTGAACAAAACATCCACGTTAGCCTTGTGTTGTAGGCCACAAAGAAAGTTTGTGTAATCTAATAACTGGAAGGGCTGTCAAAAATAGGGTGTTAACTCATGCGATTAATCACACATCATTAATGCAGATTCATTTATTTTACCTTCTATCTTTTCGAACAATAAAATTGCATTTGTGACTAAATACTGGGGATTTTTTTTTTTTAATTTATGGACATTTTGCAAGCCTGTAATACTTAGTGATACTTGTGATTAATCGTGATTAATCAGACTTTTGAATTTAAGATCAATCTGATTTTAGAACTTCATAGTGTTTGAATTTGGAATTAATCTGACATTTGGCAGCACTACTCATAACTATGATCAACTTTATTAAATCAGATTAATCACACTTTTCAATTTGGATTAATCATGATTAATCACAGTTATTACTCCATTGTGTAATTGTGTAACTAACTTAAAAAGAGATCCCAATGCTTGGACACCAATCAATCAATCAATCAATCCGCTCTGGATGGTCTCCTGCTGGCCCCACTATGGACTGGACTCTCACTATTATGTTAGATCCACTATGGACCGGACTTTCACAATATTATTTCAGACCCACTCGACGTCCATTGCATCCGGTCTCCCCTAGAGGGAGGGGGGGTTACCCACATCTGTGGTCCTCTCCAAGGTTTCTCATAGTCATTCTCATCAACGTCCCGCTGGGTTGTGAGTTTTTCCTTGCCCTTATGTGGGTGCTGAACCGCGAGAATGTCGTTGTGGCTTGTGCAGCCCTTTGAGACACTTGTGATTTAGGGCTATATAAATAAACATTGATTGATTGATTGGACACCGATGCATATTTATGGTCAGATTGTGATACAAGAACATTTTTTTCATGATTTACTTGACTGTATTTGCTCAAAAATGGTTTAAAATATTATTTAAAGTCCACTCAGGGTATTTTTGGAGCAATATTTGTCATCTCTCTTTGAATTGATTGAAATGAAAAAAAAGGGGGGAACATTTTTAAAAAAGGAGATAAAAAGGGGGGGGGTAACGGGAGAAAAAACACAAACAATTAAAAACAAAAACAAAACAGGGCAAATGTAAAAAAAACCAAAAAAAACAATAAAAGAAAAAACAGGGAAAATGTAAAAAAAGGAGAGAAAAAGGGAAAAAAACATGAACAATTTAAAAAAGAAAAAAAGCTGTGAAAATGGGGAAAAAATAAGAAAAAAGGTAAAGGAGTGTGTGTGGTCAAAATAAATAAAAAACATTATCTCGATCATTGCGATAATTTTGAGATAAATCACATGAGTTAATGCGTTATTTTTGATGGCCCGACGTATAACACGTCTCAATAATAATGAATTAATTTTATTTGCACAATCTGTCAAGGGCCAGTAAATAATGACATGCGGGCCAACATTGGCCCCCGGGTTGCACTTTCGACATCTCGTCTTTAATGTGTGTGTGCGTGTGTGTGTGTGCGTGTGTGCGGGGGGGGGGGGTGTAAATGAAAGCATCCACACACCAAAGTGCATGTGCGTGTGGACACAAAGAGGAAAAGACAACAAATGATGACAAGTCAAATGATCACAATCAAGGAGCCCAGCGCCTCTGCCCTTATATGGTCATCTCGCCCCACGTCGTCCACATAAACAGCGCGCTCCGGAAGAGTCAAACCTTGACATATTCGCCGTCATTTCGACACATTTCCGCGGCGAGACCCCCGAACGCCGTCGGGGCGCCAGCGAACCGTCCGAGCCCGCGGCTCCGGCGAGCGCTTTGATGAGCCCGCGAAAAGACAATAAAGTTAATGCGAGCTAGCATAGCCGACTAGCTTGATGGGGCAACACGTTTTAACAATGTCGTAACGTCACCAAACAGCAAAGTAAAACACACTTTCCACACACACAAAGTCCAACACGGCCGCGCGACTAATCAATAAAGAGAAGGTGATAAGAAGCAGGTAGAGTCCGAGTGGAGAGGGAATGAAGTGAAAGTGGATGATTGAAGTGAAATAACGGTCTGAGGAACGGGAGACAAAACACCCGACAAAAGCCTTCAAAGTCCGGCCGCTCCTGCTCGCTGCTGAGCGGAACATGCTGACAGAGAATATAAGACGAGTAACGGTGCGTGCAGGTATATATAACGCAGGTATATATAACGTAGTATATCTATATATATATATATAACGGTCCTCCGCTAACTTGTAACGGTCCTCCGCGCCCACACCCACACTAACTTGTCCCGCACGCCGCACAAAAGGCAGCAAAGTGGCCACAAAAGGCAGCAAAGTGGCCACAAACGGCTCCAAAGTAGACCCAAAAGGCAACAAAGTGGAGCCCAAATGCAGCAAGTGGAGCCAAAAGGCTCCAAAGTGGACGTCCGCAACTTGGACTCACCGTGGTTCCTCCGCGGGTTGGCCTGCTTCCTGCGCTTACACCTGGGGCCATGACCATCCGCCATGATCCTCCGGTGGAGACGAACTGCCGGAGTCACCTCCTCTCTCATCCCCTCCCCGCTCCTGTCCTCCTCCTCCTCCTCCTCCCCGCTCCTGTCCTCCCTGTCCTCCATGTCCTCCCCCTCGCACCGCACCTGCTTTACGACAATCAACGCTTTACGACATCGCCTCCCCGGCGCGCGTGTTGTACCTGAGCCGCGTGCGCGCACTTTAAAGTCTGCCATGTCTTCAAAGGTTGTTTTTTTTACCTACTTCCTTACTTTATTTATATATATTTATTGATGATCATTTATGTGTTTAACATAAGCATAAACATTATGCATAAAGTACATCTGTGAAAACGGTCTTATGATGTTGAGGAATACAAAAAATCACCACCAACAAAACAAAGCCGTAAAATATAAATGAACACACCAATGAACATTGTACTTAAAGCAATACATTTCATTCATAAACATTATTTCCTCTTTTGGTTTTATCATAACCCCAAAGCTTATTCATTCCTGTCCACAGAAGGGGGAAAAAAAACAGTTTTTCATTTTTTGTATGTGGAATCCTAAATCCCCGCGTAAGACACCAAAAATGTTACGAAAACACCTTTAAAAGAGCAATTTCTTGTGAATATATAAATGGCAACATTATCACATTCCCTCGCCAGCATTCACCCAAGAACATCAACTTACTTACTTCTTTTATTTTTATTTTTTATAAACCTTTATTTATAAATTTCAAAACATTTACAGTGCCTTCAAAGGTAAACATCAAAGTTTGCTAGCCGGTGACGTCATAAAGGCATAGTCACGTGATCGCGCTTGTCTTCAACCTTAAAACCACGTGAAACTCTGAACGAAATAATCATTCGGTTCCCTCCGCAGATATCTCCTAAAAACTATTTAATTTGTATTTAACCGGTAAAAAGGCATAAAAACAAGTTAAATTGCGTCCCATATGATGCAACAGTTTGGAGTCATGTGACAGTCACGTGACTGTCCCAACATGGCTTCCCCAAAATGGCTGTGTGCCAGGTAAGCTAGCTCCTTTACAAAAGCTTGTTATTTAAACAATTCAAGTTGGTTTTAAATCCATGTAACCATTTTAAAACTTTGATAAGGTGCCAAATATTAACTTGTAAGTTCTTTATCCAGGTTAACTTATGTCTTTATCATGAAAGCTATTTTTGGACTCCGTCAAATTGTGCTAACAATTTAATTGAAAGAACATTTGTCGGGGAAATATGTGTGTTTGAAAATACATATTGTTAAAATACAGTGTTTTAAAATTCAGTGTAAAACAATTCAGCGTGATCATGCTTGTTTTCAACACAAACTACATGAAACTATGACCTATAATCATTTTAGTTCCTCCACAAATCTTTGTTAAAAACCTACAAAGAGGTTATTTATTGAACATATTTAATTTGTATTTAACCGGTAAAAAGCCATAAAAACACGTTAAATTGCGTCCCACATGATGTATAGCCTCGGAAACAGTCAAATATGTGTGTTTGAAAATTCATATTGTTAAAATACAGTGTTTTAATATTATATATTATATATTCAATGCTAGTTTTCAACACAAACTACATGAAACTATGACCTATAATCATTTTAGTTCCTCCACAAATCTTTCCTAAAAACCTACAAGAAGGTTATTTAATGTTATGTTTATGTAATAAACATATTTTATCTGTATTTAACCTATAAGAAACTATAAAAACACCTTAAAATGCGTCCCACATGATGGGTCTAGGTAACAGTTTGGAGTCATGTGACAGTCACGTGACTGTCCCAACAAGGCTTCCCCAAAATGGCTGTGTGCCAGGTAAGCTAGCTCCTTTACAAAAGCTTGTTATTTAAACAATTCAAGTTGGTTTTAAATCCATGTAACCATTTTAAAACTTTGATAAGGTGCCAAATATTAACTTGTAAGTTCTTTATCCAGGTTAACTTATGTCTTTATCATGAAAGCTATTTTTGGACTCCGTCAAATTGTGCTAACAATTTAATTGAAAGGACATTTGTCGGGGAAATATGTGTGTTTGAAAATACATATTGTTAAAATACAGTGTTTTAAAATTCAGTGTAAAACAATTCAGCGTGATCATGCTTGTTTTCAACACAAACTACATGAAACTATGACCTATAATCATTTTAGTTCCTCCACAAATCTTTCTTAAAAACCTACAAAGAGGTTATTTATTGAACATATTTAATTTGTATTTAACCGGTAAAAAGCCATAAAAACACGTTAAATTGCGTCCCACATGATGTATAGCCTCGGAAACAGTCAAATAGGTGTGTTTGAAAATTCATATTGTTAAAATACAGTGTTTTAATATTATATATTATATATTCAATGCTAGTTTTCAACACAAACTACATGAAACTATGACCTATAATCATTTTAGTTCCTCCACAAATCTTTCCTAAAAACCTACAAGAAGGTTATTTAATGTTATGTTTATGTAATAAACATATTTTATCTGTATTTAACCTATAAGAAACTATAAAAACACCTTAAAATGCGTCCCACATGATGGGTCTAGGTAACAGTTTGGAGTCATGTGACAGTCACGTGACTGTCCCAACATGGTTTCCCCAAAATGACTGTGTGTCAGGTA
This sequence comes from Entelurus aequoreus, assembly GCF_033978785.1. Taxonomy (NCBI): domain Eukaryota; kingdom Metazoa; phylum Chordata; class Actinopteri; order Syngnathiformes; family Syngnathidae; genus Entelurus; species Entelurus aequoreus. Next base: position 56,984,966 of record NC_084745.1, read on the forward strand.
AGCTAGCTCCTTTACAAAAGCTTGTTATTAAACAATTCAAGTTGGTTTTAAATCCATGTAACCATTTTAAAACTTTGATAAGGTGCCAAATATTAACTTTTAAGTTCTTTATCCAGGTTAACTTACGTCTTTATCATGAAAGCTATTTTTGGACTCCGTCAAATTGTGCTAACAATTTAATTGAAAGACCATTTGTCGGGGAAATATGTGTGTTTGAAAATACATATTGTTTAAATACAGTGTTTTAAAATTCAGTGTAAAACAATTCAGCGTGATCATGCTTGTTTTCAACACAAACTACATGAAACTATCACCAAAATAATCACTTTAGTTCCTCCACAAATCTCTCCTAAAAACCTACAAAGAGGTCAGTTATTGAACATATTTAATTTGTATTTAACCGGTAAAAAGCCATAAAAACACGTTAAATTGCGTCCCACGTGATGTATAGCCTCGGAAACAGTCAAATATGTGTGTTTGAAAATTCATATTGTTAAAATACAGTGTTTTAATAGTATATATTATATATTCAATGCTAGTTTTCAACACAAACTACATGAAACTATGACCTATAATCATTTTAGTTCCTCCACAAATCTTTCCTAAAAACCTACAGGAAGGTTATTTAATGTTATGTTTATGTAATAAACATATTTTATCTGTATTTAACCTATAAGAAACTATAAAAACACCTTAAAATGCGTCCCACATGATGGGTCTAGGAAACCGTTTGGAGTCATGTGACAGTCACGTGACTGTCCCAACATGGCTTCCCCAAAATGGCTGTGTGTCAGGTGTAAGATAGCTACTCTACAAAAGTGTATCATTTGTTACAATTGAAATTCATTTTAAATCAATGAAAAACTTTAATTAGGTGTCAAATATGACAATTCAACTGCTCTGCATCAATGTTAACTTATGTCTTTATTATTAAAGATTTTTTTGGACAGTGGATTTTATGGAATTTTTACATCAATTTATGCTGACAATTTCATTGAGAGAGTTTCTGAGCAAGTGAAAATTCAAATTGTTTTAGTGGCCTAGTGGTTAGAGTGTCTGCCCTGAGATGGGTAGGTTGTGAGTTCAAACCCCGGCCGAGTCATACCAAAGACTATAAAAATGGGAGCCATTACCTCCCTGCTTGGCACTCAGCATCAAGTGTTGGAATTGGGTGTTAAATCACAAAAAATTATTCCCGGGCGCGGCCACCGCTGCTGCCCACTGCTCCCCTTTACCTCCCAGGGGGTGATCAAGGGTGATGGGTCAAATGCAGAGGACAAATTTCACCACACCTAGTGTGTGTGTGACAATCATTGCTACTTTAACTTTAACTTTTAACTTAAAATTCAGTGTGTAATAATTTTGCGTAAAAAAATGATGTGTCAAAAATTCAGTGCAAACAAATTTGGTGTATAAAAATTCAGTGTATAAAAATTAAGTGTAAAAAAAAAATGTTATGAAAAAAAATCTGTGTATAAAAATTAAGTGTAAAAAAATGTGTATAAAAAGTCAGTGTAAAAAATGTGGTAATCCCAGTAAAACATAAAAAAAATGTTGTGTATGACATTCTAATAATAAATTAGCATTTGTGTCAAAATATTCGGTTCTTTTTTTTTTTTTTTTAGATTAATTTACACTATGGAAGCAAGTAATTTAAAGTTAAGTTAAAGTCACACACACACTAGGTGTGGCAAAATTATTCTCTGCATTCGGCCGGGGTTTGAACTCACAACCTACCCATCTCAGGACGGACACTCTAACCACTAGGCCACTGAGTAACTTTTTAAAAATATTTACGTATGACATTCTAATGAGAAATTTGCATTTGTGTCAAAATATTGGGCTCTTTTGTTTTTTGTTTTATAGATTAATTCACATTATGTACGCAAGTAATTTACTGTGATTAATCACGATTAATCCCAGTAAAACATAAAAAAATGTTTGTGTATGGCATTCAAATGAGAAATTTACATTTGTGTCAAAATATTGGGCTCTTTTTTAGGTTAATTTAAATGGTGTAAGCGAGTAATTTACTGTGATTAATCACGATTAATCCAAGTAAGACATTTAAAAAAAAATTGGCGTACGACATTTTAATGAGAAATTTGCATTTGTGTCAAAATATTGAGCTCTTTTTTAGATTAATTAAGATTTTGTAAAAAAAATAATTTACTGTGATTAATCACGATTAATCCCGGTAAAACATTTAAAAAATGTTTGCGTATGACATTCTGTTAATGAATTTGTATTTGTGCCAAATTATTGGGCTCTTTTTTTAGGTTAATTTACAATATGGAAGCAAATAATTTACTGTGATTAATCACGATTAATCCCAGTAAAACATTTAAAAAAAGTTTGCGTATGACATTCTGTTAACACTAGAAGTCCCAGCATTTTTCTGTCTACCTAGAAGACCCAGAGAGGGGTCATTTGGCCCGACGCTTTTCCCGAATACACTAATCACTCATTTTGTTATGGTAATGAGGCTGTTAGGGGCAGTTTGTCTAGGTAGACAGAAAAATTATACATGTGGGAAATGCCGAAAGGAGCAATGGCAGTGCCAGGATTGTGAGTGACTGCTCAAATGTATGTCAGTCACGTTTACATGGACATGGTTTTTCATTCTTTGTAAATATGCTTTTTTCTTTGTAAATTTTTTTTTTTAAACTATTTTTGGCACACAAAAATAACAATTGCTTCTGCAACAACCCTCCACACCAAAACTGGGAAAACAGTTGCTTTTTCATTCTTTGTAAATATGTTTTGTTTTGTATTTTTTTTAACAATAAATGTCAGAGTGTTGATCCCTTCATTCTGTTGATCCTTGCAAAAACACACACAACCTACCTCAGAACTAAAGCTTGAGCTGTAAGGTCCCCTCCCCCACACAGGCTCAAGTGGCCCCCTGCCGTGTGCCACTAACAGCCACATTTTCATAACAAAAGGAGTGTCCACAGGGGGGACTAGGGGTCAAATGACCCTCTTGTGTGTTTTCTAGGTAAAAGTGTCAATTGACCCTTCTCTGGGACTTCGCGTGTTAATGAATTTACATTTGTGCCAAATTATTGGGCTCTTTTTTTAGATTAATTTATATTATAGAAGAAAGTAATTTACTGTGATTAATCACAATTAATCCCAGTAAAACATAAAAAATATTTATGTATGACATTCTGATGATAAATTTGCATTTGTGTCAAAATATTAGGCTCTTTTTTTTAAAGATTAATTTACATTATGTAAGCAAGTATTTGACTGGGATTAATCACATTTAATCCCAGTAAAACACTAAAAAAATATTTACGTATGACATTCTAATGAGAAATTTGTATTTGTGTCAAAATATTGGGCTCTTTTTTTTTTTTTTAGATTAGTTTACATTATGTAAGCAAGTAATTTACTGTGATTAATCACGATTAATCCCAGTAAAACATAAAAAAATGTTTGTGTATGGCATTCAAATGAGAAATTTACATTTGTGTCAAAATATTGGGCTCTTTTTTAGGTTAATTTAAATGGTGTAAGCGAGTAATTTACTGTGATTAATCACGATTAATCCAAGTAAGACATTTAAAAAACATTTTGCGTATGACATTTTAATGAGAAATTTGCATTTGTGTCAAAATATTGGGCTCTTTTTTAGATTAATTAAGATTTTGTAAAAAAATTTTTTTACTGTGATTAATCACGATTAATCCCAGTAAAACATTTAAAAAATGTTTGCGTATGACATTCTGTTAATGAATTTGCATTTGTGCCAAATTATTGGGCTCTTTTTTTAGATTAATTTATATTATAGAAGAAAGTAATTTACTGTGATTAATCACGATTAATCCCAGTAAAACATGAAAAATATTTATGTATGACATTCTGATGATAAATTTGCATTTGTGTCAAAATATTAGGCTCTTTTTTTTTTTTAGATTAATTTACATTATGTAAGCAAGTATTTGACTGGGATTAATCACGTTTAATCCCAGTAAAACACTAAAAAAAATATTTACGTATGACATTCTAATGAGAAATTTGTATTTGTGTCAAAATATTGGGCTCTTTTTTTTTTTTTTTTTAGATTAGTTTACATTATGTAAGCAAGTAATTTACTGTGATTAATCACGATTAATCCCTGTAAAACATAAAAAAATGTTTGTGTATGGCATTAAAATGAGAAATGTGCATTTTTGTCAAAATATTGGGCTCTTTTTTGGGTTAATTTAAATGGTGTAAGCGAGTAATTTACTGTGATTAATCACGATTAATCCAAGTAAGACATTTAAAAAAAAATTGGCGTAAGACATTTTAATGAGAAATTTGCATTTGTGTCAAAATATTGGGCTCTTTTTTAGATTAATTAAGATTTTGTAAAAAAAATAATTTACTGTGATTAATCACGATTAATCCCAGTAAAACATTTAAAAAATGTTTGCGTATGACATTCTGTTAATGAATTTGCATTTGTGCCAAATTATTGGGCTCTTTTTTTAGGTTAATTTACAATATGGAAGCAAATAATTTACTGTGATTAATCACGATTAATCCCAGTAAAACATTTAAAAAATGTTTGCGTATGAAATTCTGTTAATGAATTTGCATTTGTGCCAAATTATTGGGCTCTTTTTTTAGATTAATTTATATTATAGAAGAAAGTAATTTACTGTGATTAATCACGATTAATCCCAGTAAAACATAAAAAATATTTATGTATGACATTCTGATGATAAATTTGCATTTGTGTCAAAATATTAGGCTCTTTTTTTTTTTAGATTAATTTACATTATGTAAGCAAGTATTTGACTGGGATTAATCACGATTAATTCCAGTTAAACACTAAAAAAATATTTACGTAGGACATTCTAATGAGAAATTTGTATCTGTGTCAAAATATTGGGCTCTTTTTTTTTTTTTTTTTTAGATTATTTTACATTATGTAAGCAAGTAATTTACTGTGATTAATCACGATTAATCCCTGTAAAACATAAAAAAAATGTTTGTGTATGGCATTCAAATGAGAAATTTGCATTTGTGTCAAAATACTGGGCTCCTTTTTAGGTTAATTTAAATGGTGTAAGCAAGTACTTTACTGTGATTAATCCCGATCAAGCCAAGTAAAACATTTTTTAAAATGTTTGCGTATGACATTTTTATGAGAAATTTGCGTTTGTGTCAAAATATTAGGCTCTTATTTTAGGTTATTTTAAACGGTATAAGCGAATAATTTACTGTGATTAATTAATGACAACAGAAGACACTATTTCTCCTTGAATTTCAAAGTAAAAGCCCACTTAATGTGCTCCTAGCACGGGTCCAAGTCACAGGACCTCCATGCGATCCAGCAAGTCCACCTTACCTTCAGCGACAGGCGTTCACCTCCAACATGTGACTCTCCTCCCTCAGAGCGTGGTGTGACCGGGGCCTTCGCTCGCTCGCGTCTGATTGGACGGCGCCCTGGACCTGCTGATTGCCGCGCTCCTGGTGTGCTCGTCAGGAGAACAGGCCGCTCTTTCTTCATGAGGTCAGAATGAGAGTCTCATGACACAAACACACCACCATGAGGTGCACCACCTCCTCAAACATGTCCAATAGATATTATTATCTTCATTCAGTATTTAAGGGTTTTGTTTTCCCATATTCAAACACGGTGTTACTGTTCAAAAACGTGAAATATACCTGCTAAATAAAACCTCTGCCTGGTTTTTAGTGAACACTTAGGCCTGCTATGCTACCATGTCTTAACGTGGGTCATTACGTTGGTACTTAGCCAGCTTTCTTCTCAGGTGGAATGCTACGCCTAGCATTAGCTTTTAAACAATGCTAAAGGTTTTTTTATGTGGATGTTTTGTTTGATAAAATGATTGTTTTGACCTGTTTGAAATTGTCCAATGTTTTTATAAAACATATATATATATATATATATATATATATATATATATATATATATATATATATATATATATATATATATATATATATATATATATATATATATATATATATATATATATATATATATAAAATATTATATAATATATATATATATATATATATATATATATATATATATATATATATATATATATATATATATATATATATATATATATATATATATATGTATATATATGTATATAAATATATATATACAAAGCAGACAAAAGGCTCATCAACTATCTACTTTTCCATCTTTTTAGGGAACCACCAGTTGCGTTTAGCTTCTTTTGATTGATTGATTGAAACTTTTATTAGTAGATTGCACGGTGAAGTACATATTCCGTACAATTGACCACTAAATGGTAACACCCCAATAAGTTTTTCCACTTGTTTAAGTCGGGGTCCACTTAAATTGATTCATGATACAGATATAATACTATCAAATATATACTAACATCATAATACAGTCACTTCTTGCTGACATTCTTCCCAGGACATTTTAAAGATTGTTTATGGATGTTGAGCAGTTGCCATGGAAACGCAGAGCTTGACAGTAGCAGTTTTCTGTACTTTTGTGTGTGTTCATAAATATTCATTGTCATATGACTTGGTACTTCACACATGCTAACTTTGAGCATGCTAACAATAGTGTGCTAACTTTATTCTTAGCACATTTTACAGCTGAACACCTCAGAGTCATATAACTTGGTACTTCACTCATCTTTTTGTATGCTAACATTAGCATTTTAACATATTAACATGAGCATTCTATCTTTTTTTAAAGCTACTTTTGCTGACGTACACCTCAGTGTCATATGATTTGGTACTTGACAGATGCTAATGTTAGCATCCTGGCATGCTAACTTGTTTAGTGAACTTTACAGGCAAACACCTCAGAGTCATATGACTTGGTACACTGTTGGCATGCTAACTTTATTTTTTAGCAAATTTTACAGCTGAACACCTCAGAGTCATTCTAACATATTATCATTAATTACCATGCTAACTTTTTCAGCCAATTTTGCAGCCGAACACCCCGGAGTCATATAACTTAATTAGGGCTGCAACTAACGATTAATTTGATGATCGATTAATTTGATAATCGATTAATCTGTCGATTATTAATCGATTAATAATCGGATAAAAGAGACAAACTACATTTCTATCCTTTCCAGTATTTTATTGAAAAAAAACAGCATACTGTCACCATACTTATTTTGATTATTGTTTCTCAGCTGTTTGTACATGTTGCAGTTTATAAATAAAGGTTTATAAAAAAATTTAAAAAATAAAAATATTTACAAATAAATAAAATAAATTGCCTCTGCGCATGCGCATAGCATAGATCCAACGAATCGATGACTAAATTAATCGGCAACTATTTTTATAGTCGATTTTAATCGATTTAATCGATTAGTTGTTGCAGCCCTAAACGTAATACTTGACACACGCTAACTGTTAGCATGCTAACGCTAACATGCTGGCATACTAATGTAAGCATGCTAACTTATTACAGGCGTATGCTTAACAGTCCCCTGACTTGGTCCTTGACGCATTCTAACTGTTAGCATGCTAACGCTATCATGCTAGCCTACTAACATAAGCATGCTAACTTTTGCCTAATTTTACAATGCGTATGCTTAACAGTCACCTGACTGCATATTCTAACTGTTAGCATGCCAACGTTTAGCATTTAGGGTCCGGCTTGCGCATTTCAGCATTTACACACACTTTAGTTCCTCCCACAATTGCACATTCTAGGTTTTTTTTGGTGCTAGTGCGGCACGTTTTGGAATATGTCGCGGTGCAAATAAAAGACAGTGTGCCATAGCGTATCTACAGTATGTAGTGTCGGTGTAGGATTGTCAGGGCTGTGAATAATTGAGGAGCGGCCAGGACAGACAGAGAGTAATGGCTGCAGCATAAACAACACCTCCGAAGTGGCGGCGCTCCTTTGGACGTCTGGCGAGGGTCTCCCAGACTTTGAAAGCAGGTCCCAGGAACAGTGTGCGTCAGCACAGATGGATGCTGCGAACTCTCTCTGAACACGGAAAATAGTGGGATGGAAAGTCAGATCTTCTCCCAGTTTCCTTGCAAGTGACCAACTAAGAATCACAATTGTGCAAACTGCTCCTAATGCAGAATGTTCCAGCAACAACTGGATGATTTTCTGCCTGGCAGATTTATTTCTCCCATCTTCGACTGGAAACACATGCAAATGTTCCCAGGTTTTGTAGGAGCAGCATGAAAATAATGTGAGGAAGTGATTGACACACGCATGAACTTGATGCTGCTTTGCCAAAAAGCGAGCTGGACTTTTGCATCGTCTGTTGTTGTTTGCAAAGACACGACTACAACTCTGATGGTTGCAGTGAAATGACCGCACAAAATATTTTCCCTCACGCCCAACGCTTTACCATTTTAAAACATTGCAATTCTCGCAAGTATAAAAACTATTTTTTGCAAGTAAAAAAAACATTTTTCTTTGATAAAAAAAAAAATCACAAGTAAAGAACATTTTCTGCAATTAAACAAAGTATTAGCAAGTATAAAAACATTTTTTACAAGTAAGAAAAAATGATTTAAAAAAAAAAAGGAATTTATTTTAATTTAAAAAATCATTTGCAAATAGGAAAAAAAAAATCTGCAAGTAAAAAACTTACTACCAATTATATATATAAAAAAATTACAAGTGAAAAAAAAAGATTGAAACGTAAAAAAAACAAAACCAATTTACTTTTAATTAAAAAAGTTATTACCAATTAGGAAAAACAATTCTGCCTGTAAAAAAAATTGATTCGCAAGTATAAAAACAATTTTGTGCAAGTAGAAACAGGATTTACAGGTAAAAAAAATAAATTTGCAAGTTAAAAAAAACGATTTGCAAGAAAATGGTCTGCTATTAAAACAATTATTAGCAATTATTGAACATTTTTTTACAAGTAAAACCCAAATTTGCAAGTAAAATAAAACAATTTACTTTAATTAAAAAAAAAGATTCTTAAGTAGGAAAAAACTATTTTCTGCAGGTAAAAAAAAAAAATTGCAAATAAATATTTTCTGCAAATGAAAAAATTATTAGCAATTGTGAAAACATTTTTTACAAGTAAAACCAAAATTTGCAAGTAAAATAAAACAATTTACTTTAATAAAAAAAATAAAAATTCTTAAGTAGGAAAAAAATATTTTCTGCAGGTAAAAAAAACAATTTGCAAATAAATATTTTCTGCAAATGAAAAAATGATTAGCAATTATAAAAACATTTTTTACAAGTAAAACCAAAATTTGTAAGTAAAATAAAACAATTTACTTTAAAAAAAAATTAAATTCTTAAGTAGGAAAGAACTATTTTCTGCAGGTAAAAAAACAATTTGCAAATAAATATTTTCTGCAAATTAAAAAATTATTAGCAATTATAAAAACATTTTTTACAAATAAAACCAAAATTTGCAAGTAAAATAATACAATTTACTTTTAAAAAAATTAAATTCTTAAGTAGGAAAAAAATATTTTCTGCAGGTAAAAAAACAATTTGCAAATAAATATTTTCTGCAAATGAAAAAATGATTAGCAATTGTAAAAACATTTTTTACAAGTAAAACCAAAATTTGCAAGTAAAATAAAACAATTTACTTTAATAAAAAAAATAAAAAATTCTTAAGTAGGAAAAAAATATTTTCTGCAGGTAAAAAAACTATTTGCAAAATAATATTTTCTGCAAATGAAAAAATGATTAGCAATTATAAAAACATTTTTTACAAGTAAAACCAAATTTGCAAGTAAAATAAAACAATTTACTTTAAAAAAAAATTAAATTCTTAAGTAGGAAAGAACTATTTTCTGCAGGTAAAAAAACAATTTGCAAATAAATATTTTCTGCAAATGAAAAAATTATTCGCAATTAGAAAATGATTTTTTTACAAGTAAAAAACGATTCGAAAGTAGAAAAAACACTTTTCCGCAAGTAAAAAATGTATTAGCAAGTTTAAAAACATTTTTTTACAAGTAAAAAGAACAATTTTCAAGTAAAGAAAATTTCCTGCACTTAAAAAAAATATTAGCAAGTATGAAAACTATTTTTATAAGTAAAAAAACAATTTGCAAGAATACAAACCATTTTCTGGAAGTAAAAAAACTATTTCTCAGTCAAAAAAAAAACATTTAAAACCATTCCCATGTAGAAAAAAATATTTCTTTAATAAAAAATTTTTTTTTTTTTGCCGTTAGAAAAATGATCAGCAAGTATAAAAACTATTTTCAGTGTGGAACTCTAGAAAAGGTTAGATCAAGTGAAATGGGTCAAAGAAAGAACAATAGTTGGTATGAAAAACACTCACCTGTTTATTATTAACCATCTGGAATGGTCTGATGCTGTCTTTAAGTTGAAGTAACCCGGTTTGGAGCCTCACGGTAAAAAAAAAAAAAGCAGCTCAGAGGCAGAAATTTACTGTAAAATTCTGGCGACAAGTTGTTAACTTTATTTTAACATCTTCAAATGATGAAAATGTGGAAATGTTACATGTTATTATGAATGTTACTACATGACATATATACTTACATTATGTATATATTACATGTTATTATGAATGTTACTACACGACATATATACTTACATCATGTATATATTACATGTTATTATGAATGTTACTACATGACATATATACTTACATCATGTATATATGACATGTTATTATGAATGTTACTACATGACATATATACTTACATCATGTATATATTACGTGTTATTATGAATGTTACTACATGACATATATACTTACATCATGTATATATTACATGTTATTATGAATGTTACTACACGACATATAGACTTACATCATGTATATATTACATGTTATTATGAATGTTACTACATGACATATATACTTTAATCATGTATATATTACATGTTATTATGAATGTTACTACATGACATATATACTTACATCATGTATATATTACATGTTATTATGAATGTTACTACATGACATATAAACTTACATCATGTATATATTACATGTTATTATGAATGTTACTACGTGACATATATACTTACATCATGTATATATTACATGTTATTATGAATGTTACTACATGACATATATACTTACATCATGTATATATTACATGTTATTATGAATGTTACTACATGACATATATACTTACATCATGTATATATTACATGTTATTATGAATGTTACTACATGACATATATACTTACATCATGTATATATTACATGTTATTATGAATGTTACTACATGACATATATACTTTAATCATGTATATATTACATGTTATTATGAATGTTACATATATACTTACATCATGTATATATTACATGTTATTATGAATGTTACTACATGACATATATACTTACATCATGTATATATTACATGTTATTATGAATGTTACTACATGACATATATACTTACATCATGTATATATTACATGTTATTATGAATGTTACTACATGACATATATACTTACATCATGTATATATTACATGTTATTATGAATGTTACTACATGACATACATACTTACATCATGTATATATTACATGTTATTATTAATGTTACTACATGACATATATACTTACATCATGTATATATCACATGTTATTATGAATGTTACTACATGACATATATACTTACATCATGTATATATTACATGTTATTATGAATGTTACTACATGACATATATACTTACATCATGTATATATTACATGTTATTATGAATGTTACTACATGACATATATACTTACATCATGTATATATTACATGTTATTATGAATGTTACTACATGACATATATACTTACATCATGTATATATTACATGTTATTATGAATGTTACTACATGACATACATACTTACATCATGTATATATTACATGTTATTATTAATGTTACTACATGACATATATACTTACATCATGTATATATCACATGTTATTATGAATGTTACTACATGACATATATACTTACATCATGTATATATCACATGTTATTATGAATGTTACTACATGACATATATACTTACATCATGTATATATTACATGTTATTATGAATGTTACTACATGACATATATACTTACATCATGTATATATTACATGTTATTATGAATGTTACTACATGACATATATACTTACATCATGTATATATGACATGTTATTATGAATGTTACTACATTACATACTGTATATACTAACAGTGTGTATATAAAACCTTGATGGATGTTTTTAGAGCGCTCTATAGGCGGAATTGTTAGCTGACTTTTGCACGCTTTTATTGACGATTTAGAATGCATACTAAAAAGAGAAACATTTGTGTTCTTCTCCTACAAGACGATGGTCAAACCCCCCCCCCCCGCCCCCACCAAAAGCCTGAGTTTGTTGTTGTTTGTGGTGACAAAGATGTCGGCAAGAACATTCAGCCAAATGAAAACATTTTGCTCTTCAGTAGAAAGGGAAAGTCCTCTTCTACATTAAAGGATCATGCTGCTCCCTGAAAATGACTATTGATCCTCTTAGGTGCAGCGTGGTTGAGGAGATTAATGTGAGAAGTGTTTGAGCTGCATAGTGCTCCACTCCGACCACAGGATCATCTTTGTGGGCCTGTGGGGGAGGGGGGGGGCTGCACCTCTAAAGTAGTGTAGACCATCTGGGCTGTCGGCTAACAGCATCCTCTATGTGGAGGGAATTTACTGACACAAACACAAAAATGCCAGGTAAAAAAAACATTTAAATAAATAAAAAAAAACGTTTGCAAGTAAAAAAAAAAAATCTTAAATAAAAAATAAAATTTTCAAGTGAAAATAAAAATTTTCTTCAATTAAAAGAAGAATTTTTGGGTTAAGAAAACATTTTTTCAATTACAAAAACGATTCCCAAGTGAAAAAATGTTTTCTTTAATTATAAAAAGCATTAATAAGTAAATAAACTATTTCATTCAATTATAAAAACAATTCCCAAAGTTAAAAAAAACTACTAAAAAATGATTCGTAAATAAACTAACTTTTTCCTTTTAATTATAAAAAGAAAAACAATTTATTCAATTAAACAACAGTTCGAGGGTTAAGAGAGCATTTCTTCATTTTTAAAAACGATTCCCAAGTTAAAAAGCTATTTTCTTTAACTAATAAAAATGATTAATAAGTAAACAAACTATCGTATTCAATACAAAAACAATTCGCAAGTCATAAAAAATGTTTTCCTCAATTATAAAAACGATTCCGAGTTTAAAAAAAATCTATTTTCTTCAGTTTTAAAAAGATTCATAAGCAAGAAAAACAATTTTCTGCAATTATAAAAATGATTCACATGAATGAAAACAATTATTTAAATAAAACAACAATTTGAGGGTCAAGAAAACATTTCTTCATTTTTAGAAACGATTCCCAAGTTAAAAAACTGTTTGATTTAAATATAAAAATGATTAATAAGTAAACAAACTATTTTCTTCAATTATAAAAACGATTCCCAAGTTTAAAAAAACTATTTTCTTCAATTTAAAAAATGATTCGTAAGTAAACAAACTCTTTTCTTCAATTGTAAAAAAAATTTGCAAGTAAGAAAAACAATTTTCTGCCATTAAAAAAACGATTCACATGTACGAAAACAATTATTTCAATGAAACGATTGGAGAGTTAAAAAAAATATTTTCTTTAATTATAATAATGATTAATAAGTAAACAAACATTTTTCCTCAATTATAAAATGATTTGCAAGTTTAAAAAAACTATTTTCTTCAATTAAAAAAATGATTCGCAAAACAAACTCTTTTCTTCAGTTATTAAAAGATTTGCAAGTAAGGAAAACATTTTTCTGTTATGAACAAAATTATTCACATGTATGGAAACAATTTTCTTCAATTAAAAGAAAACAATTCGCAAGTTCAAAAACAATTTTCTTCCATGAAAAAATTGATTCCTATATATAAAAAAAAACGATTAGCCAGTAAAAAAAAAACAATTTTCTGCAAGTAAAAAAACGATTAGCAGGTACAGTAATCTTCTTCAGTTAAGAAAACAATTCACAAGTATAATAACAATCTTCAAGTTAAAACTTTTGGCAGGAATATTCCACCCTGAGCGATCCACACACTCAGAGCACCCTGTGCTTCTTCTTCTTTATTTACGGTGGACGGCACCATGCGCAAATAAGAGTAGCTCTGACTACCTTAAATAGACTCAGCAGCACAACCTGTTGTTGGAGAATGTGAATTACGGCTGCTCTGAGTACAAGTGTGTGGATCACGCAGGGTGGAATATTACTGCCAAAAGTGTTAACTTGAATAAAATACATTTTTCATCCTGGCAAATTGTTGTTTTTTTTACTTCCAAATTATTGTTTTACTTGCAGAAAAATGTTTTTTTTTTTACTTCCGAATAGTTTTTTTACTTGCAGAAAATTGTTCTTTTTTTTTACAACCGAATAATTTTTTTACTTGCAGAAAACTGTTTTTTTTTTTACTTCTGGATAGTTTTTTTTACTAGCAGAAAATTTTTTTTTTGTTCTTCCGAATAATTTTTTTACTTACATAAATATATATTTTTTTTACTTCCGAATATTTTTTTTACTTGCAGAAATTTTGTTTTTTTGCTTATGAATGATTTTTTTTACTTCCGAATAGTTATTTTACTTAAAGAAAACTGTTTTTTTTAAACTTCTGAATAGTCTTTTTACTTGCAGAAAATTGTTTTTTTTACTTCCGTAGAATTGTTTTACTTATAACTTTTTTTTTCTTTGCTTCCGAATATTTTTTTTTTACTTGCAGAAAATGTTTCTTTTTTTTACTTCCGAATAATTTTTTTTACTTCCAAATAATTTTTTTTACTTCCGAATAATTTTTTTTACTTCTGAATAATTTCTTTACTTGCAGAAAACTGTTTTTTTAACTTCTGGATAGTTTTTTTACTTGCAGAAAATTGTTATTTTTACTTCCGAATAATTTTTTTTCTTAAAGAAAACTGTTTTTGTTTACTTCTGAATAGTTTTTTTACTTGCAGAAAATAGTTTTTTTTACTTCCGAAGAATTGTTTTATTTATATAATTTTTTTTTTTTTTACTTCCGAATATTTTTTTTACTTGCAGAAAATATATTTTTTTAACTTCCGAATAGTTTTTTTTACTTGCAGAAAATTGTTCTTCTTTTTACTTCCGAATAATTTTTTTACTTCCAAATATTTTTTTTTACTTGCAGAAAATTGTTCTTCTTTTTACTTCCGAATAATTTTTTTATTTCCAAATATTTTTTTTTACTTGCAGAAAATTGTTCTTTTTTTACTTCCGAATAATTTTCTTACTTGCAGAAAACTGTTTTTTTAAATTTCTGAATAGTTTTTTTACTCACATAATTTTTTTTTTACTTCCGAATATTTTTTTTACTTGCAGAAATTTTTTTTTTTTTTACTTCCGAATTGTTTTTTTACTTGCAGAAAATTTTTATTTTTTTTTACTTCCGAATTATTTTTTTACTTACATAAATCGTTTTTTTTGTTTTACTTCCGAATAGTTTTTTTTACTTGCAGAACATTTTTCTTTTTTTACTTCTGAATTAATTTTTTACTTACAGAAAACTGTTTTTTTAACTTCTGAGTAGTTTTTTTACTTGCAGTAAATTGTTTTTTTTTACTTCCGAAGAATTTTTTTACTTACAACATTTTTTTTTTTTTTACTTTCGAATATTTTTTTTACTTGCATACATTTTTTATTTTTTTTTTAAACTTCTGAATAGTTTTTTTAACTCGTGGAAAATTGTTTTTTTTACTAGCGAAGGCCATGAGTAAAAACGCATGTGTGGACTTTAGGCAGTATTTACAGAGCGTGTGAAATAGAAGGTGCCATGACACCACCGTGACTACTTTCCTTCTCGCTTGTGTTGACAGTTATTTACACAATTCAGACCGCATCTCACCAGTGTAGGTGGCACTCGTGCACCCTCTGACCACGATGCTACCGCCAATATGCGAGACGGTTTGCCCAATGAACTTGTTACTCAGTTACATAGCTGGATATTTGGACAATAAAGCCTGGATGAAGTGGTCGTACACCAACTTGTGTGTCGCAGGGAGGAATGAAGGTCAGCGAGCGGAGGAAATGAGAGTAGAAAAGAGGAAGAGAAAGCGGGTAAAAAGGAGAGATAAAGGTACACTCTGCTACCGATAGAAAGAAGGAACTTGAAGCAGACACACGAAGACCGTTTTCCATACTTATTTCATACTTTTTGCACATCATGCAAATATCAGGATGAGCTGCCAAGGAGTAAATAAACATTGAAAAAAGAGCAGCAGTGTTCTATAACCTCAGTATATCAAAACAAACTATACTCTGCTTATAAATATGATCTTAAATGTTTCAAAAAAGCTGGCACAAGTGGCAAAAAGGAGTGATAAAGTTGAGGAATGCTCATCAAAGACTTATTTGGAACATCCCACAGGTGAACAGGCTAATTGGGAACAGGTGGGTGCCATGATTGGGTATAAAAGCAGCTTCCATGAAATGCTCAGTCATTCACAAACAAGGACGGGGCGAGGGTCACCACTTTGTCAACAAATGCCTGAGAAAATTGTTGAAGAACAACATTTCTAAACAAGGAATTGAGGGATTTCACCATCTACGCTCCGTAATATCATCAAAGGGTTGAGAGAATGTGGAGAAATCACTGCACGTAAGCCATGATATTACACACCTTGGATCCCTCAGGCGGTACTGCATCAAAAAGCCACATCAGTGTGTAAAGGATATCACCACATGGGCTCAGGAAGACTTCAGAAAAGCACTGTCAGTAGCTACAGTTGGTCGCTACATCTGTAAGTGCAAGTTAAAACTCTACTATGGCATGACATTGTGCTAACGTATGGAACGTGTATTGTTGTGCAAATATACTTCATGGGGCTGCTTAAGTCTGAAACACAACGTATTTCTAATAATAAAATATGTCATAGCACAAAGAACAGAAGACCGTCATTTATTGATTTCAAACTCTGAAGTAGATTGAGGTGAATAACAAGAAAGCCAAGCTAGTACAACAGGAAAAAACAGAGGACAAAAACATACAAAGTACACAAAAATGTGCAAGTTAAAACTCTCCTATGCAAGGTGAAAACCGTTTATCAACAACACCCAGAAACGCCGTCGGCTTTGCTGGGCCTGAGCTCATCTAAGATTAACTGATACAAAGTGTAAAAGTGTTCTGTGGTCTGACGAGTCCACATTTCAAATTGTTTTTGGAAACTGTGGACGTCGTGTCCTCCGGACCAAAGAGGAAAACAACCATCCGAAATGTTATAGGCGCAAAGTTGAAGAGCCAGCATCTGTGATGGTATGGGGGTGTATTAGTGCCCAAGACATGGGTAACTTACACATCTGTGAAGGCGCCATTAATGGGATGTTTCTAACCATTTAAAGAAGTGAGTTAGACTTAGACTTAGACTTAGACAAACTTTAATGATCCACAATTGTTCAAAACAGTAGCTCAGTTACAATGATGGAAAGGACAATGCAGGTATAAATAGACTAATATAGCTATAAAAAAAATCTAACATATATACGAATATATACATAATATGTGTACAGAGTAATTTATATACAGATATATTATATTATGTCTATAACATATATAGAATATAAACCAATGACCATGTACAATATTACAGTATATACAGTCTATATGACAGCAGCAGCATAAAATAGAGAGTAGGTCCAGCAGGAAATAGAAAATCTACATTATAAAGAAAGAGAAGTAGCTAACATGTCAGGTGTCAGGTAATAGGCAGATGTCATCTATTGCTGTATGGCCAGTGATTATACAGCTGGATGGAGTGTGGAATGAAGGAGTTCTTGAATCGCACAGTGCGGGAAGGAAGCTGAAGGAGCCTGTTGGAGTATGAACTCCGCTGTCCCTTAATTGTCGGGTGGAGTGGGTGGGCAGGATTGTCTGTGATGGCCAGCAGTTTGTCCAGTGACCTCCTGTCCCTCACTGACACAAACGCCTCCAACTGCGTGCCAATAGTTTGGCCGGCTTTCCGGATCAGATTATCAATCCGGTTTGAGTCCCTTTTGCTGGTGCTGCTCCCCCAACAAACCACTGCAAAGTACAGTGCACTGGCCACAACAGACTGATAAAAGATCTCCAACACATATTGAATGACCTAAGCTTCCTCAGGAAAAAGAGTCTGCGCATGCCCTTCTTGTAAACAGCTTTGCAGTTGTCCTTCCAGTCCAGTCTGCTGTTCAAGTGGACTCCCAGGTACTTGTACTGCTCCACTACTGCCACCTCCCGGCCCTGGATCTTGATGGGCTCCACCGGGGTCACTCTCTTCCTGAAGTCCATGACCAGCTCCTTGGTCTTGTCCACATTAAGGACCAGATGGTTGGCCTGTGATCACTCCACAAAGTCAGCGATCAGTGTCCTGTACTCCAATTCCCGTCCCTCTCCGATACACCCGACCACAGCAGAGTCGTCAGAGTATTTCTGCAGGTGGCAGGACCTGGAACTATACTGGAAGTCTGAGGTGTACAGGGTGAACAGGAAAGGAGACAGGACTGTGGAGCACCTACACCACTGACCACAGTATCCGACACGGAGCTCCCCAGTCGCACAAACTGGGGCCTGTCAGACAAGTAATCAGTGATCCAGGAGACAATGGATGAACTGACAACCATCCTGAGCAACTTGTCACTCATCACAATTGGCTGAATGGTGTTAAAGGCTCTGGAGAAATCAAAAAACATGATCCTCACAGTGCCCTTCCCACCATCCAGGTGAGAGTGAGCATGATGCAGCAGGTAGATAACAGCATCGTCCACTCCTTCATGGGGCTGATATGCAAACTGTAGAGGATCCAGGGAAGGAGCCACCAGTGGCCTCAGCTGATCCAGCACAAGTCTCTCGAGGACCTTCATGACCTGGGACGTCAGGGCAACAGGTCTGAAGTCATTTGAGCTCGATGGGATGGGCTTCTTGGGCACCGGCACTATGCAGGATGTTTTCCATAGCACTGGTATCCGTTCTAGCTTTAGACTCAGGTTGAAGATGGAGTGCAGGATCCCAGTTAGCTGAGCAGCGCAAGTCTTCAGGACCCAGGGGTTGACTCGGTCAGGGCCTGCTGACTTAGCTGGATTGACTTTCTCCAGCTGCCGTCTTACAAGTCCAGGCGTCAGACACACCGGGCTGGCTTTCTCAGTGGGGGTGGAAGTGGGGGAGGGGAGAGGGGGGAAAAAAACGGCTGTGGCAGGTAAAAGAGAAGGAAGGGGAGGTGGAGGTGTGAGAACAGGAGTAGTGGGGGGAGAGCCAGTAAGGGGTGCGTTGCTAAATCTGTTGAAAAACAAATTCAGCTCGTTGGCTCTATCTGCACCCCCATCCAGCAGTTTGGCTTTATTGTTGAAGCCTGTGATGGCCTTCATACCCTTCCAAACCTCACGAGTGTAGTTTTGTTGGAGTTTAGCTTCAAGCTTCCTTCTATAGGCATCTTTCCCTTCTTGAAGATTAACTTTGAGCTGCCACTGAATCCTCTTCAAATCGTCCCGATCACCGGATCTGAAGGCTCACTTCTTTTTATTTAGCAGCACCTTTAGCTGGCTGGTGATCCAGGGCTTGTTATTTGGGTAACAGTGGACAGTTTTTGTCGGGATGATGGAGTCCTCACAGAAATTTATGTAGTCAGTGATGCAGTCTGTGATTTTGTTGATATCTGTCCCGTGAGGCTTACAGAGTACTTCCCAGTCTGTAGTCTCAAGGCAGTCTTGTAAGGCTATGCCTGGCTCAATACTCCTCATTTGCACTGATTTAGTTGAGATGGGCTGCCTCCTCACAGCAGGAACGTAATGAGGTGTTAAAAGCACCAGATTGTGATCAGACCGTCCCAGGGGGGGCAGGGCAGTGGCTCTGAGATAATAAATAAGATAATAAAAGGTTGAAATTAAGGTCAATTGAATTTAATAAACAGCTCAAACTGAATTTAATAAACAAGAAAGCAAAAAGTAGTGCAGCTGGGAGTGTACAGGAAGCACAGTTAGCGGACAGGCAAGAGTTACAATTAGAGGACAGGCAAGAGTTATACTTAGCGGACAGGTAAGAGTGACAGTTAGAGGACAGGTAAGAGTTATACTTAGTGGACAGGTAAGAGTGACAGTTAGCGGACAGGCAAGAGTTACAATTAGAGGACAGGCAAGAGTTATACTTAGCGGACAGGTAAGAGTGACAGTTAGAGGACAGGTAAGAGTTATACTTAGTGGACAGGTAAGAGTGACAGTTAGAGGACAGGTAAGAGTTATACTTAGTGGACAGGTAAGAGTTACAGTTAGCGTACAGGCAAGAGTTACAGTTAGAGGACAGGTAAGAGTTACAGTTAGTGTACAGGTAAGAGTTATAATTAGAGGACAGGCAAGAGTTATACTTAGCGGACAGGTAAGAGTGACAGTTAGCGGACAGGTAAGAGTGACAGTTAGCGGACAGGCAAGAGTTACAGTTAGAGGACAGGTAAGAGTTACAGTTAGTGTACAGGTATGACTTATAATTAGAGGACAGGCAAGAGTTATACTTAGCGGACAGGTAAGAGTTACAGTTAGCGGACAGGCAAGAGTTACAGTTAGTGGACATGTAAGAGTTATACTTAGTGGACAGGTAAGAGTTACAGTTAGCGGACAGGTAAGAGTTATACTTAGTGGACAGGTAAGAGTTACAGTTAGCGGACAGGCAAGAGTTACAGTTAGAGGACAGGTAAGAGTTACAGTTAGCTGACAGGTAAGAGTGACAGTTAGCTGACAGGTAAGAGTGACCGTTAGCGGACAGGTAAGAGTGACAGTTAGCGGACAGGCAAGAGTTACAGTTAGAGGACAGGTAAGAGTTACAGTTAGTGTACAGGTAAGAGTTATAATTAGAGGACAGGCAAGAGTTATACTTAGCGGACAGGTAAGAGTAACAGTTACCGGACAGGTAAGAGTGACAGTTAGCGGACAGGCAAGAGTTACAGTTAGCGGAAAGGCACAAGTTACAGGTAAGAGTTATAATTAGAGGACAGGTAAGAGTTACAGTTAGAGGACAGGTAAGAGTTACAGTTAGAGGACAGGTAAGAGTTATAATTAGAGGACAGGTAAGAGTTATAATTAGAGGACAGGTAAGAGTTACAGTTAGAGGACAGGTAAGAGTTACAGTTAGTGTACAGGTAAGAGTTATAATTAGAGGACAGGCAAGAGTTATACTTAGCAGACAGGTAAGAGTGACAGTTACTGGACAGGTAAGAGTGACAGTTAGCGGACAGGCAAGAGTTACAATTAGAGGACAGGTAAGAGTTACAGTTAGAGGACAGGTAAGAGTTACAGTTAGCGGACAGGCAAGAGTTACAGTTAGAGGACAGGTAAGAGTTACAGTTAGAAGACAGGTAAGAGTTACAGTTAGAGGACAGGTAAAAGTTACAGTTAGTGTACAGGTAAGAGTTATAATTAGAGGAAAGGCAAGAGTTATACTTAGCAGACAGGTAAGAGTGACAGTTAGTGGACAGGTAAGAGTGACAGTTAACGGATAGGCAAGAGTTACAATTAGAGGACAGGTAAGAGTTACAGTTAGAGGACAGGTAAGAGTTACAGTTAGTGGACAGGTATGAGTTACAGTTAGCAGACAGGTAAGAGTGGCAGTTAGCGGACAGGCAAGAGTTACAGTTAGCGGACAGGTAAGAGTGACAGTTAGCGGACAGGCAAGAGTTACAGTTAGAGGACGGGTAAGAGTTACAGTTAGCGGACAGGCAAGAGTTACAGTTAGCGGACAGGTAAGAGCGACAGTTAGCGGACAGGTAAGAGATACAGTTAGAGGACAGGTAAGAGTTACAGTTAGAGGACAGGCAAGAGTTACAGTTAGAGGACAGGTAAAAGTTACAGTTAGTGTACAGGTAAGAGTTACAGTTAGCGGACAGGCAAGAGTTACAGTTAGTGTACAGGTAAGAGTTACAGTTAGTGTACAGGTAAGAGTTACAGTTAGAGGACAGGCAAGAGTTACAGTTAGAGGACAGGTAAAAGTTACAGTTAGTGGACAGGTAAGAGTGACAGTTAGTGGACAGGCAAGAGTTACAGTTAGAGGACAGGTAAGAGTTACAGTTAGTGGACAGGTAAGAGTTACAGTTAGAGGACATGTAAGAGTTACAGTTAGAGGACAGGTAAGAGTTACAGTTAGTGTACAGGTAAGAGTTACAGTTAGTGTACAGGTAAGAGTTACAGTTAGAGGACAGGCAAGAGTTACAGTTAGAGGACAGGTAAGAGTTACAGTTAATGTACAGGTAAGAGTTACAGTTAGTGGACAGGCAAGAGTTACAGTTAGAGGACAGGTAAGAGTTACAGTTAGTGGACAGGTAAGAGTTACAGTTAGTGTACAGGTAAGAGTTACAGTTAGTGTACAGGTAAGAGTTACAGTTAGAGGACAGGCAAGAGTTACAGTTAGTGTACAGGTAAGAGTTACAGTTAGAGGACAGGTAAGAGTTACAGTTAGAGGACATGTAAGAGTTACAGTTAGAGGACAGGTAAGAGTTACAGTTAGTGTACAGGTAAGAGTTACAGTTAGTGGACAGGTAAGAGTTACAGTTAGAGGACAGGTAAGAGTTACAGTTAGAGGACATGTAAGAGTTACAGTTAGTGTACAGGTAAGAGTTACAGTTAGTGTACAGGTAAGAGTTACAGTTAGAGGACATGTAAGAGTTACAGTTAGAGGACAGGTAAGAGTTACAGTTAGAGGACAGGTAAGAGTTACAGTTAGTGTACAGGTAAGAGTTACAGTTAGAGGACAGGTAAGAGTTACAGTTAGTGTACAGGTAAGAGTTACAGTTAGAGGACAGGCAAGAGTTACAGTTAGTGTACAGGTAATAATACCTGGGATTTATATAGCGCTTTTCTAAGTACCCAAAGTTGCTTTACATGTTAAAAACCCATCATTCATTCACACCTGGTGGTGGTAAGCTACTTTCGTAGCCACAGCTGCCCTGGGGTAGACTGACGGAAGCGTGGCTGCCAATTTGCGCCTACGGCCCCTCCGACCACCACCTATCATTCATTCAACATTCATTCACCGGTGTGAGCGGCACCGGGGGCAAGGGTGAAGTGTCCCGCCCAAGGACACAACGGCATGGTAAGAGGCGGGGAGCGAACCTGCAATCCTCAGGTTTCTGACACGGGCGCTCTACCCACTACGCCATGCCGCCTCAGGTAAGAGTTACAGTTAGCGGACAGGCAAGAGTTACAGTTAGCGGACAGGTAAGAGTTATACTTAGTGGACAGGTAAGAGTGACAGTTAGTGGACAGGTAAGAGTTACAGTTAGTGTACAGGTAAGAGTGACAGTTAGCGGACAGGTAAGAGTTACAGTTAGAGGACAGGCAAGAGTTACAGTTAGTGTACAGGTAAGACTTACAGTTAGCGGACAGGTAAGAGTTACAGTTAGTGTACAGGTAAGAGTTACAGTTAGCGGACAGGTAAGAGTTACAGTTACTGTACAGGTAAGAGTTACAGTTAGCGGACAGGTAAGAGTTACAATTAGCGAACAGGTACGAGTTACAGTTAGTGGACAGGTAAGAGTTACAGTTAGTGGACAGGTAAGAGTTACAATTAGTGGACAGGTAAGAGTTACAGTTAGTGGACAGGTAAGAGTTACAATTAGTGGACAGATAAGTGTGACAGTTAGCGGACAGGTAAGAGCTACAGTTAATGTACAGGTAAGAGTTACAGTTAGCGGACAGGTAAGAGTTACAATTAGCGAACAGGTACGAGTTACAGTTAGCGGACAGGTAAGAGTTACAATTAGCGAACAGGTACGAGTTGCAGTTATCGGACAGGTAAGAGTTACAATTAGTGGACAGGCAAGAGTTACAATTAGCGGACAGGTAAGAGTTACAGTTAGCGGACAGGCAAGAGTTACAGTTAGCGGACAGGTAAGAGTTACAGTTAGTGTACAGGTACGAGTTATAGTTAGCGGACAGGTAAGAGTTACAGTTAGCGGACAGGTAAGAGTTACAGTTAGCGGACAGGCAAGAGTTACAGTTAGTGTACAGGTAAGAGTGACAGTTAGTGGACAGGTAAGAGTTACAATTAGCGAACAGGTACGAGTTACAGTTACTGTACAGGTAAGAGTTACAGTTAGCGGACAGGTAAGAGTTACAGTTACTGTACAGGTAAGAGTTACAGTTAGTGGACAGGTAAGAGTTACAATTAGCGAACAGGTACGAGTTACAGTTAGCGGACAGGTAAGAGTTACAATTAGTAGACTGGTAAGAGTTATAGTTAGTGGACAGGTAGGAGTTACAATTAGTGGACAGGTAAGAGTGACAGTTAGCGGACAGGTAAGAGCTACAGTTAGTGGACAGGTAAGAGTTATAATTAGAGGACAGGCAAGAGTTATACTTAGCGGACAGGTAAGAGTTACAATTAGTGGACAGGTAAGAGTGACAGTTAGCGGACAGGTAAGAGTGACAGTTAACGGACAGTTAAGAGTGACAGTTAGCGGACAGGTAAGAGTTACAATGAGTGGACAGGTAAGAGTTACAGTTAGTGGACAGGTAATAGTTACAATTAGTGGACAGGTAAGAGTGACAGTTAGCGGACAGGTAAAAGTGACATTTAGCGGACAGGTAAGAGTTATAATTAGTGGACAGGTAAGAGTTACAATTAATGGACAGGTAAGAGTTAAGGTTAGCGGACAGGTAAGAGTTACAGTTAGCGACCAGGTAAGAATTACAGTTAGCGGACAGGTAAGAGTGACAGTTAGCGGACAGGTAAGCGTGACAGTTAGCGGACAGGTAAGCGTGACAGTTAGCTGACAGGTAAGAGTGACAGTTAGCGGACAGGTAAGAGTGACAGTTAGCGGACAGGTAAGCGTGACAGTTAGCTGACAGGTAAGAGTGACAGTTAGCGGACAGGTAAGCGTGACAGTTAGCGGACAGGTAAGCGTGACAGTTAGCTGACAGGTAAGAGTGACAGTTAGCGGACAGGTAAGAGTGACAGTTAGCGGACAGGTAAGCGTCACAGTTAGCTGACAGGTAAGAGTGACAGTTAGCGGACAGGTAAGAGTTACAGTTAGAGGACAGGTAAGAGTTACCTGTAAGTGCATTTTTGTGGTGCACACACACACACACACACACACACACACACACACACACACACACACACACACACACACACACACACACACACACATACATGCATACACACACGCATACACACACACACATGCACACACACACACACATACATGCATACACACACGCATACACACACACACATGCACACACACACACACACACACATACACACACACACACTACAAAGTAGCATGAATGCATTTTAGTGGCACAAACACGCACACACACACGCATACACACACACACACACACACACACACACACACACGCATACACACACACACATGCACACACACACACACACACACACATACACACACACACACTACAAAGTAGCATGAATGCATTTTAGTGGCACAAACACGCACACACACGCATACACACACACACAACAAAGTAGCATGAATGTATTTTAGTGGCACGCACACAAACCCACACATACACGCATACACACACACACGCATACACGCACACACATATGCATACACACACTTACACACCCACACCCACACACACACACACGCACACACGCATACACACACACACACACACGCACGCATACACACACTTACACGCACACACACACACACGCACACACACACTGCTGTCAGAGGGGATAAGGAGTGTGCAGTGAGAGTGTGTAACAGGACAAGACGTGAGGACCCTCAGGCTGACACTGCTAAACTAACAACACTTCACTGGCCAAGCAGCGCCATGACAACACTTTCACCTGTGGACCCTCACTGTACCCCTGTAGACCCTCACTGTACCCCTGTGGACCCACACTGTACCCCTGTAGACCCTCACTGTACCCCTGTGGACCCTCACTGTACCCCTGTGGACCCTCACTGTACCCCTGTGGACCCACACTGTACCCCTGTGGACCCTCACTGTACCCCTGTGGACCCTCACTGTACCCCTGTGGACCCTCACTGTACCCCTGTGGACCCTCACTGTACCTCTGTGGACCCTCACTGTACCTCTGTGGACCCTCACTGTACCTCTGTGGACCCTCACTGTACCTCTGTGGACCCTCACTGTACCTCTGTGGACCCTCACTGTACCCCTGTGGACCCTCACTGTACCCCTGTGGACCCTCACTGTACCCCTGTGGACCCTCACTGTACCCCTGTGGACCCTCACTGTACCTCTGTGGACCCTCACTGTACCTCTGTGGACCCTCACTGTACCTCTGTGGACCCTCACTGTACCTCTGTGGACCCTCACTGTACCCCTGTGGACCCTCACTGTACCCCTGTGGACCCTCACTGTACCTCTGTGGACCCTCACTGTACCTCTGTGGACCCTCACTGTACCTCTGTGGACCCTCACTGTACCTCTGTGGACCCTCACTGTACCTCTGTGGACCCTCACTGTACCCCTGTGGACCCTCACTGTACCTCTGTGGACCCTCACTGCACCCCTGTGGACCTTCACTGTACCTCTGTGGACCCTCACTGCACCCCTGTGGACCTTCACTGTACCCCTGTGGACCCTCACTTTCACCTGTGGACCCTCACTGTACCCCTGTGGATCCTCACTGTACCTCTGTGGACCCTCACTGCACCCCTGTGGACCTTCACTGTACCCCTGTGGACCCTCACTGTACCCCTGTGGACCCTCACTGTACCTCTGTGGACCCTCACTGCACCCCTGTGGACCTTCACTGTACCCCTGTGGACCCTCACTGCACCCCTGTGGACCTTCACTGTACCCCTGTGGACCCTCACTTTCACCTGTGGACCCTCACTGTACCCCTGTGGATCCTCACTGTACCCCTGTGGACCCTCACTTTCACCTGTGGACCCTCACTGTACCCCTGTGGACCCTCACTTTCACCTGTGGACCTTCACTGTACCCCTGTGGACCCTCACTTTCACCTGTGGACCCTCACTGTACCCCTGTGGATCCTCACTGTACCCCTGTGGACCCTCACTGTACCCCTGTGGACCCTCACTTTCACCTGTGGACCCTCACTGCACCCCTGTGGACCTTCACTGTACCCCTGTGGATCCTCACTGTACCCCTGTGGACCCTCACTGCACCCCTGTGGACCTTCACTGCACCCCTGTGGACCCTCACTGTACCCCTGTGGACCCTCACTGTACCCCTGTGGACCCTCACTGCACCCCTGCGACTCAAACACATCATCCTTACTGATGCATCCATGAAATACTGCAGTCAGTACAAGATGTGTACTTCTCTCTACTGCATCCATGAAATACTGCAGTCAGTACAAGATGTGTACTTCTCTCTACTGCATCCATGAAATACTGCAGTCAGTACAAGATGTGTACTTCTCTCTGGTGCACGTCTTTACAGACTAAATAAACGCTGCACAAACCAAAATGGCTGACGACCAGAGGTGCACGTTTCCTATTGCAGCGTCAGTGCAGTGTCAGTACAGCTAGTGAGTGCTCCACACGCTCACGTGGGCCTCATTTACCCAACACCACTCATTAGTTTTGTCTGTAACACCAAGCTAAGGTGTTTTGTTCCGATACGTTAATGAAACAACCTACATTGTGTTGTTGTTTTTTTATCTTCAGCGTACAAAATGTTGCATCCTTCAAATTTAGAAAGACTTTGGACACGTCTGATGATGTATTTTATTTTAATTATTACATTTTATTAATCATTTTAA
This sequence comes from Entelurus aequoreus, assembly GCF_033978785.1. Classification (NCBI taxonomy): domain Eukaryota; kingdom Metazoa; phylum Chordata; class Actinopteri; order Syngnathiformes; family Syngnathidae; genus Entelurus; species Entelurus aequoreus. The sequence goes on from NC_084745.1 coordinate 57,012,646, forward strand.
TATTTTAATTTCTCCACAACATATTTTCAACATTTTGGGATAAATAAACGTCTGTACTATCATATCATTTACAAATGTTTTTCTGTTTTGTATTCATGAAAAACGATCTTTATAGTTTGTTTTTTTTAATTAAAATTTAAATGATTTTGATGCATTTTTTGTATTAAAACTAACTCATGGGAAAGACATACAATAATTTCTGTGTGCAAAATAATACATTTGACCACAGCACGACTGTTTACAAACCAAACACTAACGCTGCACAAGTTATTTTTTATTTATTTATTTTTTATTATTGTCCAGCGGCATAATCTAACTCAGTGTTTTCCAACCACTGTGCCGCGGCACACGAGTGTGCCGTGAGATACAGTCTGGTGTGCTGTGGGAGATTATCTCATTTCACTTATTTGGGTTAAAAATATTTTTGCAAACCAGTAATTATAATCCGCAAATGATGTGTTGTTGTTGAGTGTCTGTGCTGTCTGGAGATCGGCAGACTTACCACGTTATACTCTTCCGTACCAGTAGGTGGCAGCCGGTAGCTAATTGCTTTGTAGATGTCGGAAACAGCGGGAGGCAGCATGCAGGTAAAAAGGTGTCTAACGTTTAAACCAAAAATAAACAAAAGGTGAGTGAACCCTAAGAAAAGGCATTGAAGCTTAGGGAAGGCCATGCAGAACAAAACTAAAACTGAACTGGCTCCAAAGTAAACAAAAACAGAATGCTGGACGACAGCAAAGACTTACTGTGGAGCAAAGACAATGTACATCCGAACAATGCATGACAATCAACAATGTCCCCACAAAGAAGGATAAAAACAACTGGAATATTTTTGATTAATAAAACAAAGTAGATGCGGGAAATAGCGGTCAAAAGAAGACATAAAACTGCTACAGGAAAATACCAAATAAAGAGAAAAAGCCACCAAAATAGGAGCGCAAGACAAGAAGTAAAACACTACACACAGGAAAACAGCAAAAAACACAAAATAAGTCAGGGTGTGATGTGACAGGTGGTGACAGTACACCTACTTTGAGACAAGAGCTATAGTGATGCATGCTTGGTTATGCTTTAAAGTTATATCCAACAATTGCGACAACGACTTTTTACTGTCAGTATCGGCTGCTGAGTTTCATTTTTTAATGATTTCTGCTGGTGGTGTGCCTCCGCATTTTTTCAGTGAAACAAATGTGCCTTGGCTCAAAAAAGGTTGAAAAACACTGATCTAACTAAACAAGACTAAATAAGAACATTTTTTTAAAAATACTACTTGACTAATAATTATCCCTTTAAATGCGCATGGTAAAACATGCTTTATAAATATATGCTGCAATAAAATATCCCGTATAAATATGCTGTGTAAATACATGCTATGTGAGTATGTGAAATATCATGTATGTTAAGCGTTAAAGCAAATATATCCTACATAAAAGTGGAGTGTTTGAACGCATCACTGTTTTCTTTGGGAGCGTCACGTGACGGCAGCACAGCGGACGCTGATTGGTTGAAGCCTCAGTGTAGACGGACCGTACCATTTCCTCCTACGGGGGTAAGCAGTGGACGGAAGTGCCTATAAAGTATAATGTATGACTTCTCTGATATAATACAGGACTTCTTGACAAAATGTAAGACTTACAATTTCATTTATAAAACGTATAGGAGCCAGTTTATTCATATTCTTGTAAAATAAAGATATCTTAATCATATCAACAGCCCGATGAGTGGCATTGGAGAGTTGGCCCAAAATGATGCAGAGATGAAAATGGAGGATTTATTTGCAAGTTTACTGGAAAATGAGGCTGCTTAAAGAGTGAAGGCGTCCTCTCCGGCCGTCTGGAGCAGCAGGTGAGACTTTATCACACAAAGTCACGGCGCCCGCTGCCTTTTAAGTCGCGCTAAGCGACGCCAAGCGGGGCTAGTTTGCAGTGTTGTGGCCTTAGCTTCTCCGTGTTAGCTTCCCATGTCTCACTTCCTGTGCGAGTCAACGTCGTCAAAGGACACACACTACACCACACACCGCGCCGCCGGAAGTGCACACGCAGCAACAGCAACCTCCTCGTCGGCCGCTGCTGCCGAAGTTAGCGTGCAGGCCTGGTACACAAGCACATACGTCATCCGGGCAGGATTCCCGCTCGAAGCAGCCAAGAAGTGACGTCATTGATGTGACATCACTGAAGTGGCAGGGCACTTGTTTACAACTTATGCTAAAATTTTGCAGCCGAACACCTCGGAGTCACATAACTTAGTACTTGACACACGCTAACTGTTAGCATGCTAACGCTAACATGCTATCATATAACACGCTAACATATAGGGATGTTATTGTTATTGTGCATTTTAAGCGATACGAGTATCAAATCGGTACTTTAACAACGGTGCCGATGCTTAAAGGGCAACTGCACGTTTTTTGGAATTGTGTTTATCATTCACAATCCTACTGTAAGACAACAACACTTGTGTTTTTGATTTTTTTATGCATTCTAAGTTGTAAAATATGGCAAGTACGAGGTGGCTAACAATGCAGCTAATGGAGTACACCATTCCGCCCTTAAAGCCCTCTAAAAATGCCATTCAGATATGATGACCTGAATATTAACCAAGTATTAGCAATATTGTTACTATTGACATACTGAGCTGCTGCATCGCCTCTGAGTTGGTGAAAGTTAATTCTAGATTCCATCCACCCATCCATTTTCTACCGCTTATTCCCTTATTCAAGCACGTGAAATTTCCGCATTTTTAAACATTAATTTTAGCGTCAAAATATGACTTTTGTGGCTTTAAAAAAAATGTAATATCAATAAAAATACAATCCAAACTAATTTTGTTGAACGCTCGCCTTGGAAAATGAAAAAAACAAACAAAAAAACAACAATTCCTTTTTATATTTGTATGACTTTTGCGACATTCAAGTTGAACTGACTTGTCATTTAAACAATTTGATTGTATGCATACGTAATGCATTCAAAAATAAGAAACAAAATACACATCAAATTGTCATAACACAGAACATGGAGAATATGCCATAAACGACTTGCTCGTGTTGTAATGTTTGGTGCTCATAATTCTGTGGGTTCATGAATGCACCTTGCTCGTCACAACTGTCTTTTGGTGCAGAATGAGGAAGTGCTGCGTCGTCGTCGTGGCGACCGGTTAGCTCTGCGACTAGCGCGCCGGCAAAACGTATCAATTGTCACTATTACACGGAAGAACAATATAATGTATAAAAAAATTAAAAAGAATAGGCGATAGATGATCAATTATTCACTTTAATAGTAAAAGCATGCAATTAACCACAACGTTAGTGCCGCATAAATTACTGTGTCACTACTGGACCCGCGTTTAAAATAAAAATAATGGTGAAAAAAGCCTTGTCCAACTGACATAAACTGTTCATGTTTAAATTAATTTTACTCCAAATATCAGATTTCAGCCTCCTTGACTACAACCGTATTGCCCGGGCTATAGAGTGTACTATTTAAGCTGCACACACCAAATTTGAGAATTATAAATACGTACACATATATTAACCGCACAGGACTATAAGCCACAGATATACACCGGAATATTTTGTAACTATTTATTTACATACCTTTATTGTTTCCCAACGGTGCCTGTAGCACGGCAGTAAAAGGGCTGATCAAACAAAACAGAAGTCATGGTCATGGACCCACTAGCTGCGCAAGCTAGCTCTCCAATCAGCTAAACAGACTCAATAACTCCACGCTGACGTTTTGATGAATTTGCGAAACAGAATCAATACAAAAAAAATGCCATTGTAAGTTAATAATATGAACATATTCTCTAATGCAAACGATGCTAGCTTGATTACAATATGACAGCACGTACAAACATGCATGAAAACACTCTGACGGACATCACACATGGGACGCTTTAGTAAGTAAGAATTGTTTTTGCATTTATTTGACACATAATACATTCAATGATGGTAAAAAAATAGCAATTAAAAACAGTTAAAATGGGAAAACTGCATTTCATACTGCTATTATTTGAATTCATTGCTGTTACTATTATCATTTTACTTGTTTATTTGTTACTAGTTTGTATACTTTGTTCTTTTAAACTACATTTGAAGTTATTTTGCTGGTGCAATAAAGACTCCTGTTTTCAAATGAATAAATAATGGTTTTCCTAACCGGGATTTCAATATCAAGTATTATATTTGCCATAATCGTCCAGCCCTGACCCTGGTACAGTCTTTACATAGACCTTAAAGGCCTTCTGAAATTATTTTTATTTATTTAAACGGGGATAGCAGATCCATTCTATGTGTCATACTTGATCATTTCGCGATATTGCCATATTTTTGCTGAAAGGATTTAGTATAGAACAACGACGATAAAGTTCGCAACTTTTGGTCTCTGATTAAAAAAAGCCTTGTCTGTACCGGAAGTAGCGTGACGACACCGGAGGAAGGACTGCTCATATTTTCCTATTGTTTACACCAGCAGCGAGAGAGATTCGGACAGAGAAAGCGACGATTACCCCATTAATTTGAGCGAGGACGAAAGATTCGTGGATGAGGAACGTTAGAGTGAAGGACTAGAATGCAGTGCAGGACATCTTTTTTCGCTCTGACCGTAACTTAGGTACAAGCTGGCTCATTGGATTCCACACGCTCTCCTTTTTCTATTGTGGATCACGGATTTGTATTTGAAACCAGCTGGGATACTATATCCTCTTGAAAATGAGAGTCGAGAACGCGAAATGGACATTCACAGTGACTTTTATCTCCACGACAATACATCGACGAAGCTCTTTAGCTACTGAGCTAACGTGATAGCATCGGGCTCAAATGCAGATAGAAACAAATTAAATAAGCCCCTGACTGGAAGGATAGACAGAAGATCAACAATACTATTAAACCATGGACATGTAACTACACGGTTAATAATTTCCAGCTTGGCGAAGCTTAAAAATGCTGTTGCTAACGACGCCATTGAAGCTAACTTAGCTACGGGACCTCACAGAGCTATGATAAAAACATTAGCTATCCACCTACGCCAGCCAGCCCTCATCTGCTCATCAACACCCGTGCTCACCTGCGTTCCAGCGATCGACGGAAGGACGAAGGACTTCACCACGATCATCCGTGCGGTCGGTGGCTAGCGTCGGCTAGCGCGTCTGCTATCCGAGTCAACGTCTTCCTGGTTGTGTTGCTGTAGTCCGCCGCTAATACACCGATCCCCCCTACAACTTTCTTCTTTGCAGTCTTCATTGTTCATTAAACAAATTGCAAAAGATTCACCAACACAGATGTCCAGAATACTGTGGAATTATGAGATGAAAACGGAGCTTTTTTGTATTGTATTCAATGGGGTACCGATACTTCCGTTTCACTGGCTACGTCACGCGCATACGTCATCATACATAGACGTTTTCAAGCGGAAGTTTAGCGGGAAATGTAAAATGTCACTTTATAAGTTAACCCGGCCGTATTGGCATGTGTTGCAATGTTAAGATGTCATCATTGATATATAAACTATCAGACTGCGTGGTCACTAGTAGTGGCTTTCAGTAGGCCTTTAAAGGTCTCACTAACCCAGTCATATATCTTCATACACTCACACACACACAATATTACATTATTAAACAGTTTCTAGACCAGGGGTCAGCAACCTTTTTGAAAGCAAGAGCTACTTCTTGGGTAGTGATTAATGTGAAGGGCTACCAGTTTGATACACACTTCAATAAATTGCCAGAAATAGCAAATTTGCTCAATTTACCTTTTAACTCTATGTTATTATCAATAATTAATGATATTTACACTTAATTGAACGGTTTAAAAGAGGAGAAAACACGAAAAAAATGACAATTAAATTTTGAAACATAGTTTATCTTCAATTTCGACTCTTTAAAATTCAAAATTCTACCGAAAAAAAGAAGAGAAAAACTAGCTAATTTGAATCTTTTTGAAAAAATTAAAAAAAGAATTTATGGAACATCATTAGTCATTTTTCCTGATTAAGATTAATTTTAGAATTTTGATGACATGTTTTAAATAGGTTAAAATCCAATCTACACTTTGTTAGAATATATAACAAATTGGACCAAGCTATATTTCTAACAAAGACAAATCATTATTTCTTCTAGATTTTCCAGAATAAAATTTTTAAAAGAAATTCAAAAGACTTTGAAATAAGATTTAAATTTGATTCTACAGATTTTCTAGATTTTCCAGATTTTCCAGAATAATTTTTTTGAATTTTAATCATGATAAGTTTGAAGAAATATTTCACAAATATTCTTTGTCGAAAAAAACAGAAGCTAAAATGAAGAATTAAATTGAAATGTATTTATTATTCTTTACAATAAAACAAATAAATTACTTGAACATTGATTTAAATTGTCAGGAAAGAAGAGGAAGGAATTTAAAAGGTAAAAAGGTATATGTGTTTAAAAATCCTAAAATCATTTTTAAGGTTGTATTTTTTCTCTAAAATTGTCTTTCTGAAAGTTATAAGAAGCAAAGTAAAAAAAATGTATGAATTTATTTAAACAAGTGAAGACCAAGTCTTTAAAATATTTTTCTTGGATTTTCAAATTCTATTTGAGTTTTGTCTCTCTTAGAATTAAAAATGTCTTGCAAAGCGAGACCAGCTTGCTAGTAAATAAATACAATTTAAAAAATAGAGGCAGCTCACTGGTAAGTGCTGCTATTTGAGCTATTTTTAGAACAGGCCAGCGGGCTACTCATCTGGTCCTTACGGGCTACCTGGTGCCCGCGGGCACCGCGTTGGTGACCCCTGTTCTAGATAGTGCTAGAGCCACAAACAACTAAGTTTTGGTTTCTGTTATGAAAACGGACAATAAAATAGGGTGGATTGGAGCAACAATGCCAATATTTATTACCAGGACTTAACATGAGTTAGTTTATTAGCACAAGCAGGTCTTCTAGTTATATTTAGGCATAGCAACCACAAAAGAGCACAAACTAATGCCATCCCTTGTCCTTTCTTTACGTTTAGTTCTGCTCTCCAACACTGCTAATATAGTAGGGAATAAACTGGATTGCATCACAGAAAGTTTCTCAAACAAATCAAATGTTCAAACAAACATTTTGCAAAGTGATGGCTGCAGACACGAGCATGATCTGATTGTATTCCACAAGATGATATTTTTAGTTTTGTCCCTGACTTTAAGACCTTTACGAACCACTTCTTTCGGCACTCTATGAAAGATCTTTCCTATCTCTCCATTTGAACGATTGAAACACCCAAGAACTGAACATCAATATGACATGAAAGCCTCACTTGTGGTAGTGCGACGCTCAAGCTGCTTGACCATCCTTTCAATTGAGCCACCAAGAAGAAAATAGGCAGCCGTGGTGCATGTTGTCCCACACCTGGGTCAGAATGTCTGTGGTAAAACCTGGGCCTCAGAGGGGACTTGTTCTGAACTCGGATCAGAGCCCTCACGCGATCCAAAACCGCAAACTTTAGTATGGAGTTGAAGCAGTAAAAGAGCACATGCTTTGGCGGAAACGTTGAACACATTATTTAGTGGAAGGAGACATCTGCTGTATTCCTTTCCTAATCGATTGCTGACTGGAATCTTCCTGCTGGATCAGGCACGGTTTGCAACATTCTCTTTGCCTGACGTCAGCACGGACACATCTCACCATCGATGGGTGCAGAACTGCTTTCCTATTCTCGCCCGAGGATGAAACACCTTTGTTTCAGGACAATGTTGACGCACCATTAAGTCATGAACTAGATGATGTGTGAATGTCAAAATGCTGAAGTTGAAGTGAAATGCTGACAGAATGTAGTATGAATGGAAGAATAGTTTGAAGGGTTTTTGAACGTTGAAGAGTTAGAATTTCCAGGAAACACAGAATTAGGTTTGGAACTTGGGAAAGTGTTGGTTTGAATGTCCAGGATGAGTGGAATGTGTTGATGTTGGAATGCTTTCAATAGCTTGAAAAATGTGGGAATTGTGCAACTTTGAAAAAAGTCCCATTCATTTCAATGGGAACTTCCTTGAAATTTAGGAAAAGCGTGATTTTTTTGGAAAATGATTAGGAGCATGAATGTCCTGAATGAGCTGAGTTGGTTGGTGTTGGAATTGTTTAAATCGGTCAAGAAATGTTGAAGTAGTAACAGTTTTTAAATCGAGAAATGGTATTATGGAATTTCGGGAAAACCGGGAATTTTTTAAGTTCTTAAACCAACTTGGTTTTTTGTCCTGACTAAGAGGAATGTTTTGACAGTGGAACGCTTGAAATGGGAGGAAAAATGTGAAAGGAGTCATCCCCGGTTAGAATAAACAGGAATTCCTGGAAATGTGTTGAACGTGGAAACATGCTTGTTTAAATTTCCAGGATGAGTTGAAGGTGGAGTGGTTGGAATAGGTTGAAAAATTTGGGAATTGTGGAAGTTTGAAAATGGATCATTCATTTTGAATGGGGAAAATGTCCCTAAAAACTGGGAATTTTAGGAAATCCAGGAATTTGTTTTTACAATTGTTGAAGTAGAGCACATAATTCCTGAACAGGCTGAATATGTTGATGTTGGAACGGTTCGAATCAGATAAAAAATGTGGGAGTTGTGGAACTTTGAAAAATGTCCCATTATTTTCAATGGCAATTTCATGGAAATTTGGGAATTTAGGGAAAAGCGGGAAATTTTTGGTAAATGCTAAAAACAAACAAACAAAAGAATGTTCTGAATGAGTTGAAATGGTTGGTGTTGGAATTTTTCTAATCGGTCGAGAAATGTTGAAGTAGTAACATTTTTTACTGAGAAGTGGTTTTACGGAATTCCGGGAAAAGTGGGAATTTTTCCAGTTCAAAAAACAACTTCAGTTTTTGTCCTGACTAAGAGGAATGTTTTGACAGTGGAACGCTTGAAATGGGTTGAAAATGTGAAATTAGTCATCGCACTAAAAAGGTTAGAAAAAACCAGGAATTCCTGGAAATGTGTTGAACGTGGAAACATGCTTGTTTAAATTTCCAGGATGAGTTGAAGGTGGAATGGTTGGAATAGGTTGAAAAATTTGGGAATTGTGGAAGTTTGAAAATGGATCATTCATTTTGAATGGGGAAAATGTCCCTAAAAACTGGGAATTTTAGGAAATCCAGGAATTTGTTTTTACAATTGTTGAAAATGAGCACATAATTCCTGAACAGGCTGAATATGTTGATGTTGGAACAGTTCGAATCAGATAAAAAATGTGGGAGTTGTGGAACTTTGAAAAATGTCCCATTATTTTCAATGGCAATTTCATGGAAATTTGGGAATTTAGGGAAAAGCGGGAAATTTTTGCTAAATGCTAAAAACAAACAAACAAAAGAATGCTCTGAATGAGTTGAAATGGTTGGTGTTGGAATTTTTCTAATCGGTCAAGAAATGTTGAAGTAGTAAAATTTTTTACTGAGAAGTGGTTTTACGAAATTCTGGGAAAAGTGGGAATTTTTCCAGTTCAAAAAACAACTTCAGTTTTTGTCCTGACTAAGAGGAATGTTTTGACAGTGGAACGCTTGAAATGGGTTGAAAATGTGAAATTAGTCATCGCACTAAAAAGGTTAGAAATAAGGTTTGAAAAAAACAGGAATTCCTGGAAATTTGTTGAACGTGGAAAAATGATAGTGTGGATTTCCAGGATTAATTGAATGTGTTGAAGGTGGAATGCTTTGAATAGCTTGAAAAATGTGGGCATTGTGGAAGTTTGGATAATTCATGTTGAATGGAGAAAATGTCCCTAAAAACTGGGAATTTTAGGAAATCCAGGAATTTTTTTTTACAATTGTTGAAGTAGAGCACACAATTCCTGAACAGGTGGAATATTTTGATGTTGGAACAGTTTGAATCAGATGAAAAATGTGGGAGTTGTGGAACTTTGAAAAATGTCCCATTATTTTCAATGGCAATTTCATGGAAATTTAGGGAAAAACGGGGAATTTTTTTGAAAATGCTAAAAAATAAAAATTGAATGAGTTGAAATGGTTGGTGTTAGAATTTTTCTAATCGGTCGAGAAATGTTGAAGTAGTAACATTTTTTACAGAGAAGTGGTTTTACGAAAATTTCGGGAAAAGCAGGAATTTTTCCAGTTCAAAAAACAACTTCAGTTTTTGTCCTGACTAAGAGAAATGTTTTGACGGTGGAACGCTTGAAATGGGTTGAAAATGTGAAATTAGTCATCGCACTAAAAAGGTTAGCAAAAAAACAGGAATTCCTGGAAATGTGTTGAACGTGGAAAATTTGTTGCTTAAATTTCCAGGATGAGTTGAATGTATTGAAGGTGGAATGCTTTCAATAGCTTGAAAAATGTGGGAATTGTGGAAGTTTGAAAAATGGATCATTCATTTTTAATAGGGAAAATGTCCCTAAAATCTGGGAATTTTAGGAAATCCAGGAATTTGTTTTTACAATTGTTGAAGTAGAGCACACAATTCCTGAACCGGTGGCATATTTTGATGTTGGAACAGTTTGAATCAGATGAAAAATGTGGGAGTTGTGGAACTTTGAAAAATGTCCCATTATTTTCAATGACAATTTCATGGAAATTTAGGGAAAAACGGGGAATTTTTTTGAAAATGCTAAAAAATAAAAATTGAATGAGTTGAAATGTTTGGTGTTAGAATGTTTCTAATCGGTCGAGAAATGTTGAAGTAGTAACATTTTTTACTGAGAAGTGGTTTTACGAAAATTTCGGGAAAAGCGGGAATTTTTCCTGTTCAAAAAACAACTTCAGTTTTTGTCCTGACTAAGAGGAATGTTTTGACAGTGGAACGCTTGAAATGGGTTGAAAATGTGAAAGGAGTCATCGCACTAAAAAAGGTTGGAAATAAGGTTAGAAAAAAACAGGAATTCCTGGAAATTTGTTGAACGTGGAAAAATGATAGTGTGGATTTCCAGGATGAATTGAATGTGTTGAAGGTGGAATGCTTTGAATAGCTTGAAAAATGTGGAAATTGTGGAAGTTTGGATAATTCATGTTGAATGGAGAAAATGTCCCTAAAAACTGGGAATTTTAGGAAATCCAAGAAGTAGAGCACACAATTCCTGAACAGGCGGAATATTTTGATGTTGGAACAGTTTGAATCAGATGAAAAATGTGGGAGTTGTGGAACTTTGAAAAATGTCCCATTCTTTTCAGTAGAAATTTCATGGAAATTTTGGGAAAAGCTGGAATTTTTTTGAAAATGCTAAAACGTTTGAATGCTCTGAATGAGTTGAAATGGTTGGTGTTGGAATTTTTCTAATCGGTCGAGAAATGTTGAAGTAGTAACATTTTTTACTGAGAAGTGGTTTTACGGAATTCCTGGAAAAGCGGGAATTTTTCCTGTTCAAAAAACAACTTCAGTTTTTGTCCTGACTAAGAGAAATGTTTTGACAGTGGAACGCTTGAAATGGGTTGAAAATGTGAAATTAGTCATCGCACTAAAAAGGTTAGAAAAAAACAGGAATTCCTGGAAATGTGTTGAACGTGGAAAAATTGTTGTTTAAATTTCCAGGATGAGTTGAATGTGTTGAAGGTGGAATGCTTTCAATAGCTTGAAAAATGTGGGAATTGTGGAAGTTTGAAAAATGGATCATTCATTTTTAATAGGGAAAATGTCCCTGAAATCTGGGAATTTTAGGAAATCCAGGAATTTGTTTTTACAATTGTTGAAGTAGAGCACACAATTCCTGAACAGGTGGAATATTTTAATGTTGGAACAGTTTGAATCGGATAAAAAATGTGGGAGTTGTGGAACTTTGAAAAATGTCCCATTATTTTCAATGACAATTTCATGGAAATTTAGGGAAAAACGGGGAATTTTTTTGAAAATGCTAAAAAATAAAAATTGAATGAGTTGAAATGGTTGGTGTTAGAATTTTTCTAATCGGTCAAGAAATGTTGAAGTAGTAACATTTTTTACTGAGAAGTGGTTTTACGGAATTCCGGGAAAAGTGGGAATTTTTCCAGTTCAAAAAACAACTTCAGTTTTTGTCCTGACTAAGAGGAATGTTTTGACAGTGGAACGCTTGAAATGGGTTGAAAATGTGAAATTAGTCATCGCACTAAAAAAGGTTGGAAATAAGGTTAGAAAATAACAGGAATTCCTGGAAATTTGTTGAACGTGGAAAAATGATAGTGTGGATTTCCAGGATGAATTGAATGTGTTGAAGGTGGAATGCTTTGAATCGGTTGAAAAATGTGGGAATTGTGGAAGTTTGGATAATTCATGTTGAATGGAGAAAATGTCCCTAAAAACTGGGAATTTTAGGAAATCCAAGAAGTAGAGCACACAATTCCTGAACAGGCGGAATATTTTGAAGTTGGAACAGTTTGAATCAGATGAAAAATGTGGGAGTTGTGGAACTTTGAAAAATGTCCCATTCTTTTCAGTAGAAATTTCATGGAAATTTTGGGAAAAGCTGGAATTTTTTTGAAAATGCTAAAACGTTTGAATGCTCTGAATGAGTTGAAATGGTTGGTGTTGGAATTTTTCTAATCGGTCGAGAAATGTTGAAGTAGTAACATTTTTTACTGAGAAGTGGTTTTACGGAATTCCTGGAAAAGCGGGAATTTTTCCTGTTCAAAAAACAACTTCAGTTTTTGTCCTGACTAAGAGGAATGTTTTGACAGTGGAACGCTTGAAATGGGTTGAAAATGTGAAATTAGTCATCGCACTAAAAAGGTTAGAAAAAAACAGGAATTCCTGGAAATGTGTTGAACGTGGAAAAATTGTTGTTTAAATTTCCAGGATGAGTTGAATGTGTTGAAGGTGGAATGCTTTCAATAGCTTGAAAAATGTGGGAATTGTGGAAGTTTGAAAAATGGATCATTCATTTTTAATAGGGAAAATGTCCCTAAAATCTGGGAATTTTAGGAAATCCAGGAATTTGTTTTTACAATTGTTGAAGTAGAGCACACAATTCCTGAACAGGTGGAATATTTTGATGTTGGAACAGTTTGAATCAGATGAAAAATGTGGGAGTTGTGGAACTTTGAAAAATGTCCCATTATTTTCAATGACAATTTCATGGAAATTTAGGGAAAAACGGGGAATTTTTTTGAAAATGCTAAAAAATAAAAATTGAATGAGTTGAAATGGTTGGTGGTAGAATTTTTCTAATCGGTCGAGAAATGTTGAAGTAGTAAAATTTTTTACTGAGAAGTGGTTTTACGGAATTTCGGGAAAAGTGGGAATTTTTCCAGTTCAAAAAACAACTTCAGTTTTTGTCCTGACTAAGAGGAATGTTTTGACAGTGGAACGCTTGAAATGGGTTGAAAATGTGAAATTAGTCATCGCACTAAAAAGGTTAGAAAAAAACAGGAATTCCTGGAAATGTGTTGAACGTGGAAAAATTATTGTTTAAATTTCCAGGATGAGTTGAATGTGTTGAAGGTGGAATGCTTTCAATAGCTTGAAAAATGTGGGAATTGTGGAAGTTTGAAAAATGGATCATTCATTTTTAATAGGGAAAATGTCCCTAAAATCTGGGAATTTTAGGAAATCCAGGAATTTGTTTTTACAATTGTTGAAGTAGAGCACACAATTCCTGAACAGGCTGAATATTTTGATGTTGGAACAGTTTGAATCGGATAAAAAATGTGGGAGTTGTGGAACTTTGAAAAATGTCCCATTATTTTCAATGACAATTTCATGGAAATTTAGGGAAAAACTGGGAATTTTTTTGAAAATGCTAAAAAATAAAAATTGAATGAGTTGAAATGGTTGGTAGAATTTTTCTAATCGGTCGAGAAATGTTGAAGTAGTAACATTTCTTACTGAGAAGTGGTTTTACGAAAATTTCGGGAAAAGCGGGAATTTTTCCAGTTCAAAAAACAACTTCAGTTTTTGTCCTGACTAAGAGAAATGTTTTGACAGTGGAACGTTTGAAATGGGTTGAAAAATGTGAAAGGAGCATCGCACTAAAAAAGGTTGGAAATAAGGTTAGAAAAAAACAGGAATTCCTGGAAATTTGTTTAACGTGGAAAAATGATAGTGTGGATTTCCAGGATTAATTGAATGTGTTGGAGGTGGAATGCTTTGAATAGCTTGAAAAATGTGGGAATTGTGGAAGTTTGGATAATTCATGTTGAATGGAGAAAATGTCCCTAAAAACTGGGAATTTTAGGAAATCCAGGAATTTGTTTTTACAATTGTTGAAGTAGAGCACACAATTCCTGAACAGGTGGAATATTTTGATGTTGGAACAGTTTGAATCAGATGAAAAATGTGGGAGTTGTGGAACTTTGAAAAATGTCCCATTATTTTCAATGGCAATTTCATGGAAATTAAGGGAAAAACGGGGAATTTTTTTGAAAATGCTAAAAAATAAAAATTTAATGAGTTTAAATGGTTGGTGTTAGAATTTTTCTAATCGGTCGAGAAATGTTGAAGTAGTAAAATTTTTTACTGAGAAGTGGTTTTACGGAATTTCGGGAAAAGTGGGAATTTTTCCAGTTCAAAAAACAACTTCAGTTTTTGTCCTGACTAAGAGGAATGTTTTGACAGTGGAACGCTTGAAATGGGTTGAAAATGTGAAAGGAGTCATCGCACTAAAAAGGTTAGAAATAAGGTGAGAAAAAAACAGGAATTCCTAGAAATTTTTTGAACGTGGAAAAATGATAGTGTGAATTTCCAGGATGAATTGAATGTGTTGAAGGTGGAATGCTTTGAATAGCTTGAAAAATTTGGGAATTGTGGAAGTTTGGATAATTCATGTTGAATGGAGAAAATGTCCCTAAAAACTGGGAATTTTAGGAAATCCAAGAAGTAGAGCACACAATTCCTGAACAGGCGGAATATTTTGATGTTGGAACAGTTTGAATCAGATGAAAAATGTGGGAGTTGTGGAACTTTGAAAAATGTCCCATTATTTTCAATGACAATTTCATGGAAATTTAGGGAAAAACGGGGAATTTTTTTGAAAATGCTAAAAAATAAAAATTGAATGAGTTGAAATGGTTGGTGTTAGAATTTTTCTAATCGGTCGAGAAATGTTGAAGTAGTAACATTTTTTACTGAGAAGTGGTTTTACGAAAATTTCGGGAAAAGTGGGAATTTTTCCTGTTCAAAAAACAACTTCAGTTTTTGTCCTGACTAAGAGGAATGTTTTGACAGTGGAACGCTTGAAATGGGTTGAAAATGTGAAATTAGTCATCGCACTAAAAAGGTTAGAAATAAGGTTTGAAAAAAACAGGAATTCTTGGAAATGTGTTGAATGTGGAAAATTTGTTGTTTAAATTTCCAGGATGAGTTGAATGTGTTGAAGGTGGAATGCTTTGAATAGCTTGAAAAATGTGGAAGTTTGAAAAATGGATCATTCATTTTGAATGGAGAAAATGTCCCTAAAAACTGGGAATTTTAGGAAATTCAATAATTTGTTTTTATAATTGTTTAAGTAGAGCACACAATTCCTGAACATGCGGAATATTTTGATGTTGGAACAGTTTGAATCAGATGAAAAATGTGGGAGTTGTGGAACTTTGAAAAATGTCCCATTCTTTTCAGTAGAAATTTCATGGAAATTTTGGGAGAAGCTGGAATTTTTTTTGAAAATGCTAAAACGTTTGAATGTTCTGAATGAGTTGAAATGGTTGGTGTTGGAATTTTTCAAAACGGGCAAGAAATGTTGAAGTAGTAACATTTTCAATTGCGAAATGGTATTACGAAATTCCTGGAATTTTTCCAGTTAAAAAACAACTTTGTTTGTTTGTCCGGATTAAAAGGAATGTTTTGACGGTGGAACGCTTGAAGTGAGTTGAAAAATGTGGAAGGAGAAGTCGCCATAAAAAGTGTGGAAATAAATCTTTGGAAAACCAGGAATTCTGGAAAACCCTGGAATTTTTTTTTAACTTGGAAAAGGGGTACTTTGAGTTTCCAGAATGGTGGAATGTGTTGCAGGTGGAATGGTTTGAATAGGTTGAAAAATGTGGAAATGGTGAAAGTTTGAAAAATGGCCAATTCTTTTTGAATGGGAAAAATGTCCCGGAAATCTGGGAATTTTTTGAACTTGTCAATAGAAAGCCAGCAATTCCCAAACAAGCTCAACAGTTTGTTCATATTTGGAGCATTCACGCAATAATAAATAGATGCATTTTGTAGAAAAACGTGTGAATGTTTTGAGCATTGACACAATGAAGATGTTTCATGAAAGTAGTGCCGCAGAGACGACACACTGACAGGAGAAGATGTGGGGGCTTTGTTTTCCTTTCCAGGTACAAAATATCATTCTCACTGCTGCCAGGAAGCCACTTTTTGTCACATTAGCGAAGCTGTAAAGGTCAGCAAACCCCACATGTTGCAACTCCTGCAGGAAGTTTGCATTTCACACCCTTCAGACCTTCTGAGCGCTTTCCAACTGACTGGCTGGCTGTCAGGGCGTGTTGACCCAAAGATGGTGAATTTAACCTGCACTTGCCCCAAATGGCGTGCAGGACACCCACCGCTGTCAGCCATTTTTATACTCTGGCTGATGGAGCACAAACGACTGGACAATTCTTCACCTCCTTCTTGAACAAAATGTACACATAAAAAAACAGTACAACTTTATTTTACGGACTATCTATTACATTTTAGAAGAAAACAAATATGTTCCATAAGCCACACTGGACTTTAAGTGGCAGATATACCGTATTTTTCAGACTTTAAGTCGCAGTTTTTTTCATAGTTTGGCCGGGGGTGCGACTTATACTCAGGAGCGACTTATGTGTGAAATTATTAACACATTAGCGTCAAATATCCAATAATATTATTGATCTCATTCACGTAAGAGACTAGACGTATAAGATTTCATGGGATTTAGCGATTAGGAGTGACAGATTGTTTGGTAAACGTATAGCATGTTGTATATGTTATAGTTATTTGAATGACTCTTACCATAATATGTCACGTTAAAGGCCTACTGAAAGCCACTACTAGCGACCACGCAGTCTGATAGTTTATATATCAATGATGAAATCTTAACATTGCAACACATGCCAATACGGCCGGGTTAACTTATAAAGTGACATTTTAAAATTCCCGGGAAATATCCGGCTGAAACGTCGCGGTATGATGACGTATGTGCGTGACGAAGTCCGAGTAACGGAAGTTATGGTACCCCGTAGAATCCTATACAAAAAGCTCTGTTTTCATTTCATAATTCCACAGTATTCTGGACATCTTTTGCAATTTTTTTAATGAACAATGAAGGCTGCAAAGAAGACAGTTGTAGGTGGGATCGGTGTATTAGCAGCGGACTACAGCAACACAACCAGGAGGACTTTGTTGGAGCGCTAGCCGCGCTAGCCGCCGACTTCACCTTGACTTCCTACGTCTCCGGGCCGCCAAACGCATCGGGTGAAGTCCTTCGTCCTTCTGCCAATCGCTGGAACGCAGGGGAGCACGGGTGTTGATGAGCAAATGAGGGCTGGCTGGCGTAGGTGGAGAGCTAATGTTTTTAGCATAGCTCTGTGCAATCCGGTTGCTAAGTTAGCTTCAATGGCGTCCTTAGCACAGCATTTTTAACCTTCGCCAGCCTGGAAAGCATTAACCGTGTATTTACATGTCCACGGTTTAATAGTATTGTTGATTTTCTATCTATACTTCCAGTCAGGGGTTTATTTCTTTTGTTTCTATATGCAGTTAAAGCAAGATGCTATCATGTTAGCTCGTAGCTAAAGCATTTCGCCGATGTAAAAGGCACTGAATGTCCATTTCGCGTTCTCGTCTCTCATTTTCAAGAGGATATAGTATCCCAGGTGGTTTAAAATACAAATCCGTGATCTACAATAGAAAAAGGAGAGTGTGGAATCCAATGAGCCAGCTTGTACCTAAGTTACGGTCAGAGCGAAAAAAGATACGTCCTGCACTGCACTCTAGTCCTTTACTCTAACGTTCCTCATCTACGAATCTTTCATCCTCGCTCAAATTAATGGGGTAATCATCACTTTCTCGGTCCGAATCTCTCTCGCTCCATTGTAAACAACGGGGAATTGTGAGGAATACTAGCTCCTGTGACGTCACGCTACTTCCGCTACAGGCAAGGCTTTTTTTTATCAGCGAGCAAAAGTTGCGAACTTTATCGTCGATTTTCTCTACTAAATCCTTTCAGCAAAAATATGGCAATATCGCGAAATGATCAAGGATGACACATAGAATGGATCTGCTATTCCCGTTTAAATTTAAAAAAATCATTTCAGTAGGCCTTTAACATAGCAGTTGGTTATTTATGCCTCATATAACCTACACTTATTCAGCCTGTTGTTCACTATTCTTTACACATTTTAAATTGCCTTTCAAATGTCTATTCTTGCTGTTGGCTTTTATCAAATACATTTACCCCCCAAAAATATGACTTATACTCCAGTGCGACTTATATATGTTTTTTCCTTCTTTATTATGCATTTTCGGCCGGTGCGACTTATACTCCGAAAAATACGGTATATGTTGTAAAATGAGTTATTTACACAGAAATATTTATTTACATACCTTAATTGTTTCCAAACAGTGTCTGTAACAGGGCAGTAAAACGGCCGATCAAACAAAACAGAAGTCATGGTCATGGACCCACTAGCTGCGCAAGCTAGCTCTCCTATCTGCTAAACAGACTCAATAACTCAACGCTGACGTTTCGGTGAATTTATAAAAGGGAAACAATACAAAAATAATGCCATTGCAGTGTTTCCCACACATTCATTTATTTGCCACGAAAGAATTACGTCCGCCACAAATAAAAAATAAAATAAAAATATTTTTTTTTTTTTTTTTTTTTTTTTTTTTGTCCTCTCCAGCTTCTCAGGCAAATCATATAGTTGATGTAGATGCCCATATCGGCTGTTCAGATTTACTTGACAAAAGAGAATTGTAGTATACTTCTCTTGTTGCCTTATTTGTATTTTGACTTTATTAAATGTATTTATATTAGAAACACAACATGTGTATATAACAAAGGGTGCAAAGTGTGCAGGCAGTAGGAAACACATGGTTAAGTGTAGGGAGTAAAACTGATGGCAGTCTAAAGTTCAAGATTTTTGGAGCTCTTTGTTCAGTGGATCAGATGTTTGATGAAGCTCTGTGTCTATCTACCACCACTACTGTTTTATGTTTATTTGTTACTGACTGTGGCAGGACACCTCTGCCTCTGTTTCACTTTATGTTGCTGGTAAATAATATGCTTGTAGTAGTAGGCTTAAGTTAAATTATTTAGTATGCACTAATTAAAGGGGCAGAGCTTTGAGACATTTTAGCTTTTATATTTTATAAGATATATTTTTTGTAAGAACCACAATTAATAAATATATTTCAGTGAATAACTTATTGTTCAAATCTGTATATAAATATGTACATAAAGTGTTGTAATTATATTGTAAAATGGATGGATGGATGGACGTTTAAAACAAAACTGTTCTTATTAATTAGTAAGTATAAATTTTTTGAGCCTTTTTAGAGAAAATCAAATCATTGTAGTAAATTATGCAAATTAATCGATGATGTCATGGTGACCACGCCCATAGCCACGCCCCCACCGCCCACAGGTATCTTGGCAGTTTATGGGAAACACTGCATTGTAAGTTAATAATACTAACACAGACACTCGTAAACCTGTTAGCATATTATGTATCAAAATACTTTTTGGTACCAGTACCAAAATATTAGTATTGGGACAACATTACTGTACAATACTGTAAACAAAACAAAAACATTAAGACAACAACAACCTGTAAACGAAAAAACATGCACAGTAAATGAAAAAAAATATGTCCTGTAAATGAAAGAACATGTAGTGTAAACCAAAAATATATATAATGAACAAAAACACGTATGAAAGATGAAAAGAAACAACTTCTACTACACGGATTTCACTTAAAGCGGGTATTTTTTGTAAGGTAACCCCCGCGTTAAAGGAGGGAACTCTCATGGATTTGACAATGTATCTGAGAAGGGATGATGTTTGATAAGGAATTATCGAGTTCGAGCCTATTATCGAATCCTCTTATCGAACCGATTCCTTATCGATTCTCTTATGGAGTCCAGATAGGTTGTTGTATATGGAAAAAAACACACAATATTTGGTTTAACAAAAGCTCACTTTTATTATATAATAAAAAAATAAAATCTAATAAATAAATAAATATTGACTGTTACCCACCTAAAAAAATAAAATTAAATAAATAAATATTGACTGTTGTTACCCAAAGTATATTAAGTGGGATTTTTCAGAGAAACAAATATATACAGTAACACAAAAACAACCTGTCTCTGTGATCACTATAGGTGTATAAATAATAATATAGTGTTAAATAAAATCAGTCCCTTGGGCACAAAACTGAAAATAATACAGCTCTCCAAAAAGTGCACTTCTGCTGCTATTGGAACATAACTGTTTGTTATGATGCTTTGACATTTTTGCACTTTATTTCTTTATTGAAAGAACATTCTATGAAGATAAAAGTTATTTGCAAATGTGGTTACAAGGCTAATAAATGAAAAGTTAAAGCTAAAAAAAGAAATACACTTTATTGAGTTAACATTATTTCTTTATAGGGGAAAAATGTTATGAGCTAGAGAATATAAAACTACACTACCCAGCATGCAACGGGAGTTACGAGCATGCCACGCTGTGAAAGTAAACGTCAAGAACTCAGCCAACACGCCTCATCTGCATTATTTATAATTAGACAGACAACACATCTACAGTGTGATTTTGTTTTGTTTACAAGGAAAGAAAAACAAAAGTTAAAGAAGGGAGATATGTTGTATATATATGTATGTGCTGCAGTGTTGTATATATATGTATGTGCTGCAGTGTTGTATATATATGTATGTGCTGCAGTGTTGTATATATATGTATGTGCTGCAGTGTTGTATATATATATGTATGTGCTGCAGTGTTGTATATATATGTATGTGCTGCAGTGTTGTGTATATATATGTATGTGCTGCGGTTGTTTTAAGAAGGTTGCGACAGCTGCCGTAAAGGAGGTGCGTTGCTAGCCTGGTTGCTATGTTTCCGCTTGGTGGTAAAAGTGTTGGTCATGTGTTTGTAGTCTGCTCAAATCTCTCAGTAAAGTTATTGGATGGATTATAGCTTTTGTTTTGAACTTTATTACACCTTGGAGCGCTTTTTCCCGTCCATTGTTTTCCTGCTTTCGCTATCTGCGCCTAATGACTGAGCTACGTGACGTCATTTATTGTGATGTCCCACGGAGCATTTCTGGTCGGGACGGGATTCGAATAAAGAATCAACTCTTTTCCTTTACTATAGTGGTCTCGATAACGGGTACCGGTTCTCAAAAAGGGATTTGAGTCCGAGGACTCGGTTCTTTTCTTATCAAACAACCGGGAAAACCGGTTTGGAGTATCATCCCTAGTGATTACTGCCCCCGCCTCCACTCCTAATAGATATTATCCACTCGCCACCTTCCCAAGAGTTCCTCATGGCAGCAAACTTCCCCCGAACTCCTGCTTCTTGTCCAGAAAGTCTTGTCAATTGAGTTGAGTCAATTTGATGAATATTTGGGTGCAAAAGTGAGGCAAGAAGCAAAGCAGAAGAGATCAGGGAGAGAGAAAGGAATGTGAGTGCAATGTTAGTGTCTGCTAAGTCAAAGTGGATTGTTGTTACTGCTCACTGAGACATGAGTGCAGTGCGTCACAGTTGGACGGTGACAGCATGGTTCCTCATGTTGGCCACGGCCCGCCTCTCAGGGGCGCGTCATGCACCATTGCTGTAAGCCAAGAGCCCCTCCCCTGTGTCACATGGTCATCCATGACTGAGGCTTGGCGTGTAAACGCCGCACCGTGCGTAAACATAACGGGCGCCGCGCAGCTGCTTGTGATGTTGACTCTGGCTGGAGAGCAGCTACACCGCGACGTGTCATGTGGCGAGATGAGGAGGGGAACTTTGGTGATTGTCTTGTTTCCGCTCAGTCGTTACCGCCATCATGTTACCAGCATCATGTTACCGCCATCATGTTACCGCCATCACGTTACCAGCATCAGGTTACCACCATCAGGTTACCAGCATCACGTTACCGCCATCACGTTACCGCCATCACGTTACCGCCATCACGTTACCGCCATCATGTTACCGCCATCATGTTACTGCCATCATGTTACCGCCATCATGTTACCGCCATCATGTTACCAGCATCATGTTACCAGCATCATGTTACTAGTGTCATGTTACCACCATCATGTTACCACCATTATGTTACCACCATCATGTTACCGCCATCACGTTAACGCCATCATGTTACCACCATCATGTTACCACCATTATGTTACCGCCATCATGTTTCCACCATCACGTTACCACCATCACGTTACCACAATCACGTTACCAGCATCATGTTACCAGCATCATGTTACTAGCGTCATGTTACCACCATCACGTTACCACCATCATGTTACCGCCATCACGTTACCAGCATCATGTTACCAGCATCATGTTACCAGCATCATGTTACCGCCATCATGTTACCGCCATCATGTTACCGCCATCATGTTACCAGCATCATGTTACCAGCGTCATGTTACTAGTGTCATGTTACCACCATCATGTTACCACCATTATGTTACCGCCATCATGTTAACGCCATCATGTTACCACCATCATGTTACCACCATCATGTTACCGCCATCATGTTACCACCATCACGTTACCACCATCACGTTACCAGCATCATGTTACCAGCATCATGTTACTAGCGTCATGTTACCACCATCACATTACCACCATCATGTTACCGCCATCACGTTACCAGCATCACGTTACCAGCATCAGGTTACCACCATCAGGTTACCAGCATCACATTACCGCCATCACGTTACCGCCATCACGTTACCGCCATCACGTTACCGCCATCATGTTACCGCCATCATGTTACTGCCATCATGTTACCGCCATCATGTTACCGCCATCATGTTACCAGCATCATGTTACCAGCTTCATGTTACTAGTGTCATGTTACCACCATCATGTTACCACCATTATGTTACCACCATCATGTTACCGCCATCACGTTAACGCCATCATGTTACCACCATCATGTTACCACCATTATGTTACCGCCATCATGTTTCCACCATCACGTTACCACCATCACGTTACCAGCATCACGTTACCAGCATCATGTTACCAGCATCATGTTACTAGCGTCATGTTACCACCATCACGTTACCACCATCATGTTACCGCCATCACGTTACCAGCATCATGTTACCAGCATCATGTTACCAGCATCATGTTACCGCCATCATGTTACCGCCATCATGTTACCAGCATCATGTTACCAGCATCATGTTACTAGTGTCATGTTACCACCATCATGTTACCACCATTATGTTACCACCATCATGTTACCGCCATCACGTTAACGCCATCATGTTACCACCATCATGTTACCACCATCATGTTACCGCCATCATGTTACCACCATCACGTTACCACCATCACGTTACCAGCATCATGTTACCAGCATCATGTTACCAGCATCATGTTACTAGCGTCATTTTACCACCATCACATTACCACCATCATGTTACCGCCATCACGTTACCAGCATCATGTTACCAGCATCATGTCACCAGCATCATGTTACTAGGGTCATGTTACCACCATCACGTTACCACCATTATGTTACCACCATCATGTTACCGCCATCACGTTACCGCCATCATGTTACCGCCATCATGTTACCGCCATCATGTTACCGCCATCATGTTACCAGCATCATGTTACCAGCATCATGTTACCGCCATCATGTTACCGCCATCATGTTACCGCCATCATGTTACCACCATCATGTTATCAGCATCATGTTACCACCATCATGTTACCACTATCAAGTTAACGCCATCATGTTACCAGCATCATGTTACCGCCATCATGTTACCACTATCAAGTTAACGCCATCATGTTACCAGCATCATGTTACCAGCATCATGTTACCACTATCAAGTTAACGCCATCATGTTACCAGCATCATGTTACCGCCATCATGTTACAGCCATCATATTACCGCCATCATGTTACCGCCATCATTTTACCGCCATCATGTTACCGCCATCATGTTACCAGCATCATGTTACCGCCATCATGTTACCGCCATCATGTTACCGCCATCACGTTAGAATGTCTACAAACGGCGTGGCGGAGCAATCTGAGGGTTCCTGGTTCAATCCCCACCTTCTACCATCCTAGTCACGTCCGTTGTGTCCTTGGGCAAGACACTTCACTCTTGCTCCTGATGGCTGCTGGTTAGCGCTGTGCATGGCAGCTCCCGCCATCAGTGTGTGAATGAGTGAATGTGGACAATAGTGTCAAAGCACTTTGAGTTCCTTAAAAAGGTAGAAAAGCGCTATACAAGTATGACCCATTTACCATTTACCATATTCTGTAGACCGTCTACAATATTCTGTAGACTGTACAATATTTTCTAGACTGTCTACAATAATCTGTAGACAGTATATAGAATATTATAGACAGTCTTCATAATATTGTAGACGGTCTATAGAATATTGTAGTCAGTCTATAGAATATTGTAGACAGTCTATAGACTGTCTACAACAGTGTTTTTTTATTTTTATTAAATCAACATAAAAACACAATATATACATGATATATCAATATAGATCAATACAGTCTGCAGGGATACAGTCTGTAAGCACACGATCGTATTTCTTTATCACAAAAATAATAAAAATACCATAACCCCCCGGGTCCGTGGGACAAATTTTCAAGCGTTGACTGGTCCGCAGCTACAAAAAGGTGGGGGACCACTGGTCTACAATATTCTATAGACTGTCTACAATATTCTATAGACTGACTACAATATTCTATAGACCGTCTACAATATTATGTAGACTGTCTACAATATTCTGTAGACTGCCTACAATATTCTATAGACTGACTACAATATTCTATAGACCGTCTACAATATTATGTAGACTGACTACAATATTCTATAGACTGTCTACAATATTCTGTAGACTGTCTACAATATTATGTAGACTGTCTACAATATTCTGTAGACTGTCTACAATATTATGTAGACTGCCTACAATATTATGTAAACTGCCTACAATATTCTGTAGACTGCCTACAATATTCTGTAGACTGCCTACAATATTCTGTACACTGTCTACAATATTCTGTAGTAGACTGCCTACAATATTCTGTAGACTGCCTACAATATTCTGTAGACTGTCTACAATATTATGTAGACTGCCTACAATATTCTGTAGACTGCCTACAATATTCTGTAGACTGCCTACAATATTCTGTACACTGTCTACAATATTCTGTAGACTGCCTACAATATTCTGTACACTGTCTACAATATTCTGTAGTAGACTGCCTACAATATTCTGCAGACTTCCTACAATATTTTATAGGTTGGCTACAATATTCTGTAGACTGCCTACAATATTGTGTAGACTGCCTACAATATTCTGTAGTAGACTGCCTACAATATTCTGTAGACTGCCTACAATATTCTGTAGACTGTCTACAATATTCTGTAGACTGTCTACAATATTCTGTAGACTGTCTATAATATTCTATAGACTGTTTACAATATTCTGTAGACTGCCTACAATATTCTGTAGTAGACTGCCTACAATATTCTGTAGACTGTTTACAATATTCTGTAGACTGCCTACAATATTCTGCAGACTGCCTACAATATTTTATAGGTTGGCTACAATATTCTGTAGACTGCCAACAATATTGTGTAGACTGCCTACAATATTCTGTAGACTGCCTACAATTATCTTTAGTAGACTGCCTACAATATTCTGTAGACTGCCTACAATTAGCTGTAGTAGACGGCCTACAATATTATGTAGACTGCCTACAATTATCTGTAGTAGACTGCCTACAATTATCTGTAGTAGACTGCCTACAATTATCTGTAGTAGACTGCCTACAATGTTCTGTAGACTGTTTACAATATTCTGTAGGCTGCCTACAATATTCTGCAGACTGCCTACAATATTTTATAGGTTGGCTACAATATTGTGTAGACTGCCTACAATATTCTGTAGACTGTTTACAATATTCTGTAGACTGCCTACAATATTCTGTAGACTGCCTACAATATTCTGCAGACTGCCTACAATATTTTATAGGTTGGCTACAATATTGTGTAGACTGCCTACAATATTGTGTAGACTGCCTACAATATTGTGTAGACTGCCTACAATATTCTGTTGACTGCCTACAATATTCTGTAGACTGCCTACAATTAGCTGTAGTAGACTGCCTACAATATTATGTAGACTGCCTACAATTATCTGTAGTAGACTGCCTACAATGTTCTGTAGGCTGTTTACAATATTCTGTAGACTGCCTACAATATTCTGCAGACTGCCTACAATATTTTATAGGTTGGCTACAATATTGTGTAGACTGTCTACAATATTGTGTAGTAGACTGCCTACAATATTCTGTAGACTGCCTACAATATTCTGTAGACTGCCTACAATTATCTGTAGTAGACTGCCTACAATATTGTGTAGTAGACTGCCTACAATATTCTGTAGACTGCCTACAATATTCTGTAGACTGCCTACAATTATCTGTAGTAGACTGCCTACAATATTGTGTAGTAGACTGCCTACAATATTAAGTAGACTGCCTACAGTATGTCCACAATGTTGCATGACAAAACTTAATCCCAATTTAAATTGACAGGCCAAAAGTGTGTTTTGCAAGTGAGGCAAGACAACCTGACAAGTGCGCTCAAGTTTGCATGCACTGAACTCTCCAATTGCTCCAAACTATTGAAGTAGTTGAACAAAATGTGTGTGTACTTTTAGTGTGGAGTTAGTGTGTGTGCTGATGGTTAAGTGCTGTGGAGTGCTGAAGAACAAGGAAAGCACATCTGAAGTGTGAATAATGAATGTAGAACATATGGTGGATGGAAACAGGAGTCTGGTAATAGTCTGCTGGACTAACATGTCTTCATTTGAGGCCTAAAGATAGACTTGACTACAGTCATTATCTTGTCTTCATGCTTTGACATATTGTTGCCTTTTGGGAACTCTCTTTATTGTTTGTGTCATAAATCTTCTGCAGCATTTAAGTTATGCACAATATCTTCTTTTACTACCAATATTCTGCTTATAAGAAAGTCATTCATGTCTTTTTTTAAAACTTGCTCAGGTGTCCTTGAACAAACTGTACAGTCTAATGTTGTTGACTGGCAAACACCTCTAAGCACTCACTTTTTAACACCACTAAAACAACCCAAATATGACAATTACAGTTGATGTCTTCCAAGGAATTACAAGCATCGTGTAATCATCCCGACAAGTCTTCTTGTAGACACTAAGTACGCCTTTATCGTGGATCTAAAGCACTACACCGACTAGTGTGGAACTACACCGACTTGTGTAGAACTACACCGACTAGTGTAGAACTACACCGACTAGTGTGGAACTACACCGACTAGTGTGGAACTACACCGACTTGTGTAGAACTACACCGAGTAGTGTGGAACTACACCGACTAGTGTGGAACTACACCGACTTGTGTAGAACTACACCGACTAGTGTGGAACTACACCAACTAGTGTGGAACTACACGACTAGTGTGGAACTACACCGACTAGTGTGGAACTACACCGACTAGTGTAGAATTACAATGACTAGTGTAGAACTACACCGACTAGTGTGGAACTACACCGACTAGTGTAGAACTACAATGACTAGTGTAGAACTACACTGACTAGTGTGGAACTACACCGACTAGTGTGGAACTACACTACCACCGACTAGTGTAGAACTACACCGACTTGTGTAGAACTACACCGACTAGTCTAGAACTACAATGACTAGTGTAGAACTACACCGACTAGTGTAGAACTACAATGACTAGTGTGGAACTACACCGACTAGTGTGGAACTACACTACCACCGACTAGTGTAGAACTACACCGACTAGTGTAGAACTACAATGACTAGTGTAGAACTACACCGACTAGTGTGGAACTACACCGACTAGTGTGGAACTACACCGACTAGTGTAGAACTACACCGACTAGTGTGGAACTACACCGACTAGTGTAGAACTACAATGACTAGTGTAGAACTACACCGACTAGTGTGGAACTACACCAACTAGTGTGGAACTACACTACCACCGACTAGTGTAGAACTACACTGACTTGTGTAGAACTACACTGACTAGTGTAGAACTACAATGACTAGTGTAGAACTACACCGACTAGTGTGGAACTACACCGACTAGTGTAGAACTACAATGACTAGTGTAGAACTACACCGACTAGTGTAGAACTACAATGACTAGTGTAGAACTACAATGACTAGTGTGGAACTACACCAACTAGTGTAAATACAGCAAGTAGTGTTATACAATTAACGTAAATGTGTCTTTCTTTTTGTGTTAGCTTGAAAAATGACAAATGTGCTCTTTTGTGTTGTCAAGTTGTTCAGTTAATATCTGAACAGAACATCAGTTGACCTGTACAAGTATCATGGTCTACAAGTATCATGGTCTACAAGTATCACGGTCTACAAGTGTCACGGTCTACAAGTATCACGGTATACAAGTATCACGGTCTACAAGTATCATACGGTCTACAAGTATCACGGTCTACAAGTATCACGGTCTACAAGTATCACGGTCTACAAGTGTCACGGTCTACAAGTATCACGGTATACAAGTATCATGGTCTACAAGTATCACGGTCTACAAGTATCACGGTCTACAAGTGTCATGGTCTACAAGTATCACGGTATACAAGTATCATGGTCTACAAGTATCATAAGGTCTACAAGTATCACGGTCTACAAGTATCATGGTCTACGGCTAAAGTAGTTTGCTTTTAAATCAGTATTTTGGATGTTGATTGTTTCATTTTTTATATTTGTTGTAAGTCATATATTCCAGGAGAACGCTACATTTCGGACTGGAAGACAGAACGTCACTTCTACTTCCGGTTGAAAGCTCAGTGGGCAATGCAGCACATGCATTATTAGGCAAACTCGTCCAAAAGATGGCGCCATAGCACAAACAAAAACACACCTTTTTAAAAAAAAAACGATTTGCATTATGACCCATCGGTGAAGACAAATCCCTGAATTAGCCGCGCTATTTTATAAGTCGCAGGGTTCAAAGTGTAGGGAAAAAAAGTCCGGAATTTATGGTTATGTTTAAATAAAAGAAGGTGACATTGAAGAATAGGGCTGGGTGAGAAAACAATATCAAGTTATATCGACATAGACACGTACAAATATGCATGGCAACACTCCTACAGACATCATACACCGTACGGTTTAGTAAGTAAGAATTGTTATAGTTATATTGTAAAACTTACACACGTGGCTTGGAGTGATGAATGAAGGATCCATACGAGTAGAAATGCTATGGATGGAACAACACTTGTATTTCCGGTTCACAGCAGAAAACACTGTTGCTATTCACCCCGTGGCAACTCAGTGTTTCCCACACATTCATTTATTTGTGGCGGCCCGCCACGAAATAATTACGTCCGCCACAAAAAAATAAAAAAATTATATATATATATATATATATTTTTTTTTTTTTTTTTTTAAATTTTTAATTCCTGTCCAGCTTCTCAGGCAAATCATATAGTTGATGTAGATGCCCATATCGGCTGTTCAGATTTACTTTACAAAAGAGAAGTGTAGGATACTTCTCTTGTTGCCTTATTTGTATTTGACCACTACTGTTGTCTGTTTATTTGTTACTGACTGTGGCAGGACACCTCTGCCTCTGTTTCACTTTATGTTGCTGGTAAATAATATGCTTGTAGTAGTAGGCTAAAGTTACATTATTTAGTATGCACTAATTAAAGGGGCAGAGCTTTAAGGGACATTTTAGCTTTTATATTTTATAAGATATATTTTTTGTAAGAACCACAATTAATAAATATATTTCAGTGAATAACTTATTGTTCAAATCTGTATAGAAATATGTACATAAAGTGTTGTAATTATATTGTAAAATGGATGGATGTTTAAAACAAAACTGTTCTTATTAATTAGCAAGTATACATTTTTTGAGCCTTTTTAGAGAAAATCATATCATTGTAGTAAATGATGCAAATTACTCGATGATGTCATGGTGACCACGCCCATAGCCACGCCCCCACCGCCACAGGTATCTTGGCAGTTTATGGGAAACACTGCAACTGCAATGAGCACAAGATGACACCACATTAGGCAAGGCAACTTTATTTATATAGCATGTTTACAACAATTTTAAAATTGGACCAAAGTGCTTTACAGGTTAAAAAGCATAGAGCAAAAAAACAAAACAAAGAACATAAACAATGCATAAGCTAAACAAGAAGAAGTATGGTGAAAGGGTTCGGATAAAAAGTAAAATAGCAAGATAAAAAATAATGAAATAAAAGTGTGGCAAATTGAAAAAAAAACATTACAAACAATAGCACACCTTTTCAATGTATCTGCTTGTATTTTATGAAAACTACTTGGATTGTGGTCGTCAGCGAAGAAACATCCATAAACTACCCGCATTATCGCAGGGTTCAAAGTGTAGGGAAAAACTATAGTGGGGAATGTCCGGTATATTCCCCTGAGGAGCCAAGTGGTCCCCCACAGGATACTTCAACCACACTTTGTTTTGCAACTGTGGTCCTTTCTGAAGGACTTACTAAACAAAGTTGGTGTGGTGTGGGAACCACAGAAGAGGGCTTTCAAGGTCTGGACTCTGATTGGCACCATTGCTCGCCAAACACTGCGGTTGTTTCCCAAGGAGAGGCAGATTGATTACGTTGTTGTTGTGCTGCTAGCTGCATGGACAGGAGTATTGTTGCTGTGCTGCTAGCTGCATGGACAGAAGTATTGTTGTTGTGCTGCTAGCTGCATGGACAGGAGTATTGTTGTTGTGCTGCATGGACAGGGGTATTGTTGTTGTGCTGCTAGCTGCATGGACAGGAGTATTGTTGCTGTGCTGCTAGCTGCATGGACAGAAGTATTGTTGTTGTGCTGCTAGCTGCATGGACAGGAGTATTGTTGTTGTGCTGCATGGACAGGGGTATTGTTGTTGTGCTGCTAGCTGCATGGACAGGAATATTGTTGCTGTGCTGCTAGCTGCATGGACAGGAGTATTGTTGTTGTGCTGCTAGCTGCATGAACAGGAGTATTGTTGTTGTGCTGCATGGACAGGGGTATTGTTGTTTTGCTGCTAGCTGCGTGGACAGGAGTATTGTTGCTGTGCTGCCAGCTGCATGGACAGGAGTATTGTTGTTGTGCTGCCAGCTGCATGGACAGGAGTATTGTTGTTGTGCTGCCAGCTGCATGGACAGGAGTATTGTTGTTGTGCTGCTAGCTGCATGGACAGGAGTATTGTTGTTGTGCTGCCAGCTGCATGGACAGGAGTAGTGTTGTTGTGCTGCCAGCTGCATGGACAGGAGTATTGTTGTTGTGCTGCTAGCTGCATGGACAGGAGTAGTGTTGTTGTGCTGCTAGCTGCATGGACAGGAGTATTGTTGTTGTGCTGCCAGCTGCATGGACAGGAGTATTGTTGTTGTGCTGCCAGCTGCATGGACAGGAGTATTGTTGTTGTGCTGCCAGCTGCATGGACAGGAGTATTGTTGTTGTGCTGCTAGCTGCATGGACAGGAGTATTGTTGTTGTGCTGCCAGCTGCATGGACAGGAGTATTGTTGTTGTGCTGCCAGCTGCATGGACAGGAGTATTCTTCTATATTTCCTGTGACATGAAGGAAAACACAAGTCATGTTGGACCTGAATCATGTCTGAAACCCAAGCCACACCTTGTCATTCCCACCAGGGTCCAACGTGATCCTCCTCCTCTTGCGAGCCTGTTAATTGGTTCCGTGGCCCCACCCTCGGTCTCCCGCGTGTCCGTCCTGCAAAGACATTTGGTGTCGGCGCCTCTCAGCCAGGGTTTAGATCACGTTACCTCGCCATTACTCAGTCCTTCCCTGCCAGGGTGCTCCGTGTCAGGAGCCGGCCCGTCTCCCCCCGGACCTGTAGACCAGCACAAGTCCACCACAGACGCCCCCGGTATGGCACGGCTCCTCTGGAAAGTCGGCAGGCGGCGTCACGGTTTTGCCTTTTCTAATTCAAGCCGGGACTTTTTCCGGTGATCGGATTTCAGATCTGTCAGAACTGAGTGTGGTTTTTTTGCATAAAAGATGGGATTTATAGCCCTGACTATTTTCTACTGCATGATGTACTACATGATGTACTACCTGATGTACTACATGATGTACTACCTGATGTACTACATGATGTGCTACATGATGTACTACATGATGTACTACATGATGTACTACATGATGTACTACCTGATGTACTACATGATGTACTACAACATTAAATACAGTAGTCTAGTAGACCTAAGTATTCATTAAGTACCACCATAATGACAACATTAAATACAGTAGTGTAGTAGACCTAAGTATTCATTAAGTACCACCATAATGACAACATTAAATACAGTAGTGTAGTAGACCTAAGTATTCATTAAGTACCACCATAATGACAACATTAAATACAGTAGTGTAGTAGACCTAAGTATTCATTAAGTACCACATAATGACAACATTAAATACAGTAGTGTAGTAGACCTAAGTATTCATTAAGTACCACCATAATGACAACATTAAATACAGTAGTGTAGTAGACCTAAGTATTCATTAAGTACCACCATAATGACAACATTAAATACAGTAGTGTAGTAGACCTAAGTATTCATTAAGTACCACCATAATGACAACATTAAATACAGTAGTGTAGTAGACCTAAGTATTCATTAAGTACCACCATAATGACAACATTAAAGGCCTACTAAAATGAGATGTTCTTATTTAAACGGGGATAGCAGATCTATTCTATGTGTCATACTTGATCATTTCGCGATATTGCCATATTTTTGCTGAAAGGATTTAGTAGAGAAAATTGACGATAAAGTTTGCAACTTTTGGTCGCTGATAAAAAAGCCTTGCCTGTACCGGAAGTAGCGTGACTGTACCGGGGCCAGTAAGTGAATGTAGGAGTGGGGGCGGGGCCAGTAAGTGAATGTAGGAGTGGGGGTGGGGCCAGTAAGTGAATGTAGGTGTGAGGGCGGGGCCAGTAAGTGAATGTAGGAGTGGGGGCGGGGCCAGTAAGTGAATGTAGGAGTGGGGGTGGGGCCAGTAAGTGAATGTAGGTGTGAGGGCGGGGCCAGTAAGTGAATGTAGGAGTGGGGGCGGGGCCAGTAAGTGAATGTAGGTGTGAGGGCGGGGCCAGTAAGTGAATGTAGGAGTGGGGGCGGGGCCAGTAAGTGAATGTAGGAGTGGGGGTGGGGCCAGTAAGTGAATGTAGGTGTGAGGGCGGGGCCAGTAAGTGAATGTAGGAGTGGGGGCGGGGCCAGTAAGTGAATGTAGGAGTGGGGGTGGGGCCAGTAAGTGAATGTAGGTGTGAGGGCGGGGCCAGTAAGTGAATGTAGGAGTGGGGGCGGGGCCAGTAAGTGAATGTAGGTGTGAGGGCGGGGCCAGTAAGTGAATGTAGGAGTGGGGGCGGGGCCAGTAAGTGAATGTAGGAGTGGGGGTGGGGCCAGTAAGTGAATGTAGGAGTGGGGGCGGGGCCAGTAAGTGAATGTAGGTGTGAGGGCGGGGCCAGTAAGTGAATGTAGGTGTGAGGGCGGGGCCAGTAAGTGAATGTATGTGTGAGGGCGGGGCCAGTAAGTGAATGTAGGTGTGAGGGCGGAGCCAGTAAGTGAATGTAGGTGTGAGGGCGGGGCCAGTAAGTGAATGTAGGCGTGGGGGTGGGGCCAGTAAGTGAATGTAGGTGTGAGGGTGGGGCCAGTAAGTGAATGTAGGCGTGGGGGTGGGGCCAGTAAGTGAATGTAGGTGTGAGGGCGGGGCCAGTAAGTGGATGTAGGAATGGGGGCGGAGCCAGTAAGTGAATGTAGGTGTGAGGGCGGGGCCAGTAAGTGAATGTAGGTGTGAGGGCGGGGCCAGTAAGTGAATGTAGGTGTGAGGGCGGGGCCAGTAAGTGAATGTAGGAGTGGGGGCGGGGCCAGTAAGTGAATGTAGGAGTGGGGGTGGGGCCAGTAAGTGAATGTAGGTGTGAGGGCGGGGCCAGTAAGTGAATGTAGGAGTGGGGGCGGGGCCAGTAAGTGAATGTAGGTGTGAGGGCGGGGCCAGTAAGTGAATGTAGGAGTGGGGGCGGGGCCAGTAAGTGAATGTAGGAGTGGGGGTGGGGCCAGTAAGTGAATGTAGGAGTGGGGGCGGGGCCAGTAAGTGAATGTAGGTGTGAGGGCGGGGCCAGTAAGTGAATGTAGGTGTGAGGGCGGGGCCAGTAAGTGAATGTATGTGTGAGGGCGGGGCCAGTAAGTGAATGTAGGTGTGAGGGCGGAGCCAGTAAGTGAATGTAGGTGTGAGGGCGGGGCCAGTAAGTGAATGTAGGCGTGGGGGTGGGGCCAGTAAGTGAATGTAGGTGTGAGGGTGGGGCCAGTAAGTGAATGTAGGCGTGGGGGTGGGGCCAGTAAGTGAATGTAGGTGTGAGGGCGGGGCCAGTAAGTGGATGTAGGAATGGGGGCGGAGCCAGTAAGTGAATGTAGGTGTGAGGGCGGGGCCAGTAAGTGAATGTAGGTGTGAGGGCGGGGCCAGTAAGTGAATGTAGGAGTGGGGGCGGGGCCAGTAAGTGAATGTAGGAGTGGGGGCGGGGCCAGTAAGTGAGTAACTCCACGGGCTGTAAAGTTTATGGACGCTACTGCAACTTCCTGCTATTAAGTGTGGCGTGCACTGGTGTGGAGCCACCACTGGTGTGGAGCCACCACTGGTGTGGAGCCACCACTGGTGTGGAGCCACCACTGGTGTGGAGCCACCACTCGCCGTCTGCCATCACCTCTAATCACCATGTAAGTGATGCAACATGCTTGGCGTGATGATTGTTGTCATTGAGGCCTCTGTGTTTGTGCTAATGGCGTGCTAACACTAACATGTTTGTAGAAGAAGAAAGTCTCTTGTTTGCTACTTCCTCCATGCCATGTTCAAAGTGCGGCCCCGGGGCCCTTTGCAGCCCGCAGCTCATTTGTTTATGGCCCACTGCTTATTAAAAATACATCAATATTTGGAATAAAAGAGCAAACGGGAAAGTTGCAATGTTGACTCCAAAGACACAAAGCTACTACTTTGAAACTGTCGTTTCTCAAAAAATAATAATGAATCAAAATCAATGTTGTTATGAATGATTGATATATTTAAGGCTCCAATGACTTCACATCAAATATTACACTTTGAAATATTTTTTGGGGGGGAAATCTTGCATATTTTGTGTTTTTGCCTTTAAAAAACAAAGTTTTCTGTAACAAAAAGGGCATTAAACAAACAAACAAAAACATTAATACAAATAATAAAAACAGATCTGAAGCTGATCTAGAGATTTAAGCGTTGATGTAAAAAAAAAAAAAAAAAATTTTATAAATAAATATGTATGACTTATTTTTAACACTTTTATGAGTGGGACCCTTTTGGATCCCTGAATATTTTAGTGGGATTAAAAAAAACAACTACAAAAATAATGTTGTTATGAATTATTGACATATTTCAAGGCTCCAATTACTTCACATCAAATATTACACTTTGACATTTTTGTGGGGGTGAACATTTTTGTGTGTTTTTGCCAATAAAAAAGAGTTTTGACAAAAAGGGCATAAAAAGCAAAAAAATAAATAAAATACAAATAAAAAAAAAAATAACGGATAGATGTGAAGTTGATGTAGACATTTAAGTGTTGAAAGTAAAAACAATATATATATATATATATTTAACTTATTTTAACACTTTTTTGAGTGAGACCCTTTTGGATCCTCAACAATTTGAGGGATTAAAAAAAATACAGTCATTACTCAAAAAATAATAATGAATCAAAATCAATGTTATTATGAATTATTGGCATATTTAAGGCTCCAATGACTTCACATCAAATATTACACTTTGACATTTTTGTGGGGGTGAACATTTTTGTGTTTTTGCCAACAAAAAAAGAGTTTTGACAAAAAGGGCATAAAAAGCAAAAAAAATGTTAAATACAAATAAAAAAAACATGAAAAAATAACAGATAGATGTGAAGTTGATGTAGACATTTAAGTGTTGAAAGTAAATGAAAATAAAAATATATATCTATAACTTATTTTAACACTTTTTTGAGTGGGACCCTTTTGGATCCTCAACAATTTTAGAGCGATTAAAAAAAATGCACTCATTACTCAAAAAGTAATAATGAATCAAAATCAATGTTGTTATGAATTATTGGCATATTTAAGGCTCCAATGACTTCACATCAAATATTACACTTTGAAATATTTTGGGGGAAAATCTTGCATATTTTGTGTGTTTGCCTTAAAAAAACACAGTTTTCTATGACAAAAAGGGCATTAAACAATAAACAAAAACATCAAATAAAATAAGAACTGATAGATCTGAAGCTGATCTAGAGATTTAAGCGTAGATGAAAAAAAAAAAAAAAAACTGTGAATAAATAAATATGTATGACTTATTTTTAATACTTTTATGAGTGGGACCATTTTGGATGCCTGAATATTTTAGTGGGATTTAAAAAAAAAAGCTACAAAAATAATGGTGTTATGAATTATTGACATATTTCAAGGCTCCAATGACTTCACATCAAATATTACACTTTGACATTTTTGTGGGGGTGAACATTTTTGTGTGTTTTTGCCAATAAAAAAAGAGTTTTGACAAAAAGGGCATAAAAAGCAAAAAAAAAGTTAAATACAAATAAAAAAACCATGAAAAAATAACAGATAGATGTGAAGTTGATGTAGACATTTAAGTGTTGAAAGTAAAAAAATATATATATATATATACAGTATATAACTTATTTTAACACTTTTTTGAGTGGGACCCTTTTGGATCCTCAACAATTTTAGAGGGATTAAAAAAATGCAGTCATTACTCAAAAAATAATAATGAATCAAAATCAATGTTGTTATGAATTATTGGCATATTTAAAGCTCCAATGACTTCACATCAAATATTACACTTTGACATTTTTTGGGGGGTGAACATTTTTGTGTGTTTTTGCCAATAAAAAAAGAGTTTTGACAAAAAGGACATCAAAAGCAAAAAAAAATGTTAAATACAAATAAAAAACCAATGAAAAAATAACAGATAGATGTGAAGTTGATGTAGACATTTAATTGTTGAAAGTAAATAAAAATAAAAATATGTATCTATAACTTATTTTAACACTTTTTTGAGTGGGACCCTTTTGGATCCTCAACAATTTTAGAGGGATTAAAAAACAAACAGTCATTACTCAAAGAATAATAATAAATCAAAATCAATGTTGTTATGAATTATTGGCATATTTAAGGCTCCAATGACTTCACATCAAATATTACACTTTGAAATATTTTTTGGGGAAAATCTTGCATATTTTGTGTGTTTGCCTGAAAAAAACACAGTTTTCTATGACAAAAAGGGCATTAAACAATAAACAAAAACATCAAATTAAATAAAAACTGATAGATCTGAAGCTGATCTAGAGATTTAAGCGTTGATGTAAAAAAAAAATTGTGAATAAATAAATATGTATGACTTATTTTTAATACTTTTATGAGTGGGACCCTTTTGGATGCCTGAATATTTTAGTGGGATTAAAAAAAACTACAAAAATAATGGTGTTTTGAATTATTGACATATTTCAAGGCTCCAATGACTTCACATCAAATATTACACTTTGACATTTTTGTGGGGGTGAACATTTTTGTGTGTTTTTGCCAATAAAAAAAGAGTTTTGACAAAAAGGGCATCAAAAGGAAAAAAAAACATGAAAAAAAGGGATAGATGTGAAGTTGATGTAGACATTTCAGTGTTGAAAGTAAAAAAATAAAAATAAAAAAATATATATATATGTGACTTATTTTAACACTTTTTTTGAGTGGGACCCTTTTGGATGCTCAATAATTTTAGAGGGATTTAAAAAAAAATGTCATTGCTTAAAAAATAATAATGAATCAAAATCAATGTTGTTATGAATTATTGACATATTTAAGGCTCCAATTACTTCACATCAAATATTACACTTGGACATTTTTGTGGGGGTGAAAATATTGCATATTTTGTGTTTTTGCCAATAAAAAAGAGTTTTGATAAAAAGGGCTTAAAAAGCACAAAAAAAAAACATGAAAAAATAAGGGATGGATGTGAAGTTGATGTAGACATTTAAGTGTTGAAAGTAATAAAAAATAAAAATATATATATGACTTATTTGAACACTTATTTTAGTGGGATCCTTTTGGATCCTTAAATTATTTTAGAGTGTCAAATGAAGTGATGATATTTGTCTTACAATTCACTACATTCCATTTGAAGTATTTTTTTCCATGATAACTTACATATTTGCTTATATATTTTCCATGATAACTTACATATTTGCTTATATATTTTCCATGATAACTTACATATTTGCTTGTATATTTTCCATGATAACTTACATATTTGCTTATATATTTTCCATGATAACTTATATATTTGCTTATTATATTTTCCATGATAACCTACATATTTGCTTATATATTTTCCATGATAACTTACATATTTGCTTATATATTTTCCATGATAACTTATATATTTGCTTATATATATATTCCATGATAACTTACATATTTGCTTATATATTTTCCATGATAACTTACATATTTGCTTATATATTTTCCATGATAACTTATATATCTGCTTATTATATTTTCCATGATAACTTACATATTTGCTTATATATTTTCCATGATAACTTACATATTTGCTTATATATTTTCCATGAATACTTACATATTTGCTTATATATTTTCCATGATAACTTACATATTTGCTTATATATTTTCCATGATAACTTACATATTTGCTTATATATTTTCCATGATAACTTACATATTTGCTTGTATATTTTCCATGATAACTTACATATTTGCTTATATATTTTCCATGATAACTTATATATTTGCTTATTATATTTTCCATGATAACCTACATATTTGCTTATATATTTTCCATGATAACTTACATATTTGCTTATATATTTTCCGTGATAACTTACATATTTGCTTATATATTTTCCATGATAACTTACATATTTGCTTATATATTTTCCATGATAACTTATAAATTTGCTTATATATTTTCCATGATAACTTACATATTTGCTTATATATTTTCCATGAATACTTACATATTTGCCTATATATTTTCCATGATAACTTATAAATTTGCTTATATATTTTCCATGATAACTTACATATTTGCTTATATATTTTCCATGATAACTTATATATTTGCTTATTATATTTTCCATGATAACTTACATATTTGCTTATATATTTTCCATGATAACTTACATATTTGCTTATTATATTTTCCATGATAACTTACATATTTGCCTATATATTTTCCATGATAACTTATACATTTGCTTATATATTTTCCATGATAACTTACATATTTGCTTATATATTTTCCATGATAACTTATATATTTGCTTATTATATTTTCCATGATAACCTACATATTTGCTTGTATATTTTCCATGATAACTTACATATTTGCTTATATATTTTCCATGATAACTTATATATTTGCTTATATATATATATTCCATGATAACTTACATATTTGCTTATATATTTTCCATGATAACTTACATATTTGCTTATATATTTTCCATGATAACTTACATATTTGCTTATATATTTTCCATGATAACTTACATATTTGCTTATATATTTTCCATGATAACTTACATATTTGCTTATATATTTTCCATGATAACTTACATATTTGCTTATATATTTTCCATGATAACTTACATATTTGCTTATATATTTTCCATGATAACTTATAAATTTGCTTATATATTTTCCATGATAACTTACATATTTGCTTATATATTTTCCATGATAACTTACATATTTGCTTATATATTTTCCATGATAACTTACATATTTGCTTATATATTTTCCATGATAACTTACATATTTGCTTAAAAATTTTCCATGATAACTTACATATTTGCTTATATATTTTCCATGATAACTTACATATTTGCTTATATATTTTCCATGATAACTTACATATTTGCTTATATATTTTCCATGATAACTTATATATTTGCTTATTATATTTTCCATGATAACTTACATATTTGCTTATATATTTTCCATGATAACTTATACATTTGCTTATATATTTTCCATGATAACTTACATATTTGCTTATATATTTTCCATGATAACTTATATATTTGCTTATTATTTTTTCCATGATAACTTATAAATTTGCTTATATATTTTCTATGATAACTTACATATTTGCTTATATATTTTCCAGGATAACTTCTATATTTGCCTGTAAACCTTTCAAAGTACGCCCACATCTGCACTGATGGTATCTATTAAACAGACAAGAAGCAAGGAATCATGCAGAGACAGAGTTCAATTTAGCTCAATGAGGAGAGACGTATTGGTAAATGGTAAATGGGTTGTACTTGTATAGCGCTTTTCTACCTTTTTTAAGGAACTCCAAAGCGCTTTGACACTATTTCCACATTCACCCATTCACACACTGCCATGCAAGGCGCTAACCAGGACCCATCAGGAGCAAGGGTGTAGTGTCTTGCTCAAGGACACAACGGACGTGACTAGGATGGTAGAAGGTGGGGATTGAACCCCAGTAACCCTCAGATTGCTGGCACGGCCACTCTCCCAACTTCGCCACGCCGTCCCCGTATTGGGCTGTACACGTAGTTCCAGTTCCAAGCTACGCTCTAAGGCACAGCCCACGTGCTCCTCTATTTATTCAGGAGGTCCCTGGTTACATCACTGAGGCTGCCTCTGAAGGAATGGGGGTCATTTCAGCAGCCCCAGTTGGACTCAACATATGATTATTCATGAAATGGAAATGTGCTGACACTGGTGATATCGCCCTGTCTCTGCTTTGTCTGCGTCGAGGTACTCCATGTTCTGCACACAAACACTGATACGAGACGACTCGCAATCCAAGATTGCAAGTTGTCCCTTTGCACAGATAGGAAAGTACAACTTCAGCACAATTATTAATAACTATAGCAACGGCCTTTAAGCATAAGAAATGTGTGATAACT
Organism: Entelurus aequoreus; assembly: GCF_033978785.1. Taxonomy (NCBI): domain Eukaryota; kingdom Metazoa; phylum Chordata; class Actinopteri; order Syngnathiformes; family Syngnathidae; genus Entelurus; species Entelurus aequoreus. The sequence goes on from NC_084745.1 coordinate 57,053,733, forward strand.
TACCCATAATTATTCTAAGAGTAGCCTAATGGGACTGGAGGTCATGTGATTGCAACACACCTGTAAGATTTGTGGATTGTATGTCAAAAATCCAGTGAACGGATGTTTGGAAAAAATAAAAATGAAAAAGCATTTCATACACGTTGCTCCTTATTTTCCATAGGCCATAAAGGAAAAAAAGGATATCAAACACTGATATCGCGATACAGTTTTGTGCCATGTCGCCTAGCCCTGCTGGAATGAGATTGGCGATGTTGATATTTGGTGGGAATTGTTTTTGAAAAAGTTGCGTGGGTGAATTGTCGCCATGGCAACGTGAACTGACGACCCTTGGCTAGCGATAGCGCTCAGGTTAGCATTAAAGCGCCGTAATCCCCGATCTGCTGGGTTGGCGAGCGCAGCTAGCATGTACCTGTCAGCGCTAAATGATTGCTCATTTCCTGCCAGAGGCTGCGGAGTAATAGCAAGCAGCTGCTTCAGCTGGACTTCGCCTTTCCCTCGCTCTCAGCTGCGTCTCCCCTCCACGCAGTCCGGGGGTGCCAATACGCCCACTTTCTCTTCATCTTGCAGGATTACACTTTTCTGATTCTTGGCAAGAAAAGATCTGCTTTCCTCCCACTCGCTCGCGCCTTCAAAATGGCGGCTCCTTCCTGGTTGATTAGCTAAATGTTTGGTCCGTGCGTCAATACCGGAGTTGGCACCGACATAAATCTGCCATGCGTTTATGTGATGGCAGTGGACTGAGGAGGAGGAGGAGGAGGAGGAGGGAGCTCTCTGGGGGAAAGTCTTGATTGGACCGCACTGAACATGACATTTAATGTACTCCCGAGCAGGGCGATACGGCTGGAAACTGTATCGGTGTTATATAACGTCCATAGGACTGGGCGGGCGAAAGGATATCATTATATAATGGTGATAGACATGTAATATATAAGTGCCGCGATACTAGTAAATCATAATCGGTACAATACCGCCTCTAAAAAGTACCGGTTCTCTTTTTTTTGCTTTTATTAACAGGCACAATCACTTATTTGATTTGATATATTTTTTAAAAAAAATATGCAAATAAGCAAGAGCAAGCCTGATCCAATACAGTGCCACAGCCATTGTAACTCAATGAAAACAATGGAGAATAAAAACCGAAAAAAAATAAACAAAATGAGCAATGGACTTTTTTTATTTTTACATATTTGAAAAGGAGTGAGAATATTTAATCCCGCCCCTTTTCTTTAAATCATATATGACTCAGAGCTAGAACTAAGGCTGCAGCTAACGATTATTTTTCTATCGATTAATGCATAGATTATTTTTCCGATTAATCGGTTAATCTATAGATTATTTTTTTCGATTAATCTATAAATTATTTTTCCTTTTACCGATTATTTTTTTATTCAAAATGAAGATGAAAAAATAAATGTAGGCCCATTTTTTCAAAAGGCATGGCTTTTATTTACAAAAAAAAAAAGAAGTATGGCCACTCAGTCAACATTGACAACAACATGACTAAATATTCTGTAACAATGTAAACATTTAAAACTTTTAACATTTAACAAAATTAAAAGTAGCTTATTTGCTTTTTAATGTGCAAATATAAAAGTCAACATCCAGTGCAAATCTTAATATTCTGCAATAGTATAAGCATTTCAAAAGTAAAAGTATTGCTTATTTTGCTTTAAAATGTGCAAAAATAAAGATAAACATCCAATACAAAAAAGTGCAAAAGGAAATATTCTGTAACAACAGTGTAAACATTTCAACAAAAGTGAAAGTATTGCTTATTTGCTAAAATGTGCAAAAATAAAGATACACATCCAATACAAAAAAGTGCCAATCTAAATATTCTGGAGCACTGTAAACATTAAGTATTGCTTTTAAAATGTGCAAAATAAACATCCAGTCCAACACAGTACACAATAACCAATTCTACTCATTCCAGTGAGTGACTAACAGTTGTAATGAAGAAAGGTTAGCATGTCTACATGCTCTGGTTCTTTTCTTGTTTACAATATTCCCAGCAGCAGATACAAATGACACATTGATGTTTTTGTGTAATGATGACAACGTATGCTCGCGCGGACGATTGACTAGTTGATGGTTTTCTTTTCAAATGTTGGTTCATAGCCGTTGTGCTGCTATGATAGGCCATTTCCGCTCGACACAGTGTGCATACAACAACATTATTAGGCCGTGTATTGAAATACTCCCACTCTTTTGACCACTTTTGGCGTGCTTTTCCCCCCTCGCTCGCACCGCTCGCATCGTCTGCTTTGATCGTCTGCTTTGCGGTCCGCCATGACGGTAGTGTGACGTAAATATGCGACGCGTCGACGCACAAAAACGGCGTCGACGTATTTACGTAACCAATGGCGTCGACTATGTCGACGCGTCGTTTCAGCCTCAGCTAGAACTACCTGTTTACTCTATGTTCAAACTTCAATGTTTACTTACATAGCCCTCAATCAGCAGTGTCTCAAAGGGCTGCACAAGCCACAACCACATCTTAATGAACTTGTATATACATCAATTATAAACTTACAAGCAGAAAAGGGAGAATGGACGCATTTTCAGTTCAAAGGTGAAGCTATAACACCGAAACCCCGCTCGACAAGTGGCGTTTTAAAACACGGCTAGCTAGCTCGCGGCTAACATCCATCCTCAGTGTTTTAGCTACTTCTAAATGACTAATCCTCATCTCCATGGTGACAAATAAAGTCATTTTTTTGTACAAATACAAATATCCTAGCTAAACATGCTTCACTACACACCGTAGGAGGACACAATAGCTCACCGCTAAAAGCAAGCTAGCACCCCATCAAGGTGGACCTACACCTGACATCCACTGTAATGATACCAAGTACAATAGTGTATCTCGTCAATGCTACTATGATTACATCGATAGTTTTTAGCATCACAAAATCTTTTTTCCATTTTTTTTCCATTGACATTATTTTTATAAACTCGGGAAATATGTCCTTTTGGATCAATACCTAAAAGCGTGGTATCATCCAAAACTAATGTAAAGTATGAAAGAAGAGAAGAATAAGTGATTATTACATTTGAACAGAAGTGTAGATAGAACATGTTCAAACAGAAAAAAGCGCGACACCTACCCTTTATATCAGTATTTCTTAACCATGTTATTATTGGTTTATTAGGTATTATATTTTATTGTATGATCCTGTAACTACTTGGTATCGGATCCATACCTAAATGTGTGGTATCATCCAAAACTAATGTAAGTAATAAGAGGGGTGGGAGTACATAAGTTTTTACTTCTTCTCACTCCTTTTCGGATATGTTTACATTAATGTTTATTTTCATTTCTTTTTTCTTTTTTCTTTTTATTATTACTATTATTATTATTATTGTTTTTGTTATTCATTCTTGAATGGCTTTTTTTGTTGTTTTTTGCAAAATTTGTTTGTTTTTGTTTTGTCTACATATTCGAAATGAACATGAAAGAAAGAAAGAAAGGAGAAAGAAATGTCAAGTATGAAAGAAGAGAAGAATAAGTGATTATTACATTTGAACAGAAGTGTAGATAGAACATGTTCAAACAGAAAAAAGCGCGACACCTACCCTTTATATCAATATTTCTTAACCATGTTATTATTGGTTTATTAGGTATTACATTTTATTGTATGATCCTGTAACTACTTGGTATCGGATCCATACCTAAATGTGTGGTATCATCCAAAACTAATGTCAAGTATCAAAGAAGAGAAGAATAAGTGATTATTACATTTGAACAGAAGTGTAGATAGAACATGTTCAAACAGAAAATAAGCAGATATTAACAGTAAATGAACAAGTAGATTAATAATCCATTTTTACAGTTTGTCCCTCAAAATAATAGGTGTATAAATGACACAATATGTTACTGCATACGACTAATTAGGAGTCTTTGTTTGTTTACTTACTACTAAAAGACAAGTTGTCTATTTTATTTAAGGACTAAATGACAATAATAAACATATGTTTCATGTACACTAACATTTTTTGTTCAAATAAAGACAATAATGACATTTTTTGTGACTTAATTAAATCCTCAAATGATTAGTTAATATTAGAATAAATGGATTCTTTTCATTGTAATTGTAAATAAAATACAAGGACATTACATTTAAAGCACAAAGTGAAAGTATGCATGTAAAACCAACAGCCAGGAAGAAATCAAAACAATTCCATATATACACACACGTCTAAGAAATGTCATTTTCTGCATTAAAAAAAGATAATAAAATGTATTAAAAATATATTATTAAATGTTTTTATTTATTTATTAATTTTTTCTTCTTTTGTCCTGTCCAGCCAGACATATCATATAGTAGATGATCTATATCTTTTGTACATTTTTACTTGAGAAAAGAGAAATGTTGGATACTTCTCTTGTTGCCTTTATTAAATGTTGTTATATTCATGTATGGAGTGGAGCAGGAGGGGAGAGACAAACAGTACAAAAGGAAGACAGAGGGGGACATTGTGGGGACAAGAGGGAGATAAGACAGAGAGACAACAACATCAGCAAATAGGATATTTACAAATATGAAAGTAAAAGTGAAAGCAAAGAAGCAGTTAGTGAAGTAAATATTAATAACACCGAAATGACAATGAACATTATTACACTACAAATGGATCAATACAAATACCAATAGTACTATTGATAATAAATAATAATAATTACCTCTATTATGAACAATACAATTGTTTCAAATGCAACAATACATATATGTCATGATAACTTGAAATACAAAATAAAGCAGACACATGGAGGGGAAGGAAAGGGAAACAAACTGTATCAACCTTGTAGATTGTTATAGTAACAATAGGTTAAGCTGTGTGTTACCCAAAATTGATTCATAATTAAATGTACTTTTGCATTGAGTAATTAATGACACATTTAAAGGCCTACTGAAATGAATTTTTTTTATTTAAACGGGGATAGCAGATCCATTCTATGTGTCATACTTGATCATTTCGCGATATTGCCATATTTTTGCTGAAAGGATTTAGTAGAGAACATTGACGATAAAGTTCGCAACTTTTGCTCGCTGATAAAAAAAAAAGCCTTGCCTGTAGCGGAAGTAGCGTGACGTCACAGGTTGTGGAGCGCCTCACATCTGCACATTGTTTACACCAGCAGCGAGAGAGATTCGGACCGAGAAAGCGACGATTACCCCATTAATTTGAGCCAGGATGAAATATTCGTGGATGAGGAAAGTGAGAGTAAAGGACTAGAGGGCAGTGCAGGACGTATCTTTTTTCGCTCTGACCGTAACTTAGGTACAAGCTGGCTCATTGGATTCCACACTCTCTCCTTTTTCTATTGTGGATCACGGATTTGTAGTTCAAACCACCTGGGATACTATATCCTCTTGAAAATGAGAGTCCAGAACGCGAAATGGACATTCACAGTGACTTTTATCTCCACGGCAATACATCGGCGAAACACTTTAGCTTCGGAGCTAACGTGATAGCATCGTGCTTAACTGCAGATAGAAACAGAAGAAACATGCCCCTGACTGGAAGGATAGACCGAAGATCAACAGTACTACTATTACTTCTACTATCAGGAGACACTGAACTAAACCCTGGACCTGTAACCACACGGTTAATGCTGTCCCACCTGGCGAAGCCTAGCAATGCTGTTGCTAACAACGCCATTGAAGCTAACTTAGCTACGGGACCTCGACAGAGCTACGCTAAAAACATTAGCTCTCCACCTACGCCAGCCCTCATCTGCTCATCAACACCCGTGCTCACCTGCGTTCCAGCGATCGACGGCGCAACGGAGGACTTCACCACGGTCATCGTACGGTCGGCAGTCCGGAGACGGAGGAAGTCAACCCAGACACCGGTGAGGACAGCGGCGGCGGACGGCGTTGTGTTGCTGCAGCCAGCCGCTAATACACCGCTTCCCACCTACAGCTTTCTTCTTTGCAGTCTTCATTGTTAGGGATGATGTTTGATAAGGAATTATCGAGTTCGAGCCTATTATCGAATCCTCTTATCGAACCGATTCCTTATCGATTCTCTTATCGAGTCCAGATAGGTTGTTGTATATGGAAAAAAACACACAATATTTGGTTTAAAAAAAGCTCACTTTTATTATATAAAAAATAAAATAAAATCTAATAAATAAATAAATATTGACTGTTACCCACCTAAAAAAATAAAATAAAGTAAAATAAATAAATATTGACTGTTGTTACCCAAAGTATATTAAGTGGGATTTTTCAGAGAAACAAATATATACAGTAACACAAAAACAACCTGTCTATGTGATCACTATAGGTGTATAAATAATAATATAGTGTTAAATAAAATCAGTCCCTTGGGCACAAAACTGAAAATAATACAGCTCTCCAAAAAGTGCACTTCTGCTGCTATTGGAACATAACTGTTTGTTATGATGCTTTGACATTTTTGCACTTTATTTCTTTATTGAAAGAAAATTCTATGAAGAGAAAAGTTGTTTGCAAATGTGGTTACAATGCTAAAAAATGAAAAGTTAAAGCTAAAAAAAGAAATACACTTTATTGAGTTAACATTATTTCTTTATAGGGGGAAAGATGTTATGAGCTAGGGAATATAACAACTACACTACCCAGCATGCAACGGGAGTTACGAGCATGCGCGGACACCCCGAAAAGTGTTGCATGTTGCCACGCTGTGAAAGTAAACGTCAAGAACTCCGCCAACACGCCTCGTCTGCATTATTTATAATTAGACAGACAACACATCTACAGTGTGATTTTGTAACGTTTACAAGGAAAGAAAAACAAAAGTTGAAAAAGGGAGCTGTGTTGTATATATATGTATGTGCTGCAGTGTTGTATATATATGTATGTGCTGCAGTGTTGTATATATATGTATGTGCTGCAGTGTTGTATATATATGTATGTGCTGCAGTGTTGTATATATATGTATGTGCTGCAGTGTTGTATATATATGTATGTGCTGCAGTGTTGTATATATATGTATGTGCTGCAGTGTTGTATATATATGTATGTGCTGCAGTGTTGTATATATATGTATGTGCTGCAGTGTTGTATATATATGTATGTGCTGCAGTGTTGTATATATATGTATGTGCTGCAGTGTTGTATATATATGTATGTGCTGCAGTGTTGTATATATATGTATGTGCTGCAGTGTTGTATATATATGTATGTGCTGCAGTGTTGTATATATATGTATGTGCTGCAGTGTTGTATATATATGTATGTGCTGCGGTTGTTTTAAGAAGGTTGCGACAGCTGCCGTAAAGGAGGTGCGTTGCTAGCCTGGTTGCTATGTTTCCGGTTGGTCGTAGAAGTGTTGGTCATGTGTTTTACCCTGCTCAAATCTCTCAGTAAAGTTATCCGATGGATGATAGCTTTTGTTTTGAACTTTATTACACCTTGGAGCGCTTTTTCCCGTCCATTGTTTTCCTGCTTTCGCTATCTGCGCCTAATGACTGAGCTACGTGACGTCATTTCTTGTGATGTCCCACGGAGCATTTCTGGTCGGGACGGGATTCGAATAAAGAACCAACTCTTTTCCTTTACTATAGTGGTCTCGATAACGGGTACCGGTTCTCAAAAAGGGATTCGAGTCCGAGGACTCGGTTCTTTTCTTATCAAACAACCGGGAAAACCGGTTTCGAGTATCATCCCTATTCATTGTTCATTAAACAAATTGCAAAAGATTCACCAACACAGATGTCCAGAATACTGTGGAATTTTGCGATGAAAACCGACGCTGTTTGTATTGGGACACAATGGTGTCCCAAAACTTGCGTTCAATCCGTGATGTCATCATACCGCGACGTTTCAGCCGGATATTTCCCGGGAAATGTAAAATGTCACTTTATAAGTTAACCCGGCCGTATTGGCATGTGTTGCAATGTTAAGATGTCATCATTGATGTATAAACTATCAGACTGCGTGGTCGCTAGTAGTGGCTTTCAGTAGGCCTTTAATAACACATTTTATATTTAATTCCAATTATAATTCATTATCTATTATTATTTGTTCGACCTTACACAAATAAATGCTGAATATTGTCGTATTAAACTGAAGGATATTATTGAGTCACAAATATTGAAATGCAATGATTTACAAACAGAAAGCCAACTGTAGATGAGATCTGCTTCTTCCTGCTCCTTTTCGGACGTGATGTAATGAAAGATATGATGTAATGTTTGCGCGTGGGAAATCAACTGCAACTGAACGGAAGGACGAGCCTGCTGACTCAGCATATTGGTGGACTATACGTAGTGAATACAGAGCGTGTGATGATCCAAACATCTTTCCCGTGGAGCAGGAAAGGGTTACTGTGAGCACTTCCTGTCCAAGTCCCCCAGCAACCAAACATTCCCAGGCTCTCCTAACCTCCAGTCTGCCTGGGCCATGCAAGTCCTGTCCCAGGTGAAGCCACCTCCTGGTTCTCACAGACCATGCGGGGAGAACATTCTTCCTGGGCTCAGTGTGGGAAAGAATAGTTTGGAGAAGACACAACAAGTCCATAAAGTCCTGGTGTTTGACTTTGATGTGGTGAGGGACTTCTGAGCTGGGAGTCACGTGCAGCCTGGACATGAACCAGGACCAGAACTATATTTAGCCCAGGATAATTGCCCTCGCAGGCCTAATCATTTCCAGGCTAGCAAGCCACTAAACGGGAGGCCAAGTACCCCCCCGACCTCATCTGTGAGACATCAATAAGACACATTGGCTCTTCTATTCTATTATCTGTGAGACCTCATGTTGGAGACATCAATAAGACACATTGGCTCTTCTATTCTATTATCTGTGAGACCTCATCTGTGAGACATCAATAAGACACATTGGCTCTTCTATTCTATTATCTGTGAGACATCATCTGTGAGACATCAATAAGACACATTGGCTCTTCTATTCTATTATCTGTGAGACCTCATCTGTGAGACATCAATAAGACACATTGGCTCTTCGATTCTATTATCTGTGAGACATCATCTGTGAGACATCAATAAGACACTATGGCTCTTCTATTCTATTATCTGTGAGACCTCATGTTGGAGACATCAATAAGACACATTGGCTCTTCTATTCTATTATCTGTGAGACATCATGTTGGAGACATCAATAAGACACATTGGCTCTTCTATTCTATTATCTGTGAGACATCATCTTGGAGACATCAATAAGACACATTGGCTCTTCTATTCTATTATCTGTGAGACATCATCTGTGAGACGTCAACAAGACACATTGGCTCTTCTATTCTATTATCTGTGAGACCTCATGTTGGAGACATCAATAAGACACATTGGCTCTTCTATTCTATTATCTGTGAGACATCATCTGTGAGACATCAATAAGACACATTGGCTCTTCTATTCTATTATCTGTGAGACATCATGTTGGAGACATCAATAAGACACATTGGCTCTTCTATTCTATTATTTGTGAGACATCATCTGTGAGACATCAATAAGACACATTGGCTCTTCTATTCTATTATCTGTGAGACCTCATGTTGGAGACATCAATAAGACACATTGACTCTTCTATTCTATTATCTGTGAGACCTCATCTGTGAGACATCAATAAGACACATTGGCTCTTCTATTCTATTATCTGTGAGACCTCATCTGTGAGACATCAATAAGACACATTGGCTCTTCTATTCTATTATCTGTGAGACCTCATGTTGGAGACATCAATAAGACACATTGGCTCTTCTATTCTATTATCTGTGAGACATCATGTTGGAGACATCAATAAGACACATTGGCTCTTCTATTCTATTATCTGTGAGACCTCATCTGTGAGACATCAATAAGACACATTGGCTCTTCTATTCTATTATCTGTGAGACCTCATCTGTGAGACATCAATAAGACACATTGGCTCTTCTATTCTATTATCTGTGAGACCTCATATTGGAGACATCAATAAGACACACTGGCTCTTCTATTCTATTATCTGTGAGACCTCATCTGTGAGACATCAATAAGACACATTGGCTCTTCTATTCTATTATCTGTGAGACCTCATGTTGGAGACATCAATAAGGCACATTGGCTCTTCTATTCTATTATCTGTGAGACATAATCTGTGAGACATAAATAAGACACATTGGCTCTTCTATTCTATTATCTGTGAGACCTCATCCTGGAGACATCAATAAGACACATTGGCTCTTCTATTCTATTATCTGTGAGACATCATCTGTGAGACATCAATAAGACACATTGGCTCTTCTATTCTATTATCTGTGAGACCTCATCTGTGAGACATCAATAAGACACATTGGCTCTTCTATTCTATTATCTGTGAGACCTCATGTTGGAGACATCAATAAGACACATTGGCTCTTCTATTCTATTATGTGTGAGACATCAATAAGACACATTGGCTCTTCTATTCTATTATCTGTGAGACATCATCTGTGAGACATCAATAAGACACATTGGCTCTTCTATTCTATTATCTGTGAGACCTCATCTTGGAGACATCAATAAGACACATTGGCTATTCTATTCTATTATCTGTGAGACCTCATGTTGGAGACATCAATAAGACACATTGGCTGTTCTATTCTATTATCTGTGAGACCTCATGTTGGAGACATCAATAAGACACATTGGCTCTTCTATTCTATTATCTGTGAGACATCATCTGTGAGACATCAATAAGACACATTGGCTCTTCTATTCTATTATCTGTGAGACCTCATGTTGGAGACATCAATAAGACACATTGGCTCTTCTATTCTATTATCTGCGAGACATCATCTGTGAGACATCAATAAGACACATTGGCTCTTCTATTCTATTATCTGTGAGACATCATCTGTGAGACGTCAATAAGACACATTGGCTCTTCTATTCTATTATCTGTGAGACATCATCTGTGAGACATCAATAAGACACATTGGCTCTTCTATTCTATTATCTGTGAGACCTCATCTTGGAGACATCAATAAGACACATTGGCTCTTCTATTCTATTATCTGTGAGACATCATCTGTGAGACGTCAATAAGACACATTGGCTCTTCCATTCTATTATCTGTGAGACCTCATGTTGGAGACATCAATAAGACATATTGGCTCTTCTATTCTATTATCTGTGAGACATCATCTGTGAGACGTCAATAAGACACATTGGCTCTTCCATTCTATTATCTGTAAGACCTCATGTTGGAGACATCAATAAGACACATTGGCTCTTCTATTCTATTATCTGTGAGACATCAATAAGACACATTGGCTCTTCTATTCTATTATCTGTGAGGAGTGAATTATCATTAATTTGTTTGTACAGTATGTATGTATGTATATATATATATATATATGTATATACTGTATGTTTGTGTCTACTGTATGTATATATGTATATACTGTATATATGTATGTACTGTATGTATGTGTATGTGTATATACATGTATACTGTATGTATGTATGTATGTATATACTGTATGTATGTATATACTGTATGTATATATATGTGTGTATGTATATATATATATGTATACACTGTATATATGTGTGTATATATGTACAGTATATGTGTGTGTGTGTATATATATATATATATATATATATATATATATATATATATATATATATATATATATATATATATATATATATATATATATATATATGATGTCTCACATCATTTTATATGTGTGTGTGTGTATGGATCCACCCATTTGTTTACATTGAGGAGTGCTAGCTTGCTGTTATTGGTGAGCTATTGTATCCTCCTACGGTGTGTAGTGAAGCATTATTAGCTAGGATTTTTGTATTCGTACAGAAACTTACTTTATTTGTTGCCATGGAGACAAGGATTAGTGATTTAGAGGTAGCTAAAACACTGCGGATGGACGTTAGCTGCTATCTAGCTAGCCATGTTTAAAACACCTCTTCCGGAGCGGCGCTGCACTGTTATTGTTCAGCCAAAATGCCTCCATTCTCCTTCTTCTGTCTCCACACTTTGTCTGCTTGTAAGTACACCGTGTGTGTGTGCCTTGCCCTCTTTTACCGGCGATGTCACCACGTGACGATGGCGCGCCATCAAAAAAGAAAAAAAAAAGGTAGGGGTATTTTTCAGAAGCTATAATTCTAGCACTGTTTTTAATCCATTAGTGGCGTGCTACTCTATTAGTGTAGCGGCAGGACAATAACAACATGTGGGAAAAGCGTTGAATACTTTGCAGACACGCAGTAAATACAGAATATTTCATCATCTGTCAAAGATTTAGCAGCTTTTAAACCTGGAAATGAAGTCTTTATTGTAATGACGAGCTGCTGTTTGCTGTCATGATGACCAGCTCATGCTAAGCCCCTCCCCCTAACAGTGATTGGGGCTAAAGGGGGCGTGTCCAACCTTTAATGATATTAGTGCAGATCTGCTTATTTAATAGTAAGTGAATTATTCATGTGGAGCGATCCATCACAGCTAAGTTGTTTTATTGCAGGCCATAAGGCTAAGTCATGTGCTGCCAGACTCACTATCTTGTCTAGGACCTGAGAACCCCTGACTATCTTGTCTAGAACCTCTGACTATCTTGTCTAGGACCTGAGAACCTCTGACTATCTTGTCTAGAACCTCTGACTACCTTGTCTAGGACCTGAGAACCTCTGACTATCTTGTCTAGTACCTGAGAACCTCTGACTATCTTGTCTAGGACCTGAGAACCTCTGACTACCTTGTCTAGAACCTGAGAACCTCTGACTATCTTGTCTAGGACCTGAGAACCTCTGACTACCTTGTCTAGAACCTGAGAACCTCTGACTATCTTGTCTAGGACCTGAGAACCTCTGACTATCTTGTCTAGGACCTGAGAACCTCTGACTATCTTGTCTAGAACCTCTGACTACCTTGTCTAGGACCTGAGAATCTCTGACTACCTTGTCTAGAACCTGAGAACCTCTGACTATCTTGTCTAGGACCTGAGAACCTCTGACTATCTTGTCTAGGACCTGAGAACCTCTGACTATCTTGTCTAGAACCTGAGAACCTCTGACTATCTTGTCTAGGACCTGAGAACCTCTGACTATCTTGTCTAGGACCTGAGAACCTCTGACTATCTTGTCTAGAACCTCTGACTACCTTGTCTAGGACCTGAGAACCTCTGACTATCTTGTCTAGAACCTCTGACTATCTTGTCTAGGACCTGAGAACCTCTGACTATCTTGTCTAGAACCTCTGACTATCTTGTCTAGGACCTGAGGACCTCTGACTATCTTGTCTAGGACCTGAGTACCTCTGACTATCTTGTCTAGAACCTCTGACTATCTTGTCTAGGACCTGAGAACCTCTGACTATCTTGTCTAGGACCTGGGAACCTCTGACTATCTTTTCTAGTACCTAAGAACCTCTGGCTATCTTGTCTAGTACCTGAGAACTTTCCTTTGGTCTGACTGACTATCTTGTCTAGGACCTGAGAACCTTCTTTGGCCTGACTGACTATCTTGTCTAGTACCTGAGAACCTTCCTTTGGCCTGACTGACTATCTTGTCTAGGACCTGAGAACCTTCCTTTGGTCTGACTGACTATCTTGTCTAGTACCTGAGAACCTTCCTTTGGTCTGACTGACTATCTTGTCTAGGACCTGAGAACCTTCTTTGGCCTGACTGACTATCTTGTCTAGTACCTGAGAACCTTCCTTTGGCCTGACTGACTATCTTGTTTAGTACCTGAGAACCTTCCTTTGGCCTGACTGACTATCTTGTCTAGGACCTGAGAACCTTCCTTTGGTCTGACTGACTATCTTGTCTAGGACCTGAGAACCTTCCTTTGGTCTGACTGACTATCTTGTCTAGGACCTGAGAACCTTCCTTTGGCCTGACTGACTATCTTGTCTAGTACCTGAGAACCTTCCTTTGGTCTGACTGACTATCTTGTCTAGGACCTGAGAACCTTCCTTTGGTCTGACTGACTATCTTGTCTAGTACCTGAGAACCTTCCTTTGGTCTGACTGACTATCTTGTTTAGTACCTGAGAACCTTCCTTTGGTCTGACTGACTATCGTGTCTAGTACCTGAGAACCTTCCTTTGGTCTGACTGACTATCTTGTCTAGGACCTGAGAACATTGGATTTTACACCCGTGGAAAAAGTGTATGTGACAATTGAAAACTGTAACATGAAAAAAAGAATGTAACCCAACAAAAATAATAGAAAACACAGCAAAGATTTACTGAGAGCACAAAAGAAGTCATCTTAAATTGGAGCAACCAATAGAAGTAAATATTATCAATATATATATCGCTATAGACATATCGGTATCAATGAAAAATGTGTTCAGTAAAATGTACCACCATTTTTTTCTTCTTTGTCGGATGAAAGCGTAAGTACGGAAGCCAGGTTGGTACTCGCTCTAACAGCCAATCAGGTAAGAGTATCAACTATCAAGTTTAGTTGCGTCATCTTGTTATCTCGAGAGTTGATTCAGATTCCGAGGGATTCGTCTGATTGTCCATTCTGGCTTTCAAGTTGATCCTAATTTCTCCTTGCGGAGCGGAAAGCTTCTCCGAGATGTTATTCAATTTGTGATTTAAGTCCGAGACCGCCAGAGTATGAGTGCCCACAGGCGGCCATCTTCCCATCTTCTCCCCAATGTGTCAATAGAGCAGAGCGAAGCTCCATCCAATGGGCTGATGTCCTGTTATCACAGTTCCAAATAGATACAGTATCTTCCACGTCCGGGTCAGAAAGTAGTGACCGGCACAGGACCCGCCTCTTCTCCCAAAAGTCTCTCATGTACCCGGCAGCAAACATCCTGTCAGGACAGGCAAGTTCTCCCGAACCTGTGCTTCTTGTCAATTGTGTCGGGAGTCCATTTTTTTAAATCAATTCCACGTTTCGAGTTTTTGGCTCGACAGTATGGCACCTTTTTTCGGATGTTTTTAAAGGGACCGTAGTCAGACCAATGTGGTCTGTACACGATGCAAGGCAAGACCGCTAATAGCACACCACCTTAGCTCACCCTTTAGAGCACAGCTGTCACTTCCTGCCACTAAACCTGCAGAAAATACTTCTTCTCAGGTTTCTCTGTTTGCATTTTCACACTTTGCACTATTTTCTTACACTTTATGAAACATCATTAGTAATTTTTCCTGATTAAGATTAAAAAAATTTATTAAAAAAATGACAATTAAATTTTGAAACATAGTTTATCTTCAATTTCGACTCTTTAAAATTCAAAATTCAACCGAAAAAAAGAAAGGAAAAACTTAAAAAAAGAATTTATGGAACATCATTAGTAATTTTTCCTGATTAAGATTTTAAAAATTAATCAAAAAAATGACAATTAAATTTTGAAACATAGTTTATCTTCAATTTCGACTCTTTAAAATTCAAAATTCAACCGAAAAAAAGAAAAGAAAAACTTAAAAAAATAATTTATGGAACATCATTAGTAATTTTTCCTGATTAAGATTAATTTTAGAATTTTGATGACATGTTTTAAATAGGTTAAAATCCAATCTGCACTTTGTTAGAATATATAACAAATTGGACCAAGCTATATTTCTAACAAAGACAAATCATTATTTTTTCTAGATTTTCCAGAACAAAATTTTTAAAAGAAATTCAAAAGACTTTGAAATAAGATTTAAATTTGATTCTACAGATTTTCTACATTTGCCAGAATAATTTTTTTTGAATTTTAATCATAATAGGTTTGAAGAAATATTTCACAAATATTCTTTGTCGAAAAAACAGAAGCTAAAATGAAGAATTAAATTAAAATTTATTTATTATTCTTTACAATAAAAAAAATAAATTGACTTGAACATTGATTTAAATTGTCAGGAAAGAAGAGGAAGGAATTTAAAAGGTAAAAAGGTATATGTGTTTTAAAAATCCTAAAATCATTTTTAAGGTTGTATTTTTCCTCTAAAATTGTCTTTCTGAAAGTTATAAGAAGCAAAGTAAAAACAATTAATGAATTTATCTAAACAAGTGAAGACCAAGTCTTTAAAATATTTTCTTGGATTTTCAAATTCTATTTGAGTTTTGTCTCTCTTAGAATTAAAAATGTCGGGCAAAGCGAGACCAGCTTGCTAGTAAATAAATACAATTTAAAAAATCGAGGCAGCTCACTGGTAAGTGCTGCTATTTGAGCTATTTTTAGAACAGACCAGCGGGCTACTCATCTGGTCCTTATGGGCTACCTGGTGCCCGCGGGCACCACGTTGGTGACCCCTGCTATAGCACATTTACACAACAAGAATGTTTCCAAAGTGCTGCACAGCCATGTTAAAAACAATATTAAAAACAATATTAAAAACAATATTATGCTACACCAATGACTGAATAAAAACAAAGAATAAATGAATAAAAAACCAATACAAAAACAATATAAAAAATAAATATGATTAAAAACGATTTTAAAATAATATTTAAACAATTACAGCATAACAAAAAATTATTTCCATAGTTGAATAAGAATAACAGTGCAAATGAATGTTACACAGCCGTTATTTCCTGCCACTAAACCTGCAGAAAATAGTTCTTCTCAGGTTTCTATGTTTACATTTTTACACTTTGCACTATTTTCTTACACTTTATAAAGCATTTCTGACATATTGATGATTTTTAAGATCTTATTGTTAAGTGTTTAATGTGATTTTAATATTTTGTTGACATTGTTTGTTTTCCATGCTTGTGTTGACATTTCCTTTCTGCCTTGATAGCTGAGGGATTATAATCACAGGAAGTTACATTTATAATAAATAATAATATTCTCCTGGTCCTTATTTTTCATAAGTCATAAAAAATGTCAATAATCATCAATATCGACCGATATATAAATAATATTTAAACAATTACAGCATAACAAAAACTCATTTCCATAGTTAAATAGGGATGATGTTTGATAAGAAATTATCGAGTTCGAGTCTATTATGGAATCCTCTTATCGAACCGATTCCTTATCGATTCTCTTATGGAGTCCAGATAGGTTGTTGTATATGGAAAAAAACACACAATATTTGGTTTAACAAAAGCTCACTTTTATTATATAAGAAAACAATTTAATGTAAAAAATAAATAAATATTGACTGTTACCCCCCTAAAAAAATAAAATAAAATAAAATAAATATTGACTGTTGTTACCCAAAGTATATTAAGTGGGATTTTTCAGAAAAACAAATATATAAGGTAACACAAAAACAACCTGTCTCTGTGATCACTATAGGTGTATAAATAATAATATAGTGTTAAATAAAATCAGTCCCTTGGGCACAAAACTGAAAATAATACAGCTCTCCAAAAAGTGCACTTCTGCTGCTATTGGAACATAACTGTTTGTTATGATGCTTTGACATTTTTGCACTTTATTTCTTTATTGAAAGACAATTCTATGAAGAGAAAAGTTGTTTGCAAATGTGGTTACAATGCTAAAAAAAGGAAAAGTTAACGCTAAAAAAAGAAATTTACTTTGAGTTAACATTATTTCTTTATAGGGTGAAAGATGTTATGAGCTAGGGAATATAACAACTACACTACCCATCATGCAACGGGAGTGACGAGCATGCGCGGTAGCCCCGAAAAGTGTTGTTGCATGTCGTCACCCGTGAAAGTAAACGTCAAGAACTCAGCCAACCCGCCTCGTCTGCATTATTTATAATTAGACAGACAACACATATACAGTGTGATTATGTAACGTTTACAAGGAAAGAAAAACAAAAGTTCAAAAAGGGAGATGTGTTGTATATATATGTATGTGCTGCGGTGTTGTATATATATGTATGTGCTGCAGTGTTGTATATATATGTATGTGCTGCAGTGTTGTATATATATATGTATGTGCTGCAGTGTTGTATATATATGTATGTGCTGCGGTGTTGTATATATATGTATGTGCTGCGGTGTTGTATATATATGTATGTGCTGCAGTGTTGTATATATATGTATGTGCTGCAGTGTTGTATATATATGTATGTGCTGCGGTGTTGTATATATATGTATGTGCTGCGGTGTTGTATATATATGTATGTGCTGCAGTGTTGTATATATATGTATGTGCTGCGGTGTTGTATATATATGTATGTGCTGCGGTGTTGTATATATATGTATGTGCTGCAGTGTTGTATATATATGTATGTGCTGCGGTGTTGTATATATATGTATGTGCTGCAGTGTTGTATATATATGTATGTGCTGCAGTGTTGTATATATATGTATGTGCTGCAGTGTTGTATATATATGTATGTGCTGCAGTGTTGTATATATATGTATGTGCTGCAGTGTTGTATATATATGTATGTGCTGCAGTGTTGTATATATATGTATGTGCTGCAGTGTTGTATATATATGTATGTGCTGCGGTTGTTTTAAGAAGGTTGCGACAGCTGCCGTAAAGGAGGTGCGTTGCTAGCCTGGTTGCTATGTTTCCGCTTGGTGGTAAAAGTGTTTGTACCCTGCTCAAATCTCTCAGTAAAGTTATTCATTGGATTATACCTTTTTGTTTTGAACTTTATTACACCTTGGAGCACTTTTTCCCGTCCATTATTTTCCTGCTTTCGCTATCTGCTCCTAATGACTGAGCTACGTGACGTCATTTCTTGTGATGTCACACGGAGCATTTCTGGTCGGGACGGGATTCGTTCCTAGCGATTCGAATAAAGAACCAACTCTTTTTCTTTACTATAGTGGTCTCGATAACGGGTACCGGTTCTCAAAAAGGGATTCGAGTCCGAGGACTCGGTTCTTTTCTTATCGAACAACCGGGAAAACCGGTTTGGAGTATCATCCCTATAGTTAGATAAGAATAACAGGGCAAATTAATGTTACACAGACGTTATTTCTGTTATTTTCCTACTGCCCGAATGCAGCTGAGATAGGCTCCAAAAGGGACAAGTGGTAGAAAATGGATGGATGGTTAAATGTTCAATGTGATTTTACTGCTTTGTTGACATCGTTTGTGTTGACATTTCCTTTCTGCCTTGATAGCTGAGGGATTATAATCACAGGAAGTTACTTTTCAGATAAAAACGTTTACGTTTCATATATTTAGTCCTTGTTTTTTTGTAGGTCATGAAAAGCATCAATAATAGTCAATATATGGACGGATGTAAAACAGTTTTCAGCCATGTTGCCCAGCCCTAGGACAAACTTGTGGAAATATGAGGCAGTTTCAGCATCCTTCTGACTTTGTAAGTGTTGAAGAAGCAGGAGAATCTTCTTCTTGGCATCACATGACTGCATGTTGTTTGCTGCTCAGTGTGTACTGGGTGTTGCTTGGCAGGCCTTGGGGTCTCTGGGCCGCTCTGATAGCGGAGGGTCCAGGGTCTGATCCCAGGCCAGCAGGAAGCCTTCCAGTCTCCTGTGCCGAGACCAGGCCAGAGTAGAGATAGACTCCTGATTGTTTGTCATCACTCCCCCTGTTCACATTCACCTGTATGCTCGTCCTCCACTGATAATGCTACTTGGAATACATTTGTTTCACGCTGTGGAGGGACGTTAGCCGCCAGCGAGGCCGCTATAGTGTGGTCGTTGGCTTGTGGCTGTCAAATGTGTGGGACATTATCAGGATATCAGCGCAATCTCTATCGCTGGCCGTGTTGATATCATTTGCATCGTACATTACTACATGCTGGTAGCTTCATGAGTGGTCACTAAGTGTCTTCTTCTACGGCACACGTGTCAAATGTGCCTCGCTACATGGATGAACTTGGCCCGCCACATCATTTTATCTGGCCCGCCGTGTCATTTTATGTAGCCTGCTGCATCATTGTATGTTATATGCCGTTTTAATTCAAGTGGCCTGACACATTATTTCACCTGATGTGCCACTTTATTTTATGTGGCCTGCCAAGTCATTTTATGTGGTGTTGCCGCATTATTTAAGTGGCCCACCACTTCATTTTATGTGATACGCCACATTATTTTATGGGGCCAGCAATGTCATTTATATGGCCCGCCACATCATTTTATGTGGTCCGGCCGTTTGATCTAATTGTGATATGTCACATCATTTTATGTGATACGCTGCTTTAATTTATATGGCCTGCCACATCATTTGTGATATGCCACATTAACTTATGTGGCCCGCCACATCATGTTATTTGATGTGTCACTTTAATTTACGTGGCCCGCCACGTCATTTTGTGATATGTCACATTATTTTTTTATGTGGCCCGCCACATCATTTTATGTGATATGTCACATTAATTTATGTGGCCTGTCACATCATTTTATGTGATGTGTCACTTTAATTTACGTGGCCCGCCACATCATTTTATGTGATATGTCACATTAATTTATGTGGCCCGCCACATCATTTTATGTGATATGTCACATTAATTTACGTGGCCCGTCACGTCTTTTTATGTGATATGTCACATTAATTTATGTGGCCCGCCACATCATTTTATTTGATGTGTCACTTTAATTTACGTGGCCCGCCACATCATTTTATGTGATATGTCACATTAATTTATGTGGCCCGCCACATCATTTTATGTGACATGTCACATTAATTTATGTGGCCCGCCACATCATTTTATTTGATGTGTCACTTTAATTTATGTGGCCCGCCACATCATTTTATGTGATATGTCACATTTTTCATGTGGCCCGCCACATCATTTTATGTGATATGTCACATTAATTTATGTGGCCTGCCACATCATTTTATTTGATGTGTCACTTTAATTTATGTGGCCCGCCACATCATTTTATGTGATATGTCACATTAATTTATGTGGCCTGCCACATCATTTTATGTGATATGTCACATTAATTTATGTGGCCCGCCACGTCTTTTTATGTGATATGTCACATTAATTTATGTGGCCCGCCACATCATTTTATGTGATATGTCACATTAATTTATGTGGCCCGCCACATCATTTTATTTGATGTGTCACTTTAATTTACGTGGCCCGCCACATAATTTTATGTGATATGTCACATTATTTTTTTATGTGGCCCGCCACATCATTTTATGTGATATGTCACATTAATTTATGTGGCCCGCCACATCATTTTATGTGATATGTCACATTAATTTATGTGGTCTGCCACATCATTTTATGTGATATGTCACATTAATTTTATGTGGCCTGCCACATCATTTTATGTGATATGTCACATTAATTTATGTGGCCCGCCACATCATTTTATGTGATATGTCACGTTAATTTACGTGGCCTGCCACATCATTTTATGTGATATGTCACATTAATTTATGTGGTCTGCCACATCATTTTATGTGATATGTCACATTAATTTATGTGGCCCGCCACATCATTTTATTTGATGTGTCACTTTAATTTACGTGGCCCGCCACATCATTTTATGTGATATGTCACATTAATTTACGTGGCCCGCCACATCATTTTATGTGATATGTCACATTAATTTATGTGGCCCGCCACATCATTTTATGTGATATGTCACATTAATTATGTGGCCTGCCACATCATTTTATGTGATATGTCACATTAATTTATGTGGCCAGCCACATCATTTTATGTAATATGTCACATTAATTTATGTGGCCTGCCACATCATTTTATGTGATATGTCACATTAATTTATGTGGCCCGCCACATCATTTTATGTGATATGTCACATTAATTTATGTGGCCTGCCACATCATTTTATGTGATATGTCACATTAATTTATGTGGCCCGCCACATCATTTTATTTGATGTGTCACTTTAATTTACGTGGCCCGCCACATCATTTTATGTGATATGTCACATTAATTTAAGTGGCCCGCCACATCATTTTATTTGATGTGTCACTTTAATTTACGTGGCCCGCCACATCATTTTATGTGATATGTCACATTAATTTATGTGGCCCGCCACATCATTTTATGTGATATGTCACATTAATTTATGTGGCCTGCCACATCATTTTATGTGATATGTCACATTAATTTATGTGGCCAGCCACATCATTTTATGTGATATGTCACATTAATTTATGTGGCCGGCCACATCATTTTATGTGATATGTCACATTAATTTATGTGGCCCGCCACATCATTTTATGTGATATGTCACATTAATTTATGTGGCCCGCCACATCATTTTATTTGATGTGTCACTTTAATTTACGTGGCCCGCCACATCATTTTATGTGATATGTCACATTAATTTATGTGGCCCGCCACATCATTTTATTTGATGTGTCACTTTAATTTATGTGGCCCGCCACATCATTTTATGTGATATGTCACATTAATTTATGTGGCCTGCCACATCATTTTATGTGATATATCACATTAATTTATGTGGCCTGCCACAAAATTTTATATGCCGTTTTAATTCAAGTGGCCTGACACATTATTTCAACTGATATGCCACTTTATTTTATGTGGCCTGCCTCCTGGTGTTCCTCACCTTTCATCTGCTCCACCTCCTCCCGGTGTTCCTCACATTTCATCTGCTCCACCTCTCTTCTTCCTCCTGTTCCTCCTCCACCTCCTCCCGGTGTTCCTCACCTTTCATCTGTTCCACCTCTCTTCTTCCTCCTGTTCCTCCTCCACCTCCTCCCGGTGTTCCTCACCTTTCATCTGTTCTCCACCTCCTCCCGGTGTTCCTCATCTTTCATCTGTTCCACCTCTCTTCTTCCTCCTGTTCCTCCTCCACCTCCTCCCGGTGTTCCTCACCTTTCATCTGTTCCACCTCTCTTCTTCCTCTGTTCCTCCTCAGATCCACGGGGCCAGATTTTGATGACTTTTCTTGGAGTCCTTGGAGGGGAACCTTGAGGGTCTCAGTGGGATGAATTTAAAAGGGAATGGCTGGTCTCTCCTCCTCTGAGGTCTGCTCTCCTCCAACTTGGGCGTTTGATGTGAGCCTTGACAAAAACCTCCTCTGAGTTAGTTGTGGAAAACAAAAGAAGTGTGCTCCACTTTGCTGCTCCTCCCTGTGCACCTGACACATACAACATGGTGTCTGCACCAACTTGCTGAGGTGTTTCTTCTGCAGGAGATAGAAGATGTTGCTGTTTAGGGACTACTAGTATCATGTTTAGAGACTACTAGTGTCATGTTCAGGGACTACTAGTGTCATGTTTAGGGACTACTAGTGTCATGTTTAGGGACTACTAGTGTCATGTTTAGGGACTACTAGTGTCATATTTAGGGACTACTTGTGTCATGTTTAGGGACTACTAGTGTCATGTTTAGGGACTACTAGTGTCATGCTTAGGGACTACTACTGTCATGTTTAGGGACTATTAGTGTCATGTTCAGGGACTACTAGTGTCATGTTTAGGGACTACTAGTGTCATGTTCAGGGACTACCAGTGTCATGTTCAGGGACTACTAGTGTCATGTTTAGGGACTACTAGTGTCATGTTCAGGGACTACTAGTGTCATGTTCAGGGACTACTAGTGTCATGTTTAGGGACTACTGGTGTCATGTTCAGGGACTACTAGTGTCATGTTCAGGGACTACTAGTGTCATGTTTAGGGACTACTAGTGTCATGTTTAGGGACTACTAGTGTCATGTTCAAGGACTATTAGTGTCATGTTCAGGGACTACTAGTGTCCTGTTTAGGGACTACTAGTGTCATGTTTAGGGACTACTAGTGTCATGTTTAGGGACTACTAGTGTCATGTTCAGGGACTACTAGTGTCATGTTTAGGGACTACTAGTGTCATGTTCAGGGACTACTAGTGTCATATTTAGGGACTACTAGTGTCATGTTCAGGGACTACTAGTGTCATGTTTAGGGACTACTAGTGTCATTAGGGACTACTAGTGTCATGTTTAGGGACTACTAGTATCATGTTCAGGGACTACTAGTGTCCTGTTTAGGGACTACTAGTGTCATGTTTAGGGACTACTAGTGTCAGGTTTAGGGACTACTAGTGTCATTAGGGACTACTAGTGTCATGTTTAGGGACTACTAGTGTCATGTTTAGGGACTACTAGTGTCAAATTTAGAGACCACTAGTGTCATACATAATTCATCATCAAGTCATCTTGGCCTCAAGGATCCTTCTTGTCTTCTTGAATAGAATCACCTTCTCTTACCTCATTAACTACTACTTACCTTTCTTACCCCATATTATCTACTTCTTACCTTTTCTTACCTCATATTAACTACTTCTTACCTCATATTAACTACTTCATACCTTTTCTTACCTCATATTACCTACTTCTTACATTCTCTTACCTCATATTAACAACTTCTTACCTTTTTACCTCCTATTACCTATTTATTACCTTCTCTTACCTCATTAACCACTTCTTACCTTTTCTTACCTCCTATGGCCTACTTCTTACCTTCTCTTACCTCATTAACTGCTTCTTACCCTGTCTTATCTCCGATTGCCGACATCTTACCTTTTCTTGCCTCATTAACTACTTCTGACCTTTTCTGACCTCGTATTACCTATTTCTTACCTTCTCTTACCTCATTAACCACTTCTTACCTTTCTTACCTCCTGTTACCTACTTCTTACCTTCTCTTACCTCATTAGCGGCTTCTTACCTTTTCTTACCTCCTATTACCTACATATGGCCTTTTCTTACCTCATATTAACTACTTCTTACCTTCTCTTACCTCATATTAACTACTTCTTACCTTTTCTTACCTCTTATTAACTACTTCTCACCTTTTATTACCTCATATTAACCACTTCTTACATTTTCTTACCTCATATGAACTATTTCTTACATTTTCTTACCTCATGTTAACTACTTCTGACCTTTTCTTATCTCTTATTAACTACTTATTACCTTCTCTTACCTCATATTAACTACTTCCTAACTTTTTACATCATATTAACGGTTTCTTACCTTTTCTTACCTCCTATTAACTACTTCTTACCTCCTATTAACTGCTTCTTACCTTTCCTATCTTCTCTTACCTCCTGTTAACTACTTTATATATTTTCTTACCTTTTTTGCCTCCTATTAACTATTTCTTACCTTCTATTACCTCCTATTAACTATTTCTTACCTTCTTGTACCACCTATTAACTATTTCTTACCTTCTTTTACCACCTATTAACTACTTCTTACCTTCTCTTACCTCCTATTAACTACTTTATATCTATCCTTACCTTTTTTTTCTACTATTAACTATTTATTACCTTCTTTTACCACCTATTAACTACTTCTTACCTTCTCTTACCTCCTATTAGCTACTTTATATATTTTCTTACCTTTTGTATCTCCTATTAACTATTTCTTACCTTCTTTTACCCACTATTAACTATTTCTTACCTTCTTTTACCACCTATTAACTTCTTCTTACCTTCTCTTACCTCCTATTAACTACTTTATATATGTTCTTACCTTTTTTACCTCATATTAACTACTTCTGACCTTTTCTTACCTCCTGTTGATTACTTTTTACATTTTCCTACCTTCCCGTACCTCCTATTAACTACTACTTACTTTCTATTAACTACTTCTTACCTTCTAATTACTTCTTATTCTTCTTACCTTTCTTAGCTACTGCTGACCTTATCTTACATTATTTTACCGCTTCTTACTTTCTCTTACCTTCTGTTATCTACTTCTTACCTTCTCTTACCTTTTGGTACACTTCTTACCTTTGCTCAGATTCTTTTACTGCTTCTTACCTTCTCTTACTTTGATTAGTCACATCTAATCTTAAACTTGGATTGGTCACATCTAGTCTTAACCTTTGATTTGTCACATCTAGTCTTAGACTTTGGTTGGTCACAGCTAGTCTTAGCCTTTGATTGGTCACATCTAGTCTTAGACTTTGATTGGTCACTTCTAGTCTTAGACTTTGATTGGTCACATCTAGTCTTAGCCTTTGATTGGTCACATCTAGTCTTAGACTTTGATTGGTCACATCTAGTCTTAGACTTTGATTGGTCACATCTAGTCTTATACTTAGATTGATCAGATTTTGTATTTGATTTAGATTGGTCACATCTAGTCTTAGACTTTGACTGGTCACATCTAGTCTTAGACTTTGATTGGTCACATCTAGTCTTAGCCTTTGATTGGTCACATCTAGTCTTAGCCTTTGATTGGTCACTTCTAGTCTTAGACTTTGATTGGTCACATCTAGTCTTAGACTTTGATTGGTCACATCTAGTCTTAGCCTTTGATTGGTCACATCTAGTCTTAGACTTAGATTGGTCACATCTAGTCTTAGACTTTGATTTGTCACATCTAGTCTTAGCCTTTGATTGGTCACATATAGTCTTAGACTTAGATTGGTCACATCTAGTCTTAGACTTAGATTGGTCACATCTAGTCTTAGCCTTTGATTGGTCACATCTAGTCTTAGACTTAGATTGGTCACATCTAGTCTTAGCCTTTGATTGGTCACATCTAGTCTTAGACTTAGATTGGTCACATCTAGTCTTAACCTTTGATTTGTCACATCTAGTCTTAGACTTTGATTGGTCACATCTAGTCTTAGCCTTTGATTGGTCACTTCTAGTCTTAGACTTTGATTGGTCACATCTAGTCTTAGACTTTGATTGGTCACATCTAGTCTTAGCCTTTGATTGGTCACTTCTAGTCTTAGACTTTGATTGGTCACATCTAGTCTTAGCCTTTGATTGGTCACTTCTAGTCTTAGACTTTGATTGGTCACATCTAGTCTTAGACTTTGATTGGTCACATCTAGTCTTAGACTTTGATTGGTCACATCTAGTCTTATACTTAGATTGATCAGATTTTGTATTTGATTTAGATTGGTCACATCTAGTCTTAGACTTTGACTGGTCACATCTAGTCTTAGACTTTGATTGGTCACATCTAGTCTTAGCCTTTGATTGGTCACATCTAGTCTTAGCCTTTGATTGGTCACTTCTAGTCTTAGACTTTGATTGGTCACATCTAGTCTTAGACTTTGATTGGTCACATTTAGTCTTAGCCTTTGATTGGTCACATCTAGTCTTAGACTTAGATTGGTCACATCTAGTCTTAGACTTTGATTTGTCACATCTAGTCTTAGCCTTTGATTGGTCACATATAGTCTTAGACTTAGATTGGTCACATCTAGTCTTAGACTTAGATTGGTCACATCTAGTCTTAGCCTTTGATTGGTCACATCTAGTCTTAGACTCTGATTGGTCACATCTAGTCTTAGACTTTGATTGGTCACATCTAGTCTTAGCCTTTGATTGGTCACTTCTAGTCTTAGACTTTGATTGGTCACATCTAGTCTTAGCCTTTGATTGGTCACTTCTAGTCTTAGACTTTGATTGGTCACATCTAGTCTTAGACTTTGATTGGTCACATCTAGTCTTAGCCTTTGATTGGTCACATCTAGTCTTAGACTTAGATTGGTCACATCTAGTCTTAGACTTTGGTTGGTCACAGCTAGTCTTAGCCTTTGATTGGTCACATCTAGTCTTAGACTTTGATTGGTCACATCTAGTCTTAGACTTTGATTGGTCACATCTAGTCTTAGCCTTTGATTGGTCACATCTAGTCTTAGACTTAGATTGGTCACATCTAGTCTTAGACTTTGGTTGGTCACAGCTAGTCTTAGCCTTTGATTGGTCACATCTAGTCTTAGACTTTGATTGGTCACTTTTAGTCTTAGACTTTGATTGGTCACATCTAGTCTTAGACTTTGATTGGTCACATCTAGTCTTAGCCTTTGATTGGTCACATCTAGTCTTAGCCTTTGATTGGTCACTTCTAGTCTTAGACTTTGATTGGTCACATCTAGTCTTAGCCTTTGATTGGTCACTTCTAGTCTTAGACTTTGATTGGTCACATCTAGTCTTAGACTTTGATTGGTCACATCTAGTCTTAGCCTTTGATTGGTCACATCTAGTCTTAGACTTAGATTGATCAGATTTTGTATTTGATTTAGATTGGTCACATCTAGTCTTAGACTTTGACTGGTCACATCTAGTCTTAGACTTTGATTGGTCACATCTAGTCTTAGCCTTTGATTGGTCACATCTAGTCTTAGCCTTTGATTGGTCACTTCTAGTCTTAGACTTTGATTGGTCACATCTAGTCTTAGACTTTGATTGGTCACATCTAGTCTTAGCCTTTGATTGGTCACATCTAGTCTTAGACTTAGATTGGTCACATCTAGTCTTAGACTTTGGTTGGTCACAGCTAGTCTTAGCCTTTGATTGGTCACATCTAGTCTTAGACTTTGATTGGTCACTTCTAGTCTTAGACTTTGATTGGTCACATCTAGTCTTAGCCTTTGATTGGTCACATCTAGTCTTAGACTTTGATTGGTCACATCTAGTCTTAGCCTTTGATTGGTCACATCTAGTCTTAGACTTAGATTGGTCACATCTAGTCTTAGACTTAGATTGGTCACATCTAGTCTTAGACTTTGATTGGTCACATCTAGTCTTAGCCTTTGATTGGTCACAGCTAGTCTTAGCCTTTGATTGGTCACATCTAGTCTTAGACTTTGATTGGTCACTTCTAGTCTTAGACTTTGATTGGTCACATCTAGTCTTAGACTTTGATTGGTCACATCTAGTCTTAGCCTTTGATTGGTCACATCTAGTCTTAGCCTTTGATTGGTCACTTCTAGTCTTAGACTTTGATTGGTCACATCTAGTCTTAGCCTTTGATTGGTCACTTCTAGTCTTAGACTTTGATTGGTCACATCTAGTCTTAGACTTTGATTGGTCACATCTAGTCTTAGCCTTTGATTGGTCACATCTAGTCTTAGACTTAGATTGATCAGATTTTGTATTTGATTTAGATTGGTCACATCTAGTCTTAGACTTTGACTGGTCACATCTAGTCTTAGACTTTGATTGGTCACATCTAGTCTTAGCCTTTGATTGGTCACATCTAGTCTTAGCCTTTGATTGGTCACTTCTAGTCTTAGACTTTGATTGGTCACATCTAGTCTTAGACTTTGATTGGTCACATCTAGTCTTAGCCTTTGATTGGTCACATCTAGTCTTAGACTTAGATTGGTCACATCTAGTCTTAGACTTTGGTTGGTCACAGCTAGTCTTAGCCTTTGATTGGTCACATCTTGTCTTAGACTTTGATTGGTCACTTCTAGTCTTAGACTTTGATTGGTCACATCTAGTCTTAGCCTTTGATTGGTCACATCTAGTCTTAGACTTAGATTGGTCACATCTAGTCTTAGCCTTTGATTGGTCACATCTAGTCTTAGACTTAGATTGGTCACATCTAGTCTCAGACTTAGATTGGTCACATCTAGTCTTAGACTTTGATTGGTCACATCTAGTCTTAGCCTTTGATTGGTCACTTCTAGTCTTAGACTTTGATTGGTCACATCTAGTCTTAGACTTTGATTGGTCACATCTAGTCTTAGCCTTTGATTGGTCACAGCTAGTCTTAGACTTAGATTGGTCACATCTAGTCTTAGACTTAGATTGGTCACATCTAGTCTTAGACTTAGATTGGTCACATCTAGTCTTAGACTTTGATTGGTCACATCTAGTCTTAGACTTAGATTGGTCACATCTAGTCTTAGACTTTGATTGGTCACATCTAGTCTTAGACTTAGATTGGTCACATCTAGTCTTAGCCTTTGATTGGTCACATCTAGTCTTATACTTAGATTGATCAGATTTTGTATTTGATTTAGATTGGTCACATCTAGTCTTAGACTTTGATTGGTCACATCTAGTCTTAGACTTTGATTAGTCACATCTAGTCTTAGACTTAGATTGGTCACATCTAGTCTTAGACTTAGATTGGTCACATCTAGTCTTTTAGTCTTTGATTGGTCACATCTAGTCTTATACTTAGATTGATCAGATTTTGTATTTGATTTAGATTGGTCACATCTAGTCTTAGACTTAGATTGGTCACATCTAGTCTTAGACTTTGATTGGTCACATCTAGTCTTAGCCTTTGATTGGTCACATTTAGTCTTAGACTTAGATTGGTCACATCTAGTCTTAGACTTTGATTGGTCACATCTAGTCTTAGACTTAGATTGGTCACATCTAGTCTTAGACTTTGATTGGTCACATCTAGTCTTAGCCTTTGATTGGTCACATCTAGTCTTAGACTTTGATTGGTCACTTCTAGTCTTAGACTTTGATTGGTCACTTCTAGTCTTAGCCTTTGATTGGTCACATCTAGTCTTAGCCTTTGATTGATCAGATTTTGTATTTGATTTAGATTGGTCACATCTAGTCTTTGACGAAGATTGGTCAGATCTTAGACTTTGATCGGTCAGATCTCGTCTTACTCCTAGATCGGTCAGATCTAGTCTTTGACCAAGATTAGTCAGATTTAGTCTTCTTGATCTCGACTTCTTCCCAATGAGTTTGGGGCCACATTACCAGAGAGCTAAGGACTTTGCTATTATTCTTATTTTGTGTATTCAAGAGTTGACTTGTGTCTATTTTGTCCGAGTGATACAAACGGGGACTATGACATTCCTGTGTAAACAACAGGAGTGATTAAGGACCTACAAAGCTGGTCAAAGATCATCTATATGACAGATCCTTAGTGAGGGTTATTTGAAGTGAAGTTGTGGGACTTCCCTGGGTTGCCAGTTGAATAGTCCTGCTTTGTTTTGGTAACACAACACTTTACTGACTTGTGATTGTAGCCTGGAATGAAAACCTTTTATTTGGTAGGTTTGACTTCCTGTCAGGTTACTAGAAGTCAAACTGCTCGAGGTCTCACCTCAGCAACTTTCCTTCTGTCGGAAAAAACCCTCTTAGAATATTACCAGTCTTGGTAAATTTAGCTCCAGCAGGCCACAAGTTTCTGTGTTTTTGTTTTGTTTTGAAGAACATCACCTTACTTGTGGGAGTGGAGCTCCGAAGGTCTAATTCCATCACGGCCTAATTGAGGTTTAATGCTAGAGTCCAGCAGCAGGCCTGTCATTTCCAGAAGAGTGTCGTTCATGTGGTCCCAGCAGCTGTGGAACATCTCACACTTGAGTGTTTCTCCCTCTGCTCTCGCATCTTGCCAGAACCAACACTGAGCTTTGAAGGTGCAGCTTCAAGAAGATCATTACGCAGGAATCCTGGCTAGGATCAAGATGAAGAAACATGGACCCCCTGGGACTAGGACTTGGGGATTCTTACACGCATCACTATTCAAAATGGTTGTCTTGACTTTACAACTCTTATTTTGTTGTGATGTAGTGATTGGAGCACATACTTGTTGTTTGTGATGTAGTGATTGGAGCACATACTTGTTGCTCACACAAAACATTCATGAAGTTTGCTTCTTTGATGAATTTATTATGGCTCTACTGAAAATGTGAGGGTCAAAAGTATACATACAGCAATGTTAATATTTGCTTACATGTCCCTTGGCAAGTTGACCTGCAATAAGGCGCTTTTGGTAGCCATCCACAAGCTTCTGCTTGACCACTTGACCACTAAATTGCTGCAGTTCAGCTAAATGTGTTGGACTTGTTTCTTCAGCATTGTCCACACCTTTAAGTCAGGCCATTCTAAAACCTTCATTCTAGCCTGATTTAGCCATTCCTTGACCACTTTTGAGGTGTGTTTGGGGTCATCGTCCTGTTGGAACACCCAACAAGACCCAACCTCCGGGCTGATGGTTTTGGCTTGTCCTGAACAATTTGGAGCTAATCCTCCTTTTTCATTGTCCCATTTAAAGGCCTACTGAAATGATTTTTTATTTATTTAAACGGGAATAGCAGATCCATTCTATGTGTCATACTTGATCATTTCGCGATATTGCCATATTTTTGCTGAAAGGATTTAGTAGAGAAAATCGACGATAAAGTTCGCAACTTTTGCTCGCTGATAAAAAAAAGCCTTGCCTGTAGCGGAAGTAGCGTGACGTCACAGGAGCTAGTATTCCTCACAATTCCCCGTTGTTTACAATGGAGCGAGAGAGATTCGGACCGAGAAAGTGACGATTACCCCATTAATTTGAGCAAGGATGAAAGATTCGTGGATGAGGAACGTAAGAGTGAAGGACTAGAGTGCAGTGCAGGACGTATCTTTTTTCGCTCTGACCGTAACTTAGGTACAAGCTGGCTCATTGGATTCCACACTTTCTCCTTTTTCTATTGTGGATCACAGATTTGTATTTTAAACCACCTGGGATACTATATCCTCTTGAAAATGAGAGTCCAGAACGCGAACTGGACATTCAGTGCCTTTTATCTCCACGACAATACATCGGCGAAATGCTTTAGCTACGAGCTAACGTGATAGCATCTTGCTTTAACTGCATATAGAAACAAAAGAAATAAACCCCTGACTGGAAGGATAGATAGAAAATCAACAATACTATTAAACCGTGGACATGTAAATACACGGTTAATGCTTTCCAGGCTGGCGAAGCTTAACAATGCTGTGCTAACGACGCCATTGAAGCTAACTTAGCAACCGGACTGCACAGAGCTATGCTAAAAACATTAGCTCTCCACCTACGCCAGCCAGCCCTCATTTGCTCATCAACACCCGTGCTCACCTGCGTTCCAGCGATCGGCAGAAGGACGAAGGACTTCACCCGATGCGTTTGGCGGCCCGCCGACGTAGGAAGTCGAGGTGAAGTCGGCGGCTAGCGCGGCTAGCGCTCCAACAAAGTCCTCCTGGTTGTGTTGCTGTAGTCCGCTGCTAATACACCGATCCCACCTACAACTGTCTTCTTTGCAGCCTTCATTGTTCATTAAACAAATTGCAAAAGATGTCCAGAATACTGTGGAATTATGAAATGAAAACAGAGCTTTTTGTATAGGATTCTACGGGGTACCATAACTTCCGTTACTCTGACTTCGTCACGCGCATACGTCATCATACCGCGATGTTTCAGCCGGATATTTCCCGGGAATTTTAAAATGTCACTTTATAAGTTAACCCGGCCGTATTGGCATGTGTTGCAATGTTAAGATTTCATCATTGATATATAAATCCATGTAATGCTTTAAAAAGGCAAATGGATGGCACAAAAAGCCAAAAGGCTTGTTTCCATTGTAATATTTGATACATTCAATAATAAAAGATACATAACTTGTAACATGTATATAAAAAATGACGTTAAGGTTGAGGGGTGCACACTGTGACCCCTCAATCATCATCAAATCATGAAATCCAAAGATTCCAAAAGTACATTTCACAACAATTTCTTCACGTCCGAGAAGGCTCGGCTTCCCGACACGTCTTCTTCCAAACGGGACGTGTGTTTTGATGGCAGTATTGTGTTGCCATGACTGCAGTAATGTGCAATAAAAGCAGTTTGTGGGGTGAGAATGGCTATTTAATAAGCCGTTAAAGAGGCTGCAGCCACTTTCTGGCTGCGGGGTCTGACATGTTAATGAGAGGAAGATGTGGATGTCGTCACATATTTGTACGTGGCTGGGTGGAATCTACCTCCTTGGCAGAAGGTGTGTGTAGTACTGGAGTAGTACTGGTGTAGTAAGAAGGCTTGTTTCCATTAGGGGCCATGAAATATTCATCACATTTGATACATTCAATAATAAAATATATATAACTTGTAACATGTATATAACAAATTACATTAAGGTTGAGAAGTGCACACTGTTAGACTGTATTTATATTATTCACATGTGAATAATGCTGTATAATAGACTGTATTTATGTTATTCACATGTAAATAATGCTGTATAATAGACTGTATTTATATTATTCACATGTAAATAATGCTGTATAATAGACTGTATTTATATTATTCACATGTGAATAATGCTGTATAATAGACTGTATTTATATTATTCACATGTGAATAATGCTGTATAATAGACTGTATTTATATTATTCACATGTGAATAATGCTGTATAATAGACTGTATTTATGTTATTCACATGTAAATAATGCTGTATAATAGACTGTATTTATATTATTCACATGTAAATAATGCTGTATAATAGACTGTATTTATATTATTCACATGTGAATAATGCTGTATAATAGACTGTATTTATATTATTCACATGTGAATAATGCTGTATAATAGACTGTATTTATATTATTCACATGTGAATAATGCTGTATAATAGACTGTATTTATATTATTCACATGTGAATAATGCTGTATAATAGACTGTATTTATATTATTCACATGTGAATAATGCTGTATAATAGACTGTATTTATGTTATTCACATGTAAATAATGCTGTATAATAGACTGTATTTATATTATTCACATGTAAATAATGCTGTATAATAGACTGTATTTATATTATTCACATGTAAATAATGCTGTATAATAGATTGTGTTTATATTATTCACATGTGAATAATGCTATATAGTAGACTGTATTTATATTATTCACATGTGAATAATGCTGTATAATAGATTGTATTTCTATTATTCACATGTGAATAATGCTGGATAATAGACTGTATTTATATTATTCACATGTGAATAATGCTGTATAATAGACTGTATTTATATTATTCACATGTAAATAATGCTGTATAATAGACTGTATTTATGTTATTCACATGTGAATAATGCTGTATAATAGACTGTATTTATGTTATTCACATGTGAATAATGCTGTATAATAGACTGTATTTATTTTATTCACATGTGAATAATGCTGTATAATAGATTGTATTTATATTATTCACATGTGAATAATGCTGGATAATAGACTGTATGTATGTTATTCACATGTGAATAATGCTGTATAATAGACTGTATTTATATTATTCACATGTGAATAATGCTGTATAAGAGACTGTATTTATATTATTCACATGTGAATAATGCTGTATAATAGACTGTATTTATGTTATTCACATGTGAATAATGCTGTATAATAGACTGTATTTATATTATTCACATGTGAATAATGCTGTATAATGGACTGTATTTATATTATTGACATGTGAATAATGCTGTATAATAGACTGTATTTATGTTATTCACATATGAATAATTCTGTATAATAGACTGTATTTATTTTATTCACATGTGAATAATGCCGGATAATAGACTGTATGTATGTTATTCACATGTGAATAATGCTGTATAATAGATTGTATATATATATTATTCGCATGTGAATAATGCTGTATAATAGACTGTATTTATGTTATTCGCATGTGAATAATGCTGTATAATAGACTGTATTTATGTTATTCACATGTGAATAATGCTGTATAATAGATTGTATTTATATTATTTACATGTGAATAATGCTGTATAATAGATTGTATTTATATTATTCACATGTGAATAATGCTGTATAATAGACTGTATTTATGTTATTCACATGCGAATAATGCTGTATAATAAACTGTATTTATATTATTCACATGTGAATAATGATGTATAATAGACTGTATTTATATTATTCACATGTAAATAATGCTGTATAATAGACTGTATTTATATTATTCACATGTGAATAATGATGTATAATAGACTGTAAAAAATACCCAAGTGTTTATTGTCTATTGTGAGCGAACTGTGGTGCTGAATATCCCCCAGGGATCAATAAAGTACTTTCCATTCTATTCTACTGTAGTACAAGTGTAGACTCCACTTGCCAGAGTCTGCTCATGAAGTCTGTCAGAGTGAACGTTAGTTAGACAGCAATCTATATCAATACTAAATGCCTTTTCATAAAACTTACCCAAAAAAAATACTCTGTCTTTCGTGGGAAGAAAGCGGAAGTATGGAAGAACTCGCTCTGTGGTAGCGCAGGAAGTGGTCAGTGATCAGTGGGAGGGACACGCTAACAGCCAATCAGGTGACAGCATCAAGTTGGGTTGTCTGGCGGCTGAGCCAGGGACAGGAGCAGACCCAACGAAGCAACCAACGGAGCCAACTCCGTCCTAGGCTGCCCACTAGTTTGGTTTTATTTGGTATAATATTTACAATTATACTTTTATCAAACAGGTTAGAAAATAATCTTCTGGTTGCAGGGAGGTGGCCTGAAAACCTCTTTAAAAAAATTGATTCTTAGAGAAAAAAACTAAGAAATATAGATAAAAAGATATTTTTTTTAATCCATTTTGGCAAACTAGGAATTGATTTAGAATCAAGATGAATAAGAATCACAATTCAGATGTGAATCCATTTTTTGTGCACCCCTATTAGGGTGTGAGTCTTTGGGTCCTTAACGATTCAATCTGATTCCTGGGGTGATGATTCCATTCAGAATCCATTCTCCATTCAAGCCAATCGTATTATTTGGCATAAAACAGCTTGCAGGTTAGAAAAGCGCCTAAAAATTTAATTTTTGAAATTGATTTGTATAAAAATAAAATTACAACAAAAACGTTTTTTTTTTTTAATAATTTTTTGAAAATTACGAAAAATGTTTGAATCACGATTGAAAATAATTGTGATTTGGATGTGAATCAATTTTTTGTGTACCCCTATTAGGGGTGTGAGTCTTTGGGTACTTAATGATTCGATCTGATTCCTGGGGTGATGATTCTATTCAGAATCCATTCTACATTCAAGCCAATCGTATTATTTGGCATAAAACAAGTTACAGGTTAGAAAAGATCCTAAAAATGTATTTTTAAAAATTGATTCGTATAAAAATAAAATGAGAAATTACAACAACAAATTTTTTTTTAATCAATTTTTGAAAGTTCAGAATTGTTTTTGAATTGGGATGAAAAAGAATCGTGATTTGTATGTGAATTAATTTTTTGTGAAACCCTATTAGGATGTGAATCTTTGGCTACCTAACGATTCCATTCCATTCAGAATTGATTCTCCGTTCAAGCCAATCGTATAAAGTATTATTTGGCATAAAACAGGTTATGTGCTAGAAAAGCTTCTAAAAATGTATTTTTAGAAATTGATTCGTATAAAAATAAAATTAGGAATTACAACAAAAAAACATTTTTTATACATTTTTGAAAATTCCAAAAAAATGTATAATTGGGATGAAAAAGAATCGTGATTTGGATGTAAATCCATTTTTTGTGCACCCCTATTAGGATGTGAATCTTTGGGCATCTAATGATTCAATCTGATTCCTGGGGTGATGATAATAATACAAATAATAATAATAGATTTTATTTGTAAAAAATTAAGCAAACAACATCAAAGTGCTACAGCGTATTAAAAAAATAAAAAGGTAATACAAATAAAAACTAGAACAGCCTAATAGCTAGAACTAGCAGGCATATATCTAAAAAAAAAAAAAGGCTTTTTTAAAAAGAAGGGTTTTTAAGCCTTTTTTAAAAGCATCCACAGTCTGTGGTACCCTCAGGTGGTCAGGGAGAGGGTTCCACAGACTGGGAGCAGTGGAGCAGAAAGCCCGGTCTCCCATAGTGCGGAGCTTTGTCTTCGGATGTTGGAGGAGGTTAGCCTGTCTGGAGTGGAGGTGATGATTCCATTCCGAGTGGATTCTACATTCAAGCCAATCGTATTATTTGGCATAAAACAGCTTGCAGGTTAGAAAAGTGCCTAAAAATTTAATTTTTGAAATTGATTTGTATAAAAATAAAATTACAACAAAAACGTTTTGTTTTTTTATAATTTTTTGAAAATTACGAAAAATGTTTGAATCACGATTGAAAAGAATTGTGATTTTTGTGCACCCCTATTAGGGGTATGAGTCTTTGGGTACTTAACGATTCGATCTGATTATAATAATACAAATAATAATAATAGATTCTATTTGTAAAAAGTACTTTACATTGAGCAATCAACATCAAAGTGCTACAGCGTATTAAAAAAATAAAAAGGTAATACAAATAAAAACTAGAACAGCCTAATAGCTAGAACTAGCAGGCATATATCTAAAAAACTTTTTTTCTTCACTTTTTTAAAAAGAAGGGTTTTTAAGCCTTTTTTAAAAGCATCCACAGTCTGTGGTACCCTCAGGTGGTCAGGGAGAGCGTTCCACAGACTGGGAGCGGTGGAGCAGAAAGCCCGGTCTCCCATAGTGCGGAGCTTTGTCTTCGGATGTTGGAGGAGGTTAGCCTGTCTGGAGTGGAGGTGATGATTCCATTCCGAGTGGATTCTACATTCAAGCCAATCGTATTATTTGGCATAAAACAGCTTGCAGGTTAGAAAAGATCCTGAAAACCTATTTTTTAAATTGATTTGTATAAAAATTGGAATTTTAAAACAAACGTTTTTAATACATTTTAGAAAATAGTGAATAACGATGAATGTGTAATTAGTGTGCACCTGACAAGAAGAAGGTGTGTGTGGAGTGTCCTGTTTTCCCTTTTGGAAGTCAGCCGACGCGGCAAAACACAAACCGTCTTCAATAATTGACCTGACAAGTCCGGCCATGACTCCATGAATATGCCACAAAAAGGCATTTCTTCTCGGCGTGTGCCGACGTGAGCGTGTGAACGCCGCTGCTTTCTGATGGAAACAAAGGAGGTGTCACCTCACGTTAGCCCCAACCCCCCCCACCCCCACCCCACCCTTCACCCACCCACCCCACCACCCCCGCGGGTTCCGCTGAGTCGTCGCCGCCGCCGCTTTGCTCCTGACTTGCTCTAACAAGCTTGTTGGAGGAGCATCAAGTGTGTTCAATGAATAATTCACTCATTTATTTCATATGACTGAGTGTGTGTGTGTGTGTGTGTGTGTGTGTGTGTGTGTGTGTGTGTGTGTGTGTGTGTGTGTGTGTGTGTGTGTGTGTGTGTGTGTGTGTGTGTGTGTGTGTGTGTGTGTGTGTGTGTGTGTGTGTGTGTGTGTGTGTGAATGCTCTCATGCAAGCGAGAGATGTTTCACCTCTTTTCATGGATTTATCGTTGAACAATTTCACGACCAAACACACTCTTGGTTTGTAGCCCTGAGGGGGCGTGGCTTTGACCATCTTCCACGCAAACACACACCATTAATAATAATCATTAAATATTGTGATACATAATATTAATGAATAATAGGTGTATAAATGACACAATATGTTACTGCAGACTATTTAGGAGTCTTTGTTTGTTTACTTCCTACTAAAAGGTGTGCTCACCTGAGCCCACATAGAACACAGGACAGGTGATATCACCTCATTAGAGCGAGATCCATAATCAAAGTTATTTGTTAATGTTATGTGATATCATTCTTCTTCACCGTATTGGTCTGCCTGATATTTGTGCGGATGAAGGAAGATGACCTTTTCTTCCATAAAACACCAAAACTGATGAAAGTTCTGTGTGACATGTTCTTTAGGATGCCATTTTCCTGCCATGTGGATGTGAAAGTAAATATGTGGTGTGTTTGCAGGGCAGTAAGTAAATATGTGGTGTGTTTGCAGGGCAGTAAGTAAATATGTGGTGTGTTTGCAGGGCAGTAAGTAAATATGTGGTGTGTTTGCAGGGCAGTAAGTAAATATGTGGTGTGTTTGCAGGGCAGTAAGTAAATATGTGGTGTTTTTGCAGGGCAGTAAGTAAATATGTGGTGTGTTTGCAGGGCAGTAAGTAAATATGTGTTGTGTTTGCAGGGCAATAAGTAAATATGTGGTGTTTTTGCAGGGCAGTAAGTAAATATATAGTGTGTTTGCAGGGCAGTAAGTAAATATGTGGTGTGTTTGCAGGGCAGTAAGTAAATATGTGGTGTGTTTGCAGGGCAGTAAGTAAATATGTGGTGTGTTTGCAGGGCAGTAAGTAAATATGTGGTGTGTTTGCAGGGCAGT
The DNA here is from genome assembly GCF_033978785.1 of Entelurus aequoreus. Classification (NCBI taxonomy): domain Eukaryota; kingdom Metazoa; phylum Chordata; class Actinopteri; order Syngnathiformes; family Syngnathidae; genus Entelurus; species Entelurus aequoreus. The sequence goes on from NC_084745.1 coordinate 57,093,179, forward strand.
AAGTAAATATGTGGTGTGTTTGCAGGGCAGTAAGTAAATATGTGTTGTGTTTGCAGGGCAATAAGTAAATATGTGGTGTTTTTGCAGGGCAGTAAGTAAATATATAGTGTGTTTGCAGGGCAGTAAGTAAATATGTGGTGTGTTTGCAGGGCAGTAAGTAAATATATGGTGTGTTTGCAGGGCAGTAAGTAAATATGTGGTGTGTTTGCAGGTCAGTAAGTAAATATGTGGTGTGTTTGCAGCTCAGTAAGTAAATATGTGGTGTTTTTGCAGGGCAGTAAGTAAATATGTGGTGTGTTTGCAGGGCAGTAAGTAAATATACGGTGTGTTTGCAGGGCAGTAAGTAAATATGTGGTGTGTTTGCAGGTCAGTAAGTAAACATATGGTGTGTTTGCAGGGCAGTATGTAAATATGTGGTGTGTTTGCAGGGCTGTAGGTAAATATGTGGTGTGTTTGCAGGGCAGTAAGTAAATATGTGGTGTGTTTGCAGGGCAGTAAGTAAATATGTGGTGTGTTTGCAGGGCAGTAAGTAAATATGTGGTGTTTTTGCAGGGCAGTAAGTGAATATATGGTGTGTTTGCAGGGCAGTAAGTAAATATGTGGTGTGTAAAAATGTGGTGTGTTTGCAGGGCAGTAAGTAAATATGTGGTGTGTTTGCAGCTCAGTAATTAAATATGTGGTGTGTTTGCAGGGCAGTAAGTAAATATGTGGTGTTTTTGCAGGGCAGTAAGTAAATATGTGGTGTGTTTGCAGGGCAGTAAGTAAATATATGGTGTGTTTGCAGGGCAGTAAGTAAATATGTGGTGTGTTTGCAGGGCTGTAGGTAAATATGTGGTGTGTTTGCAGGGCAGTAAGTAAATATGTGGTGTGTTTGCAGGGCAGTAAGTAAATATGTGGTGTGTTTGCAGGGCAGTAAGTAAATATGTGGTGTTTTTGCAGGGCAGTAAGTGAATATATGGTGTGTTTGCAGGGCAGTAAGTAAATATGTGGTGTGTAAAAATGTGGTGTGTTTGCAGGGCAGTAAGTAAATATGTGGTGTGTTTGCAGCTCAGTAATTAAATATGTGGTGTGTTTGCAGGGCAGTAAGTAAATATGTGGTGTTTTTGCAGGGCAGTAAGTAAATATGTGGTGTGTTTGCAGGGCAGTAAGTAAATATATGGTGTGTTTGCAGGGCAGTAAGTAAATATGTGGTGTGTTTGCAGGGCAGTAAGTAAATATGTGGTGTTTTTGCAGGGCAGTAAGTAAATATGTGGTGTGTTTGCAGGGCAGTAAGTAAATATGTGTTGTGTTTGCAGGGCAGAGTGCAGATGTTGTGCAGCATCAACATGAATGAGGATGACATCATCCCCAGGTAAAGTTGTGTCAATAATTCCCAACATTGATTATTATTAATTGGTGATGTCAGTTTGCAATCAAAAGTTGTTGTGAGAATCAACTTAACAACTTTTCAATCGCACTCTTCCAATGTGTCACGGCCAAGTAGAACATGAACTGTAGACACCCTCCAGCTGGAAATCTGGTTTACTTTGGTCTCCTTTTTGACGGACTCGGACCTTCTCGACGTGTCCATGTCCGCGTGTCAGTTACCATAGCGACAGGTGAAGGCCCCCCCCCCCCCCCCCGTGATGGAGGTCACAAAGCACAACAAAATACATCACAGCTTGTGTTTTCTCCATTTCCCAGGAGAGAAAAAAATCCCTCAGCTGGCGCTGACCTGGTTATAAAAATAGCTCATTTATCCACACATCACGCATTTTTTTCAATTTCCTGCCATCCTTCCTCCTCTCCTCTCTCCTCCTTCCTCCTTCCTTCCTTCTGTTTGCTGGGGGTTTAGCGGCAGATTAAAAGCTTAGGCAAGACTTTGCAACAAGAAGGTTTCTCCTGCACCCAGTCAGTGTCCATCCAGTGCGGATCTGCATCTGGATTGTCTTTTAATGGCCAACATTCAACTCATCAATTTGTCGAGTATTCTTCTGCTGCATCTTTTCACCCCCCAGCCTCGTTAGCGCTAACGAACTCATTAGTTGTGCTGGCACCTGCTTTGATCTGACTTACACTCTCAGGTGTCTTTAATGTGTTGTGTTGTGTCGTGTTGTGTTGTGTCACGTCACTCACTTGTCACAAAGTACCTTAGTTTCAACTTCTGCCATTTGGGCCCCCAAAGTAAAGTTGTTGTCGTTTGGAGTGGAGGAAAGTTTTGGGTTGGGAGCTTTTTTTTTTTTTTTTTCCCTTTTAATACGTATAAAATTCAGTAACAAATAAGGTTGAGTTACAAATAAGGTTCTGTATTTTTTTTTTAAAAAGGTTCATTTACAAAAATGTTTCTTTACAAATAAAATTCAGTCAGAAAAATGTTCAGTTTCAAAAAACAGTTTAGTTACAAAAAAAGATTCAGTCACAAATAAGGTTCAGTTACAAAAATATTCTGGTACAAAAAGGTTCAGTTACAAAAAAATGGTTAAGTTACAAAAAAGTTTCAGTTACAAAAAAGTTTCAGTTACAAAAGCGGCTTAATTACAAAAAGGTTCAGCTACAAAAAATGGTTTAGTTACAAATAAGGTTCTGTATTTTTTTTTTAAAAAGGTTCATTTACAAAAATGTTTCTTCACAAATAAAATTCAGTCAGAAAAATGTTGAGTTACAAAAAACAGTTTAGTTACAAAAAAAGGTTCAGTTACAAAAAAGATTCAGTCACAAATAAGGTTCAGTTACAAAAATATTCTGGTACAAAAAGGTTCAGTTACAAAAAAATGGTTAAGTTACAAAAAAAGTTTCAGTTACAAAAGCGGCTTGATTACAAAAAGGTTCAGCTACAAAAACGGTTCAGTTCCAAAAAAGGCTCAGTCACAAATAAGGTTGTTACAAGAATATTCAGTTACAAAAATGTTCAGTTACAAAAAATGGTTTAGTTACAAATAAGGTTCTGTATTTTTTTTTTTTTAAAGGTTCATTTACAAAAATGTTTCTTTACAAATAAAATTCAGTCAGAAAAATGTTCAGTTACAAAAAACAGTTTAGTTACAAAAAAATGTTCAGTTACAAAAAAGATTCAGTCACAAATAAGGTTCAGTTACAAAAGTATTCTGGTACAAAAAGGTTCAGTTACAAAAAAATGGTTAAGTTACAAAAAAGTTTCAGTTACAAAAGCGGCTTAATTACAAAAATGTTCAGCTACAAAAACGGTTCAGTTCCAAAAAAGGTTCATTCACAAATAAGGTTGTTACAAGAATATTTAGTTACAAAAATATTCAGTTACAAAAAATGGTTTAGTTACAAAGTAGATTCTGCTACAAATAAGGTTCAGTTACAAATACAGTTCATTTACAACAAAGGTTGTGCTACAAATAAAGTTCAGTCAGAAATAAGGTTCAGTTACAAAAAACAGTTCTGTTACAAGTAAGGTTCAGTTACAAAAATGTTCAGTTACAAAAAAGTTCAGTTACAAAAAACAGTTCTGTTACAAGTAAGGTTCAGTTACAAAAATGTTCAGTTACAAAAAAGTTCAGTTACAAAAAACAGTTCTGTTACAAGTAAGGTTCAGTTACAAAAATGTTCAGTTACAAAAAAGTTTAGTTACAAAAAACAGTTCTGTTACAAGTAAGGTTCAGTTACAAAAAAGTTTAGTTACAAAAAACAGGTCTTTTAAAATAAGGTTGAGTTACAAATAAGGTTCAGTCACAAAAAAGATCCTGTTAGGAATAGGACACACACACACATTGGCGTGTTTACTCTGTAAGAAGTCACGTACTTGATGATATTTAATAGTCAGCATCAATAATCAGGAGCACACATGAGAACACATTTGGAACTTCTCAAGAGAAATTGTCCATCTTGTTTTTATTCCAACTTGAAGCTGACTCAGCTTGTTTAAGTCTCGTCTGCCATCTTCTTTTCAACTCTGCTCCAGCATGTCAGACACACTTTTATGTGCTCACTACATGCACACACACACACACACACACACACACACACACACTTACACGTACACACACACACACGCACACACACACACACACACTTACACGTACACACGCACACGCACACACACACACACACTCACACACACACACACACAAACACACACTTACACGTACACACACACGCACACACTTACACGTACACACACACACACACACTTACACGTACACACACACACACTTACACACACACATGCACACACGCACACTTACACCTACACACACATACACACACACACACACGCACACTTACACACACACACACTTACACGTACACACACACACATACACACACACACACACACACACACTTACACGTACACACACACACTTACACGTACACACACATACACACACACACACACGCACACACACACACACGCACACTTACACACACACACACTTACACGTACACACACACACATACACACACACACACACACACACACTTACACGTACACACACACACTTACACCTACACACACATACACACACACACACACGCACACTTACACACACACACACTTACACGTACACACACACACATACACACACACACACACACACACACTTACACGTACACACACACACTTACACGTACACACGCACACACATGCACACGTACACACACACATGCACAGACACACACACTTACACGTACACACACACACTTACACGTACACACACACATTTACACATACACACACACACACACACACGTGCGTACCCTCCTGGTGACCTCTGACCTCCTGCACACATCAACATGCTTCCTCACCTTTTGACCTCAGCTGATCATCTGCCTCCTCTTTCTCTCTCTGCTCTGCATTCTTTATAAAAACTCTTCCTGTGGCTCATTGTCTTGTTGCAGGACTTCACACTCCTTTACTTGCACAAAGGTCTGCGTTGGAGAACATAGGCCAGACTTAGAACAAGTTGGAGAACATAGGACATACTTAGAACAAGTTGGAGTACATAAGCAAGTCTTAGAACAAGTTTGAGAACATAAACAAGTCTTAGAACAAGTTTAACAACATAAACAAGTCTTAGAACAAGTTTAAGAACATAAACAAGTCTTAGAACAAGTTTCAGAACATAAACAAGTCTTACAACAAGTTTGAGAACATAAGCAAGTCTTAGAACAAGTTTGAGAACATAATCAAGTCTTAGAACAAGTTTAAGAACATAAACAAGTCTTAGAACAAGTTTGAGAACATAAACAAGTCTTAGAACAAGTTTGAGAACATAAACAAGTCTTAGAACAAGTTTGAGAACATAAGCAAGTCTTAGAACAAGTTTGAGAACAAAAGCAAGTCTTAGAACAAGTTTGAGAACATAAACAAGTCTTAGAACAAGTTTGAGAACATAAGCAAGTCTTAGAACAAGTTTGAGAACATAAACAAGTCTTAGAACAAGTTTGAGAACAAAAGCAAGTCTTAGAACAAGTTTGAGAACATAATCAAGTCTTAGAACAAGTTTAAGAACATAAACAAGTCTTAGAACAAGTTTGAGAACATAAACAAGTCTTAGAACAAGTTTGAGAACATAAACAAGTCTTAGAACAAGTTTGAGAACATAAGCAAGTCTTAGAACAAGTTTGAGAACAAAAGCAAGTCTTAGAACAAGTTTGAGAACATAAGCAAGTCTTAGAACAAGTTTGAGAACATAAGCAAGTCTTAGAACAAGTTTGAGAACATAAACAAGTCTTAGAACAAGTTTGAGAACAAAAGCAAGTCTTAGAACAAGTTTAAGAACATAAACAAGTCTTAGAACAAGTTTGAGAACAAAAGCAAGTCTTAGAACAAGTTTAAGAACATAAACAAGTCTTAGAACAAGTTTGAGAACATAAACAAGTCTTAGAACAAGTTTCAGAACATAAGCAAGTCTTAGAACAAGTTTGAGAACATAAACAAGTCTTAGAACAAGTTTAAGAACATAAACAAGTCTTAGAACAAGTTTGGGAACATAAACAAGTCTTAGAACAAGTTTAAGAACATAAACAAGTCTTAGAACAAGTTTGAGAACATAAACAAGTCTGTATCTTGTAGACTCTCTGAAGACGAGTACAGTCTGTATCTTGTAGACTCTCTGAAGACGAGTACAGTCTGTATCTTGTGGACTCTCTGAAGACGAGTACAGTCTGTATCTTGTAGACTCTCTGAAGACGAGTAGAGTCTGTATCTTGTAGACTCTCTGAAGACGAGTACAGTCTGTATCTTGTAGACTCTCTGAAGACGAGTACAGTCTGTATCTTGTAGACTCTCTGAAGACGAGTACAGTCTGTATCTTGTGGACTCTCTGAAGACTAGTACAGTCTGTATCTTGTAGACTCTCTGAAGACGAGTACAGTCTGTATCTTGTAGACTCTCTGAAGACGAGTACAGTCTGTATCTTGTAGACTCTCTGAAGACGAGTACAGTCTGTATCTTTTAGCCTAACTCATGCTGCTCTCGTGTCTTTGTATCTTTCAGCTGCTAGCCAGCAAATCCAGCCCTTCAAATGAAGAGCCTTCAGTTCCGTAGCATCGCCCCCAAGGCCTCAGTCGTTGTGCCTTCCCCGACGGCCTCTGCCGTCCTCTCCTGCCAGCCTCCCCCTGCCCTCCCTGAAGCTACCGGAGGCTCTGGCCCTCAATCCATCGTGGTGCCTGCCCAAAACTATGCACTGATGCGAATAGCTGGTCAGGATGGCACCTTCTCTCTGGTGGCGCTGCCCCCTTCTGTCTCCTCTCAGACACCACAGCAACCTCAACACAGCCAGTCGGTTCAGAAGAATCTCAAGCTGCCCATTCCCAGATACAAGCCAGCGAGGAGAGCTGGCACCACAGATAAGGTGAGACCACCGCCCATAGCTGCAAGGGGGGACACTGCCTCAAGGGTTGCTGAGGCATCGCCTGCGAGTGGAACGTCATCGTTGTTGAAGACAAAGAAACGGGAGTGCAAGGTGACTCCAAAGGAGGAAGTCTCGGAGAAGGTCCTTGTCCTTGACCACGCCCGCTCTGACTTATCCGTCACTGCGGTGCTACCGGACAATGCCGTCCTGTACTCGGGGTCGCAGTTGGAGCCAGAGAACGCTGAGCATCCTGCCACATCAATTATTCCAAGTCCACGCCCGACGACAACTGCACTCAAAGTGTCTCCAGGAAAGTCCCAGGACCAAAGTGGCTCAATGATGCGAATGTGTCAGTCGAAGGCTCCTGCAGCTCAGCCTCCAAAAAGCATTGCCGTTCTATCTCCAGCCATCTTCAGCAAAGCCTTGCAAATCATCCCGTCTCCTCCTAAAGGTAAACTGCCCATCCTGCCTTACTCCAAAGCAAAGACCACTCTCATTCCAGCGGCCAAGCTCAACCTCTCCCAAGACAAGGATTTATTAAACCAGGCTGGTCCGAGGAGCCCCAAAGATCCAATATCTGAGGCCTCATCTCCGCAAGCTCAAACTAAGAGCTCACTTGTGTTGGGAACGTTCCAGAAGCTGCCGGGAAAGAAGAGAGGACGCAAGAGAAAGACCGCGGAAGACTTGGCATATGAGGCCCGGAAGAAGAGGTCTTTGTCCTTCTTCCGTAGGAGGGTACCTGAAAAACCACCACTCGTTGTTTCAAGTTCCAAGCAAGAATTTGAGATTTCAAAGAAGTACCGCACCATCCGACCCAAACCAGTGTTGCTGATGGAGACCATGCCCCAGCTAGTTAGCTTACCCGCTAGTTCCTTGGACGGTCAAGAAGTTGAGCTGGTACAAACTCCCAAAGCGACCAAGGACTTGGATTGTCCTCCCCAACAACACCCGGTCACCCTGCAGCTGAAAGGAGCCTACCATCCCAGAGTCCTTGTGGCCGGTCGCACGCTTCATCGTTGTTCCACCTGCAGCTGCTGCTTCCAGTTCAAGCACCACCTGCAGACCCACATGAACACTCACTCCAGCACCCGGCCGTACGTCTGCCCCGTGTGCCGCAAGGCGTACGCCCATTCGGGCAGCCTGAGCACACACATGAAGCTCCAGCATTCTGAGGCCCGACCGCGCCGGTCTCTGTGCTGCGAGTTCTGCGAAAAGTCCTTTGGCTACGTGGGCGTGTACTTCAGTCATCTGCGCGAGGTGCACAAGGTCTTGCTCACGGTGGAGCCGTCTATCAGACATCACGAGGACGACGTGGCCGCGGAGGGGTGAGACCATTGTTGCTCGGGTTCTTTCCGTCTGTCCGCGTGAACGACCTCATCACCGCTTCTCTCGCCCAAGCAGGGACAACTCGGAGACGTCGGACGAGGGCCGCGAAGAACCGGTGGAGCTGCAGATCAAATGCGGCCGCTGCCAGGTGGTCACCCCCACTTTTGCTGACATGAAGATGCACCTCTTGTATGTCCACGGCGAGGAGGTCCTGATCCGACTTCAAGAGGGGCAACCCGCGCCGGGCGGCCTGGAGCCGGAGAAGGAGCTGGTCAAACGCGCCGCGCACTACTGGCGGCAGCTCAACGAGAAGAAGTGCAACCTGGTCAAATGCGGCAGCTGCGACGAGGAGTTCTTCTCCTTGGCCAAACTGAAGAGGCACATCGTGTTCCAGCACCGCGGGACCGCAGGCGACGACGACGGCGGCGTCAAAGGCTTCCGGATGCTGGCGGGAGCTTCCGCCTTCAACTGCGTGCTGTGCAGCCAGGTGTTGGACTGCAAGGACCAGGTTCTGGAGCACTGGAGGCGGCACCATCACTGCGAGCAGCCTGGCCTGCTGTGGGCCGCCCTCAGCTCCTTCTGCGGCCTGGAGGACGAGGACGCCTACGAGGATCTGGACTCGGGTTTGAGTCCGCACGAACCTTCTCCGTCCTCGCTATGAACTGAACTCATTTCTGGCTTTTTCCGTCACCACAAAGTGAAAAATCACTTTTAGTGAAGTCTGAAAATATAAATTAGTTCCAGAGTTTTTTTCTCTTCATTTGGTTGTTTTTAATTTAAGGCTTATTTAAATATCGTTCAATAATTTAAATTCACGAGTCAAACGGTCTCACGTCGTTATTATTGTGGATGGGATCTACTTTTGACCTTTAATCCACTTGATTATATTCATCATTGATTTGATCGAGCCTTTCCACAGACTGCAAGGATCAAACCACAGAAATCTGAATTATTTTGAAAGAAATTCAGTGCGCAATTTTGAATTTATTTAGGATTTTATGTCAAATGGATAGAAATATATATTTACTGTACATACACTAATATTGGCTTGAAGGTCTCTGGAATTAGTCTGCAAAAAGAATATTTGAAAAAGTTGGCATTCATGCCCAGGATGACGACTGTAACTTGACATCTTACCAATACTCTCGTGTCCTAAATGTACACAAACCTTCTTTTCATATTTGGCCCAACTAAAAGTCAAATGTCAAAATATCCCCTGTTACAGTATGTAAACAAAATTACAATTATTTAATTAAATATAATTAAATCATTTAAATTAATTATTTGATTGAATAAAACATTTTAATTTAATAATTTAATTGACTAACTGAATCAAATTTTCAAATCAAATTATGAAATGAAATATTTTTGTCAATCTGACTTTAAAACATTGAATTAAATAAAACAATATTTGTAAAATATTAAATAATTGAATCATAAAATCTAATTGAATAATTAATTTTAATATTTGGGTAGAATAATACAATGGAACGATTGAATCACAAACTTAAAATCAAATATTGTAATTGAATTAAATATTTGAATCAATATTTGACTCAAATATTTTATTTAAATCAAATATTTTCCTCAAATAGTTTGATTTAACAATCAAATAAATTGTATCATTGAATCAAACATTTTAGTCAAATATTTGAATCAATAATTGACTCAAATATTTTCCCCAAATAGTTAAATTGAACAATCAAATAAATTGTATAATTGAATCAAACATTTTAGTCAAATAATTGAATTCATTATTTGAATCAAATGATTTGATTGAATATTTAAATAACATCATTGAATCAAACATTTAAACCAAATACTGGAGTCAAATAATTGAATAGAATATTAAAGTCAAATGATGGAAATAAATCATTGAATGAAAGAGTAGATATGAAGAGGTGACCATGTATAAAAGTGCTACTGTACAATAAATATTCAAAGGTATGATTGTTGTCGTATTATTCAGGAAACACTGGAAAGAAAGAAAAGGGAAAGTTGAGGAAAAAAAACTAAACTCCAAAAATAGAATGAATGAAGTCAATATTCCATTTTTTTACACAGAAAACTAAAGTGAGGATTTTAGTGGTTTTTTTTTAATTTTGGGCCAAAATCAAAATGTTGATGAAGTTGAAATGTTTGCTTCTTGTGTTCTTGTCAAATGTTGTTTGCTGCTTATGTTGTCTTTGCAGACTGCAAGTAGAATTCACCTGCTTATGTTGTCTTTGCAGACTGCAAGTAGAATTCACCTGCTTATGTTGTCTTTGCAGACTGCAAGTAGAATTCACCTGCTTATGTTGTCTTTGCAGACTGCAAGTAGAATTCACCTGCTTATGTTGTCTTTCCAGACGAGGCCTGAGAAGAACAGGAAGTGTGCGATGCCTTAAAAAGAAGAAAACTCCCTTTGTGTCTCAAATGGAACACTTGCATAAGTACACTGGAACACTTGCTTCAGTACACTTGCACAAGTACACTTGCACAAGTACACTGACACACTTGCTTCAGTACACTTACACAAGTACACTTGCACAAGTACACTGGAACACTTGCACAAGTACACTTGCATAAGTACACTGGAACACTTGCTTCAGTACACTTGCACAAGTACACTTGCACAAGTACACTGACACACTTGCTTCAGTACACTTACACAAGTACACTTGCACAAGTACACTGGAACACTTGCTTCAGTACACTTGCTTCAGTACACTTGCACAAGTACACTTGCACAAGTACACTGGAACACTTGCACAAGTACACTTGCACAAGTACACTGGAACACTTGATTCAGTACACTTGCACAAGTACACTGGAACACTTGCACAAGTACACTTGTACAAGTACACTGGAACACTTGCACAAGTACACTTGCACAAGTACACTGGAACACTTGCACAAGTACACTTGCACAAGTACACTGGAACACTTGCACAAGTACACTGAACACTTGCACAAGTACACTTGCACACTTGATTCAGTACACTTGTACAAGTACACTGGAACACTTGCACAAGTACACTTGCACAAGTACACTGGAACACTTGATTCAGTACACTTGCACAAGTACACTGGAACACTTGCTTCAGTACACTTGTACAAGTACACTGGAACACTTGATTCAGTACACTTGATTCAGCACACTTGCACAAGTACCCTGGAACACTTGATTCAGTACACTTGCACAAGTACACTGGAACACTTGCATAAGTACACTGGAACACTTGCACAAGTACACTTGCACAAGTACACTGGAACACTTGCACAAATACACTGGAACACTTGCTTCAGTACACTTGTACAAGTACACTGGAACACTTGCACAAGTACACTTGCACAAGTACACTGGAACACTTGCTTCAGTACACTTGCACAAGTACACTAGTGAGGTGCTGAGTGTGTGAATACGCTCACTTGAAGTAAGAATCCTGCGATGTATTTACTCCTCTCCTTTTAATGGTGAATTACAACCACTCCACTTAGCCCCTCCCCTTCCGTGCACTGTCAGGAGCCTGCGCAGCATTCTGACAACACCCGGGTCCTGACAGTGCACTGCATTGGATTTTTTTTTTTCCAACTAGATTTTACGGAGACAAAATGTGTGGGTTTTTTTTACACAGAATTACTAGGAATTGAAAAACTGTACCACTTTTATTTTTACTTCAAAATTTTTGGTGACTGAGCTTCCGGTTTTTACCGTGAATTTTCCAATCATCGTTCTAAGTACACTCATCTACAGTTTTGAAATCTGTGGATTCAGTTGCCAGAATTTTACTGTTAAATTGACCAGTTTTTACAGATAAATACTGTAAATTGAAAAAAGGCTATACCCGTTATTTTCACAATTCTGATGACCGAGCTGCCTCATTTTTACCTCGAGTTGAGGGTAGTTTTGGCAGTGTCTTACCGTCATTGCAAAAACAGTACCAGTGTTTTTTTACGGTAAAATTCTGGCTTTTTTCTCTCCCGTAAAATCTACAATAGTTGTTTTTACAGTTTATTATTATTGTCACGGTCAAATTCTAATGACAGCCGACCTTTTTTCCCTGTAAAATCCACGCTCGTCATTTCTTACAGTGCATTACTGTCACTTTCACACAACCTCTTTCAATTTTGCTATAAATTCCGGGTGACTGAGGTGCCGTTTTTTTTTGTAGTAAAAATCTGCGCTGGTTTTAAATGACAAGAACGCTACCACTTTTATTTTTACTGTCAAATTTGGGCCACGGAGCTTCCGGTTTTTTACCGTGAAATCTCAGATGGTGGCTGTAAGTACAGCATGCGAGTACTTACAGTACAGCATGCAGGTGCTGACAGTACAGCATGTAAGTACTGACAGTACAGCATGCAGGTGCTGACAGTACAGCATGCAAGTACTGACAGTACAGCATGCAAGTACTGACAGTACAGTATGCAGGTGCTGAAAGTACAGCATGTAAGTACTGACAGTACAGCATGCAGGTGCTGACAGTACAGCATGCAAGTACTGACAGTACAGCATGCAAGTACTGACAGTACAGTATGCAGGTGCTGAAAGTACAGCATGTAAGTACTGACAGTACAGCATGCAGGTGCTGACAGTACAGCATGCAAGTACTGACAGTACAGCATGCAAGTACTGACAGTACAGCATGCAAGTACTGACAGTACAGTATGCAAGTACAAGTGCTGACAGTACAGCATGCAAGTACTTACAGTACTGCACTGTAAAAAAAAACAAAAAACTGTCGATTTAAATGCCAGAATTTTACTGTTAAATTGACGATCGTTTTTTACAGATAAATACTGTAAATTAAAAAACAGTACGGGACTGTCTCAGAAAATTAGAATATTGTGATAAAGTTCTTTATTTTCTATAATGCAATTAAAAAACGAAAATTGTCATACATTCTGGATTCATTACACATCAACTGAAATATTGCAAGCCTTTTATTATTTTAATATTGCTGATTATGGCATACAACATTAAATGCCTACTGAAAGCCACTACTAGCGAGCACACAGTCTGATAGTTTATATATCAATGATGAAATCTTAACATTGCAACGGCTGGGTTAACTTATAAAGTGACATTTTAAATTTCCCGCTAAACTTCCGGTTCAAAAGGTATGCGCGTGACGTCGCGAGGTCCACGGAAGTGTTTGGACCCTTTTGGACACAATACAAAAAAGCTCTGTTTTCTTCGACAAAATTCCACAGTATTGTGGACATCTGTGTTGGTGAATCTTTTGCAATTTGTTTAATGAACAATGGAGACTGCAAAGAAGAACGTTGTAGGTGGGATCGGTGTATTAGCGGCTGGCTGCAGCAACACAACCAGGAGGACTTTGTTGGATAGCAGACGCGCTAGCGGTGAACTCACCTTGACTTCCTACGTCTCCGGGCCGCCGACCGCATCGTCGATCGCTGGAACGCAGGTGAGCACGGGTGTTGATGAGCTGAGGAGGGCTGGCTGGCGTAGGTGGAGCGCTAATGCTTTTATCATAGCTCTGACGAGGTCCCGTTGTTAAGTTAGCGTCGTTAGCAACAGCATTGCTAGGCTACGACAGGCGTGGAATACACATTAACCGTGTATTTACATGTCCAGGGTTTGGTTCGGTGTCCCCTGATAGTAGTATTGTTGATCTTCTGTCTATCCTTCCAGTCAGGGGTTTATTTATTTTGTTTTTATCTGCATTTGAGACAGATGCTATCACGTTAGCTCATGCTAAGCTTTGTCGATGTATTGTTGTGGAGATAAAAGTCACTGTGAATGTCCATTTCGCGTTCTGGACTCTCATTTTCAAGAGGATATAGTATCCCAGGTGGTTTCAAATACAAATCCGTGATCCACAATAGAAAAAGGAGAGAGTGTGGAATCCAATGAGCCAGCTTGTACCTAAGTTACGGTCAGAGCGAAAAAAGATATCTCTTGAACTGCATTCTAGTCCGTCACTCTAACATTCCTCATCCACGAATCTTTCATCCTCGCTCAAATTAGTCGGGTAATCGTCACTTTCTCGCTCCTAATATCTCTCGCTCCGTTGTAAACAACGGGGAATTGTGAGTAGCACTACCGCTTGTGACGTCACGCTACTTCCGGTAGGGGCACGGCTTTTTTTATCAGCGAGCAAAAGTTGCGAACTTTATCGTCGATTTTCTCTACTAAATCCTTTCAGCAAAAATATGGCAATATCGCGAAATGATCAAGTATGACACATAGAATGGATCTGCTATTCCCGTTTGAATACAAAAAATTCATTTCAGTAGGCCTTTAAGAAAACTCAATAATCCCATCTCCAAAAATTAGAATATTTCCTCAGACCAAGTCAAAAATAAAGATTTATAACAGCAAAACAAAATCAAACATTTGAAAATGTCTCAGTACTTGGTTGGGAATCCTTTTGCACGGATTACTGCACCAATGCGGCGTGGCATGGAGGCAATCAGCCTGTGGCATTGCTGAGGTGGCATGGAGGCAATCAGCCTGTGGCATTGCTGAGGTGGCATGGATGCCCAGGATGCTTCAATAGCGACCTTTAGCTCATTTGCATTATTGTCTTTCAGCTTCTTCTTCACAATACCCCACAAATTCTGTATGGGGTTCAGGTCAGGGGAGTTGGCAGGCCAATGGAGGACAGTAATGCCATGGTCAGTACACCAGTTACTGCTGGTTTTGGGACTGTGGGCAGGTGCTGGATCGTGCTGGAAAATGAAATCATCATCTCCATAGAGCTTTTCAACAGATGGAAGCATGTAGTGCTCTAAAATCTCTAGAAGCGTCTGACTTGGGCTATGGAAAAGAAGCACTGGACAGTTGCAGAGTGGTCCAGAGTCCTGTTTTCAGACCAAAGCAAGTTTTGTATTTCATTTGGAAGTCAAGGCGCTAGAGTCTGGAGGAAGGCTGGAGAGGAACAAAATCCAAGTTGCTTGAAATCCAGTGTGAAGTTCCCACAGTCAACAATGGTTTGGGGAGCCAGGTCAGCTGCTGGTGTTGGTCCACTGTTTCATCAAGTCCTGGTGTTGGTCCACTGTGTTTCATCAAGTCCTGGTGTTGGTCCACTGTGTTTCATCAAGTCCTGGTGTTGGTCCACTGTGTTTCATCAAGTCCTGGTGTTGGTCCACTGTGTTTCATCAAGTCCTGGTGTTGGTCCACTGTGTTTCATCAAGTCCTGGTGTTGGTCCACTGTTTCATCAAGTCCTGGTGTTGGTCCACTGTGTTTCATCAAGTCCTGGTGTTGGTCCACTGTGTTTCATCAAGTCCAGGTGTTGGTCCACTGTGTTTCATCAAGTCCTGGTGTTGGTCCACTGTGTTTCATCAAGTCCTGGTGTTGGTCCACTGTGTTTCATCAAGTCCTGGTGTTGGTCCACTGTGTTTCATCAAGTCCAGAGTCAATGCAGCTGTGTACTAAGAGATTTTAGAGCACTCCATGCTTCCATCTGTTGGAAAGATCTATTACTGAGTGCATTCATTGACATTTTCAAATGTTTGATTTTGTTTTGCTGTTATAAATCTTTATTTTTGACTTAGTCTGAGGAAATATTCTACATTTTTGAGATAGGATTTTTGAGTTTTCTTAAGCTTTATGCCATAATCAGCAATATTAAAATAATAAAAGGCTTGCAATTTTCTTTGCAACTTTTATTTACAACAACTTATTCTGGCAACTTTGCTTCTGGTGTTTGGTTTTCAGCATTAAATCTACTGTTGTGTTTACTGTACATTACTGTAAGTCCATACAATGATACCATTGGGTTTTTTTTAGGTCATAATTCACCGTAAAATCAACACCCTTTTTTTGTACTGTGTGTACTTGTCAGTGTGTACTTGTGTGTGAGTGTGTACTTGTGTGTGAGTGTGTACTTGTCAGTGTGTACTTGTGTGTGAGTGTGTACTTGTGTGTGTACTTGTCAGTGTGTACACACTCACACACTCGAAAGATTCAAGTGTCCTAAGTACGCCAGTGCACCAATTGAGACGCAACATTTGAGTATTACGACTCGTTTGACGTGTGAATTAACAACTCATTTGACTTATGAATTAACGACTTGTTTGACGTGTGAATTAACTACTTGTTTGACGTGGGAAATAGCGACTTGTTTAATGCCTGAATTAAAGACTTGTTTGACGTGTGAATTAACGACTTGTTTGACGTGTGAATTAACGACTTGTTTGACGTGTGAATTAACAACTATTTGACGTGTGAATTATCAACTTGTTTGACGTATGAATGAACGACTCGTTTGACGTGTGAATTCACGACTCGTTTGACGTGTGAATTAACGACTTGTTTGACGTGGGAATTAACGACTCGTTTGACGTGTGAATCAACGACTCGTTTGACATGTGAATTAACGACTTGTTTGACGTGTGAATTAACGACTTGTTTGACGTATGAATTAACGACTCGTTTGACGTGTGAATCAATGACTCGTTTGACATGTGAATTAACGACTTGTTTGACGTGTAAATTAACGACTTGTTTGACGTGTAAATTAACGACTCGTTTGACGTATGAATTCACGACTCGTTTGACGTGTAAATTAACGACTCGTTTGACGTATGAATTCACGACTCGTTTGACGTGTGAATCAACGACTCGTTTGACATGTGAATTAACGACTTGTTTGACGTGTGAATTAACGACTCGTTTGACGTATGAATTAACGACTTGTTTGACGTATGAATTAATGACTTGTTTGACGTGTAAATTAACGACTTGTTTGACGTGTGAATTAACGACTCGTTTGACGTATGAATTAACGACTTGTTTGACGTGTAAATCAACGACTCGTTTGACATGTGAATTAACGACTTGTTTGACGTGTGAATTAACGACTCGTTTGACGTATGAATTAACGACTTGTTTGACGTGGGAATTAACGACTCGTTTGACGTATGAATTCACGACTCGTTTGACGTGTGAATCAACGACTCGTTTGACATGTGAATTAACGACTTGTTTGACGTGTGAATTAACGACTCGTTTGACGTATGAATTAACGACTTGTTTGACGTATGAATTAATGACTTGTTTGACGTGTAAATTAACGACTTGTTTGACGTGTGAATTAACGACTCGTTTGACGTATGAATTAACGACTTGTTTGACGTGTAAATCAACGACTCGTTTGACATGTGAATTAACGACTTGTTTGACGTGTGAATTAACGACTCGTTTGACGTATGAATTAACGACTTGTTTGACGTGGGAATTAACGACTCGTTTGACGTATGAATTAATGACTTGTTTGACGTGTAAATTAGCGACTTGTTTGACGTGTGAATTAACGACTCGTTTGACGTATGAATTAACGACTTGTTTGACGTGTAAATTAACGACTTGTTTGACGTGTAAATGAACGACTCGTTTGACGTATGAATTCACGACTCGTTTGACGTGTGAATTAACGACTTGTTTGACGTGGGAATTAACGACTGGTTTGACGTGTGAATCAACGACTCGTTTGACATGTGAATTAACGACTTGTTTGACGTGTGAATTAACGACTCGTTTGACGTATGAATTAACGACTCGTTTGACGTGTGAATCAACGACTCGTTTGACATGTGAATTAACGACTTGTTTGACGTGTGAATTAACGACTCGTTTGACGTATGAATTAACGACTCGTTTGACGTGTGAATCAACGACTCGTTTGACATGTGAATTAACGACTTGTTTGACGTGTAAATTAACGACTCGTTTGACATGTGAATTAACGACTTGTTTGACGTGAGAATTAACGACTCGTTTGACGTGTAAATTAACGACTTGTTTGACGTATGAATTAACAACTTGTTTGACGTGTGAATTAACGACTCGTTTGACGTGTGAATTAAAGACTCATTTGACGTGTAAATTAACGACTTGTTTGACATATGAATTAACGACTTGTTTAATGCGTGAATTAACGACTTGTTTGATGTGTGAATTAACAACTTGTTTGACGTATGAATTAACGACTCCTTTGACGTGTGAATGAAGGTTTGGTGGTGTGTTGTAGCACTCCCAGGACGGTGTAGTTGACCCAGGTGATGGTACGTGTTCAAACTCCCGAGTGCTGACACACTTGCTGGTTGTGTTGGTAAATGTTGTCCCTTCAAATACTGTACTATAGTACCTTTGTCCAGAGATATATGCTTCAAATACTGTACTATAGTACCTTTGTCCAGAGAGATATGCTTCAAATACTGTAGTACCTTTGTCCAGAGAGATATGCTATGTTCTACTGGTGCTGTCCAAGTGTCTCGCAGAACCTTCGAGTCCAAGTCTATTTGGGGCTCCATGTTTGTGTTTGACTTGAAGGTAACAGGTCTGATGAATGTGACTCCTACCAAAAGTATGCAAATAGCACATATAGATGTACTGTATAGATTATAGAGTATATAATATACAGTAGATGTACTGTATAGATTATAGAGTATATATATTTGACATAGAGGGATATGTTTAGGCCACAACAGGAAAGCAAATAGGAAAGTGGCGCCACCTAGAGGAAGAATAAATGTTCTAATTGAGCTGTTATCAAAAGTGTTTTAGCCTTCAATGGAAGTCAAACATGGTGTTACTGTTCAAACTGTGTGTAAGAAAATATACTTGTTAAATAAAAACCTTGTTTTTAATGAATACTTGGGCCTACTGCGCTGCTCCAGTGTTTTCCCAGGTGGTACTTGGTGGAAACAAATCTGAATAATAATTCCGGTTTGACACAAAAGGGTGAAAGAAAAGGCAGCGCATCACAAAGTGTACTCGGCGTGTACTTAGTGTGTACTCAGCGTGTACTTAGTGTGTACTCAGCGTGTACTTAGTGTGTACTTAGTGTACATCCAGCAGCTCTTTTACACCACAGCAAGAAGTGGAACTCTGCCAGCCAAGTAACAAGTTCCATGAAAGGAAGGCGACAATAATCCAGTCAAACATGTCAGTTGTTGGGAAATGTCTAAGTGTACTGAAGGAAGGAAAGCAACACTTGTGTACCAACACTTGAAAGCAACACTTGTGTACCAACACTTGTGTACCAACAGTTGTGTACCAACACTTGAAAGCAACACTTGTGTACCAACACTTGTGTACCAACAGTTGTGTACCAACACTTGAAAGCAACACTTGTGTACCAACACTTGTGTACCAACACTTGTGTACCAACACTTGGAAGCAACACTTGTGTACCAACAGTTGTGTACCAACACTTGAAAGCAACACTTGTGAGAATAAACAACATTTGTTCAACTTTCATGTCTGTTGTGTGTTTTATCACTTTGACTGCACTAAAATACATGCTCATCACTCACTGAGCTGAAGTCTCACACTGCACTTTTCGCTCTAGTATGTTCTACTGAACTATGTTCTCTCTAGTATGTTCTACTGTTATCCAGACCACTAGGAGGGAGAATTTAGATCTGCATGTCATATGGTTGGATCTAGCCAATGCCTATGGGTCAGTGCCACACCCGCTCATAGACTATTTCATGGAGTTCTTCTACATCCCGGACAACATCAGGACCATGATCAAGATCTACTTCCAGGACATGCACATGTGCTTTGCACTGAAGAAGGTGACCACTGGCTGGCAACAACTGGAGGTAGGGATCGCAATGGGATGCTCCAAATTCCCCCCATCCTCTTCGTGGCAGCTGTCGACGTGAGGTCATCCTGATCGGGGCAAGGCAGGTGGTGGGTGGTGGGTGGTGTTTGGCTGCCTGCAGGCCAGAGGCTCCCACCCCTAAGGAGATATATGGACGACATCACCTGCCTGCTACGGACTGCCCCATGCACATGCAGGCTACTTAAGAGGCTGGATGAGCTGATCACCTTGGCCAGGATGAAGTTCAAGCCTCGGAGGTCAAGGAGCCTCTCAATGCGAAAGGGGGAGAGAAACCACAGAGTCACCTTCACCATCAGCGGAGAGGAGCCTCTCAATGCGAAAGGGGTAGAGAAACCACAGAGTCACCTTCACCATCAGCGGAGAGGAGCCTCTCAATGCGAAAGGGGGAGAGAAACCACAGAGTCACCTTCACCATCAGCGGAGAGGAGCCTCTCAATGCGAAAGGGGGAGAGAAACCACAGAGTCACCTTCACCATCAGCGGAGAGGAGCCTCTCAATGCGAAAGGGGGAGAGAAACCACGGAGTCACCTTCACCATCAGCGGAGAGGAGCCTCTCAATGCGAAAGGGGGAGAGAAACCAGAGAGTCACCTTCACCATCAGCGGAGAGGAGCCTCTCAATGCGAAAGGGGGAGAGAAACCACAGAGTCACCTTCACCATCAGCGGAGAGGAGCCTCTCAATGCGAAAGGGGGAGAGAAACCACAGAGTCACCTTCACCATCAGTGGAGAGGAGCCTCTCAATGCGAAAGGGGGAGAGAAACCACAGAGTCACCTTCACCATCAGTGGAGAGGAGCCTCTCAATGCGAAAGGGGGAGAGAAACCACAGAGTCACCTTCACCATCAGTGGAGAGGAGCCTCTCAATGCGAAAGGGGGAGAGAAACCACAGAGTCACCTTCACCAACAGTGGAGAGGAGCCTCTCAATGCGAAAGGGGGAGAGAAACCACAGTCACCTTCACCATCAGTGGAGAGGAGCCTCTCAATGCGAAAGGGGGAGAGAAACCACAGAGTCACCTTCACCATCAGTGGAGAGGAGCCTCTCAATGCGAAAGGGGGAGAGAAACCACAGAGTCACCTTCACCATCAGTGGAGAGGAGCCTCTCAATGCGAAAGGGGGAGAGAAACCACAGAGTCACCTTCACCAACAGTGGAGAGGAGCCTCTCAATGCGAAAGGGGGAGAGAAACCACAGTCACCTTCACCATCAGTGGAGAAGACATCTCACGTATCGTGGATCAGCCCATCCGAAGCCTGGGAAGACTTTATACACCTGGTCTCTCAGACAAGGACATGAGAAAAATCATCCTCCGGCAGCTTTCAGAGGGTCTGTCCAAGATCGATGCAAGCCAGCTACCTGGCAAGTACAAGGTGTGGTGTTACCACTTCACTCGGTACCCATCATCCTTGGGTACAGCCAAGGATGATGTGGCCTCTGAAGCTGTGCGAAGTCACGTCACCAGCCGTAAGCCGGATGGAAGCAAAAGCCAACTCTTTCATCCGAAAATGGCTTCTCAGCTGCTGGCCTGTATGGATGGAACTCACTCCAACTACCCCTGAAATCTATCACCCTGGGCTACAGGCAGGAGAAGGCAAGGCTGGTGATGGAGCTAAGGGACTCCTCCGACAGGGAAGTGGCGGATGCAAATGCCAGAGTCGAGACTGGAAGGAAGTGGAGGGCCAAGGAGGAGATCCAGAAGGCAATGGGGAGACTGCAACACCAAGAAGTCGTTGGCATGGTCCAGAGAGGCCCGGCAGGACTTGGATGGAGCGATCCACCCATCCTATGGTCCAAGGCAGGCAGGAAGGAGAGGAAGGACGTCGTTGTTGCTGAGGTCACCGGGATTGAGCAGGAGGAGCTCAGAGTAAAGTCTGTGGCACAGGGGCAGCAGGGGAGGTGGACAACTTGGGAGGGTGTCTCGAACCGTGCAATCAGCTGGGCAGATTTCTGGAAACTGCCACAGGCTCGGCTCAGTTTCCTCATCAGGGCAACATACGACACCCTCCGAAGCCCTAAAAACTTCCACCAATGGCTTGGCACAGAGCAATCCTGCGACCTCTGTGGGACCATCAATGCCTCACTCCAGCATGTTCTGTCAGGCTGCAAAATGGCTCTGACACAGGGTCGGTCGGCTCAGATGGTGGCACGACCAAGTGCTCAGCAAGCTGGCAGAGGTGCTGGAGAAAAAGTCGTCAGGAGGCAAACAACCAGAGTCCAGCAGAAAGCCAATGCAGGATCCACTTCCTAAGACAGGGGGAAACCTGCGACATATTCCAGCAAGAGACCACCCGCCAAGCAATTAACACTAGGGGCGGCGTGGAAGATGGAAGTGGGCCTGGGTAGGCAGCTCCAGTTCCCACAGGAGATATGCAGGACCACCTTAAGACCCGATGTGGTGCTGTGGTCTGCAGCTGTGAAGTCAGTAGTACTGATTGAGCTGACAGTGCCATGGGAGGAGGGACTGGAAGCTGCCTATGAGAGAAAGAAGGCCAAGTAGGCAGACCTGGTCGCGGAGTGCAGAGAAAGTGAATGGAGTGTGAGGCTGTACCCGGTGGAGGTGGGAGCCAGAGGCTTTGTGGGCAGATCAACACCACGCCTGCTCAAGGACCTGGGACTACGTGGAGCCACCCTGAGCAGATCCACCAAGGAGCTTTCAGAAGTAGCAGAGAAAGCTAGCCACTGGCTCTGGCTGAAACGACGCGACAAGGCTTGGGGAGCAAAATCCGAGTAGGTTTACTGCAAGGGGTGTCAGGGAGACATCCCTGTTCACTGCCCCGCCACCAGGAGATGTTCTGGGCTAAGGGGCGAAACATCAATGAGAGGTGGTCCCCAGCTGAAGAACCTGCAGCAAAACCTTTTCTGGTATGCGGTCAGGTTTAGGCCGGCCTCAGGGAAGAGGACATCCCTGCCATGCACAGTCCACCACAGGCACCGGTGGAGGTGCAACAGGCCTAAGGCCCAGCGGCAAGACCACCTTGCTGTAATTAAAATACTGAAGTATGTTCTACTAAAATATGTTCTACTGGATTATGTTCTACTGAAGTAAGTTCTCACAAGTATGTTCTACTGAAATATGTTCTACTGAAATATGTTCTACTGAAGTATGTTCTCACAAGTATGTTCTCTCAAGTATGTTCTCACAAGTATTTTCTACTGAAATATGTTCTCACAAGTATGTTCCCTCAAGTATGTTATCACAAGTATGTTCTACAGAAATATGTTCTACTGAAGTATGTTCCCTCAAGTATGTTCTCACAAGTATGTTCTCTCAAATATGTTCTCACAAGTATGTTCCCTCAAGTATGTTCTCTCAAGTATGCTCTACTGAAGTATGTTCTCTCAAGTATGTTCTACTGAAATATGTTCTACTGAAGTATGTTCCCTCAAGTATGTTCTCACAAGTATGTTCTCACAAGTATGTTCTACTGAAGTATGTTCTCTCAAATATGTTCTCACAAGTATGTTCCCTCAAGTATGTTCTCTCAAGTATGTTTTCACAAGTATGTTCTACTGAAGTATGTTCTCTCAAGTATGTTCTCTCAAGTATGTTCTACTGAAGTATGTTCTCACAAGTATGTTCTCACAAGTATGTTCTATCGAAGTATGTTCTCACAAGTATGGTCTCACAAGTATATTCTACTGAAGTATGTTCTCACAAGTATGTTCTCTCAAGTATGTTCTACTGAAGTATGTTCTACTGAAATATGTTCTACTGAAGTATGTTCTCACCAGTATGTTCTCTCAAGTATGTTCTCACAAGTATGTTCTACTGAAGTATGTTCTACTGAAGTTTGTTCTCTCAAGTATGTTCTCACAAGTATATTCTACCGAAGTATTTTCTACTGAAGTATGTTCTCACAAGTATGTTCTCTCAAGTATGTTCTCACAAGTATGTTCTACTGAAGTATGTTCTACTGAAGTATGTTCTCACAAGTATATTCTACCGAAGTATTTTCTACTGAAGTATGTTCTCACAAGTATGTTCTCTCAAGTATGTTCTCTCAAGTATGTTCTACCGAAGTATGTTCTCTCAAGTATGTTCTACTGAAGTATGTTTTACTGAAATATGTTCTCTCAATTCTGTTCTCTCAAGTATGTTCTCACAAAAATGTTCTACTGATGTATGTTCTACTGAAGTATGTTATCTCAAGTATGTTCTCACAAGTATATTCTACCGAAGTATGTTCTCACAAGTATGTTCTCTCAAGTATGTTCTACCGAAGTATGTTCTCTCAAGTATGTTCTACTGAGGTATGTTTTACAGAAATATGTTCTCTCAATTATGTTCTCTCAAGTATGTTCTCACAAAAATGTTCTACTGATGTATGTTCTACTGAAGTATGTTCTCACAAGTATATTCTACCGAAGTATGTTCTACTGAAGTATGTTCTCTCAAGTATGTTCTCTCAAGTATGTTCTCTCAAGTATGTTCTACCGAAGTATGTTTTACTGAAATATGTTCTCTCAATTATGTTCTCTCAAGTATGTTCTCACAAAAATGTTCTACTGATGTATGTTCTACTGAAATATGCATACTTGCCAACCCTCCCGGTTTTACCGGGAGACTCCCGGTATTCAGCGCCTCTCCCGATAACCTCCCGGCAGAAATTTTCTCCCGACAAACTCCCGGTATTCAACCGGAGCTGGAGGCCACGCCCCCGTCCTCCCAGCGCGGTAACAACACACAACAACAGCAGTCACGTTTTAGTCTACCGTAAAGCAGTTCGTCTGTCGTAAACAGCAATGTTGTGAAACTCTTAAACAGGACAATACTGCCATCTACTGGATAGCCTCCAGAACACTGAAATTCAAGTATTTATTTTATTTATATGTATAATAAAATAAATATATATATATATATACATGTACATATATATATATATATATATATATATATATGTATATATGTATATATATATGTGTATATGTATATATATATATATATACACATAATGTGTATATGTATATATATATGTGTATGTATATATAAATATATATATATATGTATGTGTATATATATATATATATATATATATATATATATATATATATATATATATATATATATATATATATATATATGTATGGGGGCGGCGTGGCGAAGTTGGTAGAGTGGCCGTGCCAGCAATCGGAGTGTTGCTGGTTACTGGGGTTCAATCCCCACCTTCTACCATCCTAGTCACGTCCGTTGTGTCCTTGGGCAAGACACTTCACCCTTGCTCCTGATGGCTTCTGGTTAGCGCCTTGCATGGCAGCTCTCGCCATCAGTGTGTGAATGTGGAAATACTGTCAAAGCGCTTTGAGTACCTTGAAGGTAGAAAAGCGCTATACAAGTATAACCCATTTATCATTTATATATATATATATATATATATATATATATATATATATATATATATATATATATATATATAGCTAGAATTCACTGAAAGTCAAGTATTTCATACATATATATATATATATATATATATATATATATATATATATATATATATATATATATATATATATATATATATGAAATACTTGAGTTGGTGAATTCTAGCTTAAATATAGTCCCCTCTTAACCACGCCCCTAACCACGCCCCCGCCCCAACCACGCCCCCACCCCCCACCTCCCGGTATCGGAGGTCTCAAGGTTGGCCAATATGGAAATATGTTCTCTCAAGTATGTTCTACTGAAGTTTTTCTATTTTCACAGCAACATGTGCAGTTATTCTAGTCTCCATGTTCTATCTCTCCTACACTAGGGGGCGACTGTGCTCATTTCACCTTCTTTGTCTACGTTATTAAGTAGTAGAAGAAGAGAATGTTTGTCTACATTATAAAGTAGTAGAAGAAGAGAATGTTTTGTCTACGTTATAAAGTAGTAGAAGAAGAGAATGTTTGTCTACGTTATAAAGTAGTAGAAGAAGAGAATGTTTGTCTACATTATAAAGTAGTAGAAGAAGAGAATGTTTGTCTACGTTATAAAGTAGTAGAAGAAGAGTATGCTACATGCTACTAAGCTAGTGCTAGTCACGTTCGAGCTCCGGGTCTAACAGGTAAGTACACTTTTCTACTGCTTTTTGGATATTGTTATCAATGTTTAAATGACACTTGTGGTTATTAGGATCATCACAGACACACAAAAAGATCGCTTTTTAGTCAAACGTTCAGCAGTTGTCTCAAACAGAAATAAAAGTGTCTTATTTTGGGAACATTCTGACACTTAATAAACCAGAAGGTTTATATTTTATTACATGATTTAAACATATTGACCTATTTTAAGCTTCTGTACTTTGTGCTTGTTTGATTGGTGAAGTGGTTTCGATGGCACTACTTGGATTGGTCAAACGGAGTCACGTGACAGGGTCGCTGACAAAGGAATAGTCTTTTTAAGCCTTGATTACTCGATTAAACATATTGTTGGTATAAATAAGTTTTACTTAATGTAACGGAGTAAAAGTAGTGCTTCTTCTTCTCAAACATATTCCAGTAAAAGTAAAAAGTGCTGCATCTAATGACCAAAAATGTTGGTATTAGTACAAGTGTAATCCAGGTGCAATGATTCAACCTCATTATTTTATACTATTTGACTCCAAACACAATTTAATTCATAGTAATGTACATACATGGGAAACAAATGGTTACATGAAAGTGAGATACCAGTAAATGCCAGTGAGATACCAGGAATATACCATTAAGATACCTGTATGATACCAGTAGGATGGCAGTAAGATATCTGTATGATACCAGTAATATACCAGTAAGATGCCAGTGCAATACCAGTAATATACCAGAAAGATGCCAGTGAGACACACGTAAGATGCTTGTATGATACCAGTAAGATATCTGTATGATACCATTAAGATGTCAGTATAATACCAGTACAATGTCAGTATAATACCAGTAAGATACTAATAAGATACCAGTAAGAAGCCAGTAGAGTTCAAACCCCGGCCGAGGCATACCAAAGACGATAAAAATGGGAGCCATTACCTCCCTGCTTGGCACTCAGCATCAAGGGGTTGGAATTGGGGGTTAAATCACCAAAAATGATTCCCAGGCGTGGCCACTGCTGCCGCTCACTGCTCCCCTCACCTCCCAGGGGGTGATCAAGGGTGATGGGTCAAATGCAGAGAATAATTTCGCCACACCTCGTGTGTGTGTGTGTGACAATCATTGGTACTTTAATTTAAGATGCCAGTAGCATGTCTGTATGATACCAGTAAGATATCAGTATGATGCCAGTAAGATACTTATAAGATGCCAGTAAGATGTCTGTATGATACCAGTAAGATATCAGTATGATGCCAGTAAGATACTTATAAGATACCAGTAGGATATCTGTAAGATATCAGTATGATGCCAGTAAGATACTTATAAGATACCAGTAAGAAGCCAGTAAGATGTCTGTATGATACCAGTAAGATACCAGTATGATGCCAGTAAGATACCAGTAAGAAGCCAGTAGGATGTCTGTATGATACCAGTAAGATATCAGTATGATGGCAGTAAGATACTTATAAGATATCAGTAAGAAGCCAGTAAGATGTCTGTATGATACAAGTAAGATACCATTATGATGCCAGTAAGATACTAATAAGATACCAGTAAGAAGCCAGTAGGATGTCTGTATGATACCAGTAAGAAGCCAGTATGATACCAGTATGATGCCAGTATGATGCCAGTAAGATACTTATAAGGTACCAGTAAGAAGCCAGTAGGATGTCTGAAAGATACCAGTAAGATATCAGTATGATACCAGTAAGATACTTATAAGATACCAGTAAGAAGCCAGTAAGATGCCAGTAGGATGTCTGTATGATACCAGTAAGATACCAGTATGATGCCAGTAAGATACCAGTAAGAAGCCAGTAGGATGTCTGTATGATACCAGTAAGATATCAGTATGATGCCAGTAAGATACTTATAAGATACCAGTAAGATGCCAGTAGGATGTCTGTATGATACCAGTAAGATACCAGTAAGATGCCAGTAGGATGTCTGTATGATACCAATAAGAAGCCAGTATGATGCCAGTAAGATGCCAGTAGGATGTCCGTATGATACCAGTAAGATGCCAGTAGGATGTCTGTATGATACCAGTAAGGAGCCAGTATGATGCCAGTAAGATGCCAGTAGGATGTCCGTATGATACCAGTAAGAAGCCAGTAAGATACCTGTAAGATGGCCGTTTAAATACCAGTAAGAGGCCATTGGAGAAAAAAAGTATATTTCCCACAATGCACCTGTGCTGGCAGGGAGTGTTTTGGACAGGAAGTGTGCAGCGACGCCAACATCAAGAGGAGGAAAGCGAGGCTGCATTGTGTCGCCACCAGCGCGTGCTAATACGCACATACGTAAATAGAAGTGCCAACAATACGCACTAAGCACTCTTTGTTTAGCAGGTGTCAAATCTAGCATTTTGTGCTCTTATCGTCAAGCCAACGTTATCTACCAGGAGCGAGTGCACGCGCTTAAGCGCATTAGCACCAACGCTGCCAAAGGGCGCCGCTTCTTTGGCGTGCTGGAAGTCACAGGTGTGCCATCACCCGCTAATTATCAAGTCATATGCTAATGAGGCTTTGCATCATCACATTGTGTAAACATCCTTCTTGTATCGCCACTCAATTACTGAACTGTACTCATTTTACAGCTACTGTCACCAAGATACCACTCAAATAACTGCAAGATGCCAGTCAAGTATCACTGAGATACCAGCAGGATACAAGTCAAATACCAAGAAGATACCACAAAGATAACAATGAAATATGACCGAGATACCAGCAAGATACAAGTCAAATGCTAATAAGATACCACTTAAATACCAGTAAGATAAATACTAATATGATACCAGTTAGATACCAGTAAGATACCTCTGAGATTGTGGTAAGATACCAGTAATATACCAGTTTGTTAGATACTACTTAGATACCAGTAAGATACCACTTAGAAACCAGTAAGATACTACTTGGATCCCGGTAAGATACTAGTAAGATTCCAGTTAGGTACAAGTAAGACACCAGTTAAATACCAGTAAGATACCAGTAAGATTCCAGTTAGATACCAGTTAGGTACAAGTAAGACACCAGTTAAATACCAGTAAGATTCCAGTTAGGTACAAGTAAGATACCACTACATACCAGTAAGATACCAGCTGGATACTGTACCAATAAGATAGACATACATTGTATACAATATACATACATACACACATGCATATATTTTCAGTATCTATTCAGTATCAGACTATTTACGTACTGTATATACAAAATGCATACATATACTGTATACATACATATATTTTCAGTATTTATTCAGTATCAGATTATTTATGTACAGCATATACAATATGCATACATACACACATACATTTTCAGTCTTTATTCAGTATCAGACTATTTACATACAATATATACAATATGCATACATAAATACATACACATATTTTCAGTATCTATTCAGTATCGGACTATTTATGTACAGTATATTCATATATACATACATATATACATACATATATTTTCAGTATCTATTCAGTATCGGACTATTTATGTACAGTATATACATATATACATACATATATTTTCAGTATCAGACTATTTACATACAGTATATACATATATACATACATATATTTTCAGTATCAGACTATTTACGTACAGTATATACATATATACATACATATATTTTCAGTATCAGACTATTTATGTACAGTATATAGATAGATATATTTCCAGTATCAGACTATTTACGTACAGTATATAGATAGATATATTTCCAGTATCAGACAATTTACGCACAGTATATAGATGTATATATTTCCAGTATCAGACTACAGTATATAGATGTATATATTTCCAGTATCAGACTCCAGTATATATATTTCCAGTATCAGACTAGTGCAGCCAAAGTAATCTGCTGAGTGTATCAGTCTTCATGCTGATCTGCACTGTCAGCATTTATCAGCTAATCAGCAAGAAGTAACAGCACACAAAACATTTGCACATTACTCATTTTTATTCTCTGAAAACTTGTTTTTGTCAGCACTGATGTCATCCACTTGGTATCCTTGATTTTTATTTAGTCCTGTATCTCACTCTTTTTTTACTTGTTTACCTTTTCACTGCACAAACAAGTACCAGGAATGTATCATGCTACTTACCTTTTGTCCTCCAATAAGCACACACTTTCTTCTGTTGTACTAAAGTCATCGCTGCAGGACTGCTTGTATCGCACATGATATCACACACAAGTAAACACGCTGCAGGACTGCTTGTATCGCACACGATATCACACACAAGTAAACACGCTGCAGGACTGCTTGTATCGCACATGATATCACACACAAGTAAACACGCTGCAGGACTGCTTGTATCGCACATGATATCACACACAAGTAAACACGCTGCAGGACTGCTTGTATCGCACACGATATCACACACAAGTAAACACGCTGCAGGACTGCTTGTATCGCACATGATATCACACACAAGTAAACACGCTGCAGGACTGCTTGTATCGCACATGATATTACACACAAGTAAACACACTGCAGGACTGCTTGTATCGCACATGATATCACACACAAGTAAACACGCTGCAGGACTGCTTGTATCGCACATGATATCACATACAAGTAAACACACTGCAGGACTGCTTGTATCGCACATGATATCACACACAAGTAAACACGCTGCAGGACTGCTTGTATCGCACATGATATCACACACAAGTAAACACACTGCAGGACTGCTTGTATCGCACATGATATCACACACAAGTAAACACGCTGCAGGACTGCTTGTATCGCACATGATATCACATACAAGTAAACACACTGCAGGACTGCTTGTATCGCACATGATATCACACACAAGTAAACACGCTGCAGGACTGCTTGTATCGCACATGATATCACACACAAGTAAACACATTGCTGCAGGACTGCTTGTATCGCACATGATATCACACACAAGTAAACACATTGCTGCAGGACTGCTTGTATCGCACATGATATCACACACAAGTAAACACATTGCTGCAGGACTGCTTGTATCGCACAGCCTGATTCGAAAACAGAAAACTTACATTCCTCTCAAAATTTCACACAAAATGGTATTTACAAAAAAAATATATATATATATATATATATATATATATATATATATATATATATATATATATATATATATATATATATATATATATATATATATATGTATGTGTGTGTGTGTGTGTGTGTGTGTATATACATACATACACCACTTTAGTGCAGGGGTGTCCACACTATTTCCACTGAGGGCCACAGACTGACACACCCCAAGCTGCGGGGGCCTTTTAGTTATTTTTCACCTTCAAAACCAGTACAATATTTACACTTTTTACAGAACTAGAAAATGCAATGGAAATTTTGTGTGAATGCTAAAGAGCCAAAGCTGAACTGAAATGCTAACAGTTAGCATGCTGGTCAGATAGCATCAAGTAACAAACATTATGAGCAAAATGAGCTAAAAAAACATTAAAACTAGCATGATAGCTTTACTATGCTAACAATAGCATGCAACACTATAGTGTAAACCTGTTAAATTGGCTTAAAAAGCTAGCATGCTAAAGCTAAAATGCTAACTGTAACATGTGTCAAGCACCAAAATACAAACCCCGTGTCCATATGAGTTGGTAAATGGTGTTAGATGTAAATATAAACGGAATACAATGATTTGCAAATCCTTTTCAAGCCATATTCAGTTGAATATGCTACAAAGACAACATATTTCATGTTCAAACTCATAAACTTTGTTTTTTGCAAATAATAATTAACTTTAGAATTTCATGGCTGCAACACGTGCCAAAGTAGTTGTGAAAGGGCATGTTCACCACTGTGTTACATGGCCTTTCCTTTGAACAACACTCAGTTTTGGTTTGGGAAGTGAGGAGACACATTTTTGAAGTGGAATTCTTTCCCATTCTTGCTTGATGTACAGCTTAAGTTGTTCAACAGTCCGGGGGTCTCCCTTCTCACATTGCAGGTGCCACACATTTTCAATGTCTGGACTACAGGCAGGCCAGTCTAGTACCCACACTCTTTTACTATGAAGCCACGTTGATGTAACACCTGGCTTGGCATTGTCTTGATAAGCAGGGGCGTCCATGATAACAACATATGTTGCTCCAAAAGCTGTATGTACCTTTCAGCATTAATGGTGCCTTCACAGATGTGTAAGTTACCCATGTCTTGACCACTAATACACCCCCATACCATCACACATGCTGCCTTTTACACTTTGCACCTAGAACAATCCGGGTGGTTCTTTTCCTCTTTGGTCCGGAGGACACGACGTCCACAGTTTCCAAAAACAATTAGAAATGTGGACTCGTCAGACCACAGAAGACTTTTCCACTTTGTATCAGTCCATCTTAGATGAGCTCAGGCCCAGCCAAGCAGACGGCGTTTCTGGGTGTTGTTGATAAACGGTTTTGGCCTTGCATAGGAGAGTTTTAACTTGCACTTACAGATGTAGCGACCAACTGTAGTTACTGACAGTGGGTTTCTGAAGTGTTCCATGTGGTGATATCCTTTACACACTGATGTGGCTTGTTGATGCAGTACCGCCTGAGGGATGGAAGGTCACGGGCTTAGCTGCTTACCTGCAGTGATTTCTCCACATTCTCTTTGATGATATTACGGAGCGTAGATGGTGAAATCCCTCAATTCATTGCAATAGCTGCTTGAGAAAGGTTGTTCTTAAACTGTTCAACAATTTGCTTAGGCATTTGTTGACAAAGTGGTGACCCTCGCCCCATCCTTGTTTGTGAATGACTGAGCATTTCATGGAATCTACTTTTATAGCCAATCATGGCACCCACCTGTTCCCAATTAGCCTGCACACCTGTGGGATGTTCCAAATAAGTGTTTGATGAGCATTCCTCAACTTTATCAGTATTTATTGCCACCTTTCACAACTTCTTTGTCACGTGTTGCTGACATCAAATTATAAAGTTAATGATTATTTGCAAAAAATAAAGTTTATGAGTTTGAACATGAAATATGTTGTCTTTGTAGCATATTCAACTGAATATGGCTTGAAAAGGATTTGCAAATCATTGTATTCTGTTTATATTTACATGTAACACCATTTACCAACTCATATGGAAACGGGGTTTGTACATCTTCCATTGTGAAAGTGTGTCAGTCACATGACCGCCCCCAAGTCTTTGTGCCAACTGAAAGGTTTTCAGAGTAAAATGAAAAAAAAATTTGAGTTGTGTGTTGGAAGACTTGCTAGTGTTGGGCTGGAGTTTCCCAGAAGTTGTGTAAGAGCAGTCAGGAACTTCTTGTCTTCTCTCCCAAACCTCAACAGTCTTGCCTGCACTTCTACTTCTGTGCTTTGCTGCTCTACAACCTTTCTTGTGTCCTTTTGGCTCCCACTCACATCCTGCATTACCAAACACATGCTTGTGACGCCAACAACATTTAAAGACCTGCTTGTGACGCCAACAACATTTAAAGACCCGCTTGTGACGCCACCAACATTTAAAGACCCGCTTGTGACGCCAACAACATTTAAAGACCTGCTTGTGACGCCACCAACATTTAAAGACCCGCTTTTGACGCCAACAACATTTAAGACCCGCTTGTGACGCCACCAACATTTAAAGACCCGCTTGTGACGCCACCAACATTTAAAGACCTGCTTGTGACGCCAACAACATTTAAAGACCTGCTTGTGACGCCACCAACATTTAAAGACCTGCTTGTGACGCCACCAACATATAAAGACCTGCTTGTGACGCCAACAACATTTAAAGACCTGCTTGTGACGCCAACAACATTTAAAGACCTGCTTGTGACGCCACCAACATTTAAAGACCCGCTTGTGACGCCAACAACATTTAAAGACCCGCTTGTGACGCCAACAACATTTAAAGACCCGCTTGTGACGCCGCCAACATTTAAAGACCTGCTTGTGACGCCGCCAACATTTAAAGACCTGCTTGTGACGCCGCCAACATTTAAAGACCCGCTTGTGACGCCACCAACATTTAAAGACCCGCTTGTGACGCCACCAACATTTAAAGACCCGCTTGTGACGCCACCAACATTTAAAGACCCGCTTGTGACGCCACCAACATTTAAAGACCCGCTTGTGACGCCACCAACATTTAAAGACCTGCTTGTGACGCCACCAACATTTAAAGACCTGCTTGTGACGCCACCAACATTTAAAGACCTGCTTGTGACGCCACCAACATTTAAAGACCTGCTTGTGACGCCACCAACATTTAAAGACCTGCTTGTGACGCCACCAACATTTAAAGACCTGCTTGTGACGCCACCAACATTTAAAGACCTGCTTGTGAGGCCACCAAGAAACAAACATCTCCAATTAATACCCTATTTTCCAGACTATAGAGCACAGCAGTACATAAGCCACACCCCCTGAATATTTTTCTTTATATTAGCTCTGTTTGATTGGTGAAATGGAGTCAAGTTAGCATGTTAGTCTCATGTTTGTGAAGTTAGCATGTTAGTCTCATGTTTGTGAAGTTAGCATGTTTGTGAAGTTAGCATGTTAGTCTCATGTTTGTGAAGTTAACATGTTAGTCTCATGTTTGTGAAGTTAGCATGTTAGTCTCATGTTTGTGAAGTTAGCATGTTAGTCTCATGTTTGTGAAGTTAGCATGTTAGTCTCATGTTTGTGAAGTTAGCATGTTAGTCTCATGTTTGTGAAGTTAGCATGTTAGTCTCATGTTTGTGAAGTTAGCATGTTTGTGAAGTTAGCATGTTAGTCTCATGTTTGTGAAGTTAACATGTTAGTCTCATGTTTGTGAAGTTAGCATGTTAGTCTCATGTTTGTGAAGTTAGCATGTTAGTCTCATGTTTGTGAAGTTAGCATGTTAGTCTCATGTTTGTGAAGTTAGCATGTTAGTCTCATGTTTGTGAAGTTAACATGTTAGTCTCATGTTTGTGAAGTTAGCATGTTAGTCTCATGTTTGTGAAGTTAGCATGTTAGTCTCATGTTTGTGAAGTTAGCATGTTAGTCTCATGTTTGTGAAGTTAGCATATTAGTCTCATGTTTGTGAAGTTAGCATGTTAGTGTCATGTTTGTGAAGTTAGCATGTTTGTCTCATGTTTGTGAAGTTAGCATGTTAGTCTCATGTTTGTGAAGTTAGCATGTTAGTCTCATGTTTGTGAAGTTAGCATGTTAGTGTCATGTTTGTGAAGTTAGCATGTTTGTCTCATGTTTGTGAAGTTAGTATGTTAGTCTCATGTTTGTGAAGTTAGCATGTTTGTGAAGTTAGCATGTTAGTCTCATGTTTGTGAAGTTAGCATGTTAGTCTCATGTTTGTGAAGTTAGCATGTTAGTGTCATGTTTGTGAAGTTAGCATGTTAGTCTCATGTTTGTGAAGTTAGCATGTTAGTGTCATGTTTGTGAAGTTAGCATGTTTGTCTCATGTTTGTGAAGTTAGCATGTTAGTCTCATGTTTGGGAAGTTAGCATGTTAGTCTCATGTTTGTGAAGTTAGCATGTTAGTGTCATGTTTGTGAAGTTAGCATGTTTGTCTCATGTTTGTGAAGTTAGCATGTTAGTCTCATGTTTGTGAAGTTAGCATGTTTGTGAAGTTAGCATGTTAGTCTCATGTTTGTGAAGTTAGCATGTTAGTCTCATGTTTGTGAAGTTAGCATGTTTGTGAAGTTAGCATGTTAGTCTCATGTTTGTGAAGTTAACATGTTAGTCTCATGTTTGTGAAGTTAGCATGTTAGTCTCATGTTTGTGAAGTTAGCATGTTTGTGAAGTTAGCATGTTAGTCTCATGTTTGTGAAGTTAGCATGTTAGTCTCATGTTTGTGAAGTTAGCATGTTAGTCTCATGTTTGTGAAGTTAGCATGTTAGTCTCATGTTTGTGAAGTTAGCATGTTAGTCTCACTTGACAACAATTCAATGTAAACAACAGGACCAACATCATAAAAAGGTGATTAAAATGATAGTTAAAAGGTTAATTAACTAAACTCTTAACTAAAAGAGAAGTTTTTAAATGTTTCTTAAAAGTGTCAAAACAGTCAAGATCACGGAGGAACTGGTGCAAGTTGTTCCAGAGTCTGGGAGCTATAGCCTGGAATGCAAAGTCTCCACAGGTTTTTAAATGAGTTCTTGGTATCTTTAGAAGACCCTGGCCTGAAGACCCTGACGAGTACGGGCCTAACAAGTCAGTGATTTACTGAGGGGCCCCACCATGCAACTGAAGAGTAGGGGCCTAACAAGTCAGTGATTTACTGAGGGGCCCCGCCATGCAACTGAAGAGTAGGGGCCTAACAAGTCAGTGATTTACTGAGGGGCCCCACCATGCAACTGAAGAGTAGGGGCCTAACAAGTCAATGATTTACTGAGGGGCCCCACCATGCAACTGAAGTGTAGGGGCCTAACAAGTCAATGATTTACTGAGGGGCCCCACCATGCAACTGAAGAGTAGGGGCCTAACAAGTCAGTGATTTACTGATGGGCCCCACCATGCAACTGAAGAGTAGGGGCCTAACAAGTCAGTGATTTACTGAGGGGCCCCACCATGCAACACACAAAGTCAGGACTAAAATATTCAACTCTGTGCAGAGTTTGACTGTAAGCCAATGAAGACTGGGTAGAATGGGGGTGATGTGGACTGTTCTGTGTCTTCTGGTCTAAAGTCTGACTGGAAGCCAATGAAGACTGGGTAGAATGGGGGTGATGTGGACTGTTCTGGGTCCTCTGGTCTACAGTCTGACTGTAAGCCAATGAAGACTGGGTAGAATGGGGGTGATGTGGACTGTTCTGTGTCTTCTGGTCTAAAGTCTGACTGGAAGCCAATGAAGACTGGGTAGAATGGGGGTGATGTGGACTGTTCTGGGTCCTCTGGTCTACAGTCTGACTGTAAGCCAATGAAGACTGGGTAGAATGGGGGTGATGTGGACTGTTCTGTGTCTTCTGGTCTAAAGTCTGACTGGAAGCCAATGAAGACTGGGTAGAATGGGGGTGATGTGGACTGTTCTGGGTCCTCTGGTCTACAGTCTGACTGTAAGCCAATGAAGACTGGGTAGAATGGGGGTGATGTGGACTGTTCTGGGTCCTCTGGTCTACAGTCTGACTGTAAGCCAATGAAGACTGGGTAGAATGGGGGTGATGTGGACTGTTCTGGGTCCTCTGGTCTACAGTTTGACTGTAAGCCAATGAAGACTGGGTAGAATGGGGGTGATGTGGACTGTTCTGTGTCCTCTGGTCTACAGTCTGACTGGAAGCCAATGAAGACTGGGTAGAATGGGGGTGATGTGGACTGTTATGTGTCCTCTGGTCTATAGTTTGACTGTAAGCCAATGAAGACTGTGTACAATGGGGGTAATGTGGACTCTTTGGGTCCTCTGGTCTAAAGTCTGACTGGAAGCCAATGAAGACTGGGTAGAATGGAGGTGATGTGGACTGTTCTGGGTCCTCTTGTCTACAGTCTGACTGGAAGCCAATGAAGACTGGGTAGAATGGGGGTGATGTGGACTGTTCTGGTCCTCAGGTCTAAAGTCTGACTGGAAGCCAATGAAGACTGGGTAGAATGGGGGTGATGTGGACTGTTCTGTGTCCTCTGGTCTACAGTTTGACTGTAAGCCAATGAAGACTGGGTAGAATGGGGGTGATGTGGACTGTTCTGTGTCTTCTGGTCTAAAGTCTGACTGGAAGCCAATGAAGACTGGGTAGAATGGGGGTGATGTGGACTGTTCTGTGTCTTCTGGTCTAAAGTCTGACTGGAAGCCAATGAAGACTGGGTAGAATGGGGGTGATTTGGACTGTTCTGGTCCTCAGGTCTAAAGTCTGACTGGAAGCCAATGAAGACTGGGTAGAATGGGGGTGATGTGGACTGTTCTGTGTCCTCTGGTCTACAGTTTGACTGTAAGCCAATGAAGACTGGGTAGAATGGGGGTGATGTGGACTGTTCTGTGTCTTCTGGTCTAAAGTCTGACTGGAAGCCAATGAAGACTGGGTAGAATGGGGGTGATGTGGACTGTTCTGTGTCTTCTGGTCTAAAGTCTGACTGGAAGCCAATGAAGACTGGGTAGAATGGGGGTGATGTGGACTGTTCTGTGTCTTCTGGTCTAAAGTCTGACTGGAAGCCAATGAAGACTGGGTAGAATGGGGGTGATGTGGACTGTTCTGGGTCCTCTGGTCTACAGTCTGACTGTAAGCCAATGAAGACTGGGTAGAATGGGGGTGATGTGGACTGTTCTGTGTCTTCTGGTCTAAAGTCTGACTGGAAGCCAATGAAGACTGGGTAGAATGGGGGTGATGTGGACTGTTATGTGTCCTCTGGTCTATAGTTTGACTGTAAGCCAATGAAGACTGGGTAGAATGGGGGTGATGTGGACTGTTCTGTGTCCTCTGGTCTACAGTCTGACTGGAAGCCAATGAAGACTGGGTAGAATGGGGGTGATGTGGACTGTTATGTGTCCTCTGGTCTATAGTCTGACTGGAAGCCAATGAAGACTGGGTAGAATGGAGGTGATGTGGACTGTTCTGGGTCCTCTTGTCTACAGTCTGACTGGAAGCCAATGAAGACTGGGTAGAATGGGGGTGATGTGGACTGTTCTGGTCCTCAGGTCTAAAGTCTGACTGGAAGCCAATGAAGACTGGGTAGAATGGGGGTGATGTGGACTGTTCTGTGTCCTCTGGTCTACAGTTTGACTGTAAGCCAATGAAGACTGGGTAGAATGGGGGTGATGTGGACTGTTCTGTGTCTTCTGGTCTAAAGTCTGACTGGAAGCCAATGAAGACTGGGTAGAATGGGGGTGATGTGGACTGTTCTGTGTCTTCTGGTCTAAAGTCTGACTGGAAGCCAATGAAGACTGGGTAGAATGGGGGTGATTTGGACTGTTCTGGTCCTCAGGTCTAAAGTCTGACTGGAAGCCAATGAAGACTGGGTAGAATGGGGGTGATGTGGACTGTTCTGTGTCCTCTGGTCTACAGTTTGACTGTAAGCCAATGAAGACTGGGTAGAATGGGGGTGATGTGGACTGTTCTGTGTCTTCTGGTCTAAAGTCTGACTGGAAGCCAATGAAGACTGGGTAGAATGGGGGTGATGTGGACTGTTCTGTGTCTTCTGGTCTAAAGTCTGACTGGAAGCCAATGAAGACTGGGTAGAATGGGGGTGATGTGGACTGTTCTGTGTCTTCTGGTCTAAAGTCTGACTGGAAGCCAATGAAGACTGGGTAGAATGGGGGTGATGTGGACTGTTCTGGGTCCTCTGGTCTACAGTCTGACTGTAAGCCAATGAAGACTGGGTAGAATGGGGGTGATGTGGACTGTTCTGTGTCTTCTGGTCTAAAGTCTGACTGGAAGCCAATGAAGACTGGGTAGAATGGGGGTGATGTGGACTGTTCTGGGTCCTCTGGTCTACAGTCTGACTGTAAGCCAATGAAGACTGGGTAGAATGGGGGTGATGTGGACTGTTCTGTGTCTTCTGGTCTAAAGTCTGACTGGAAGCCAATGAAGACTGGGTAGAATGGGGGTGATGTGGACTGTTCTGGGTCCTCTGGTCTACAGTCTGACTGTAAGCCAATGAAGACTGGGTAGAATGGGGGTGATGTGGACTGTTCTGGGTCCTCTGGTCTACAGTCTGACTGTAAGCCAATGAAGACTGGGTAGAATGGGGGTGATGTGGACTGTTCTGGGTCCTCTGGTCTACAGTTTGACTGTAAGCCAATGAAGACTGGGTAGAATGGGGGTGATGTGGACTGTTCTGTGTCCTCTGGTCTACAGTCTGACTGGAAGCCAATGAAGACTGGGTAGAATGGGGGTGATGTGGACTGTTATGTGTCCTCTGGTCTATAGTTTGACTGTAAGCCAATGAAGACTGTGTACAATGGGGGTAATGTGGACTCTTTGGGTCCTCTGGTCTAAAGTCTGACTGGAAGCCAATGAAGACTGGGTAGAATGGAGGTGATGTGGACTGTTCTGGGTCCTCTTGTCTACAGTCTGACTGGAAGCCAATGAAGACTGGGTAGAATGGGGGTGATGTGGACTGTTCTGGTCCTCAGGTCTAAAGTCTGACTGGAAGCCAATGAAGACTGGGTAGAATGGGGGTGATGTGGACTGTTCTGTGTCCTCTGGTCTACAGTTTGACTGTAAGCCAATGAAGACTGGGTAGAATGGGGGTGATGTGGACTGTTCTGGTCCTCAGGTCTAAAGTCTGACTGGAAGCCAATGAAGACTGGGTAGAATGGGGGTGATGTGGACTGTTCTGTGTCCTCTGGTCTACAGTTTGACTGTAAGCCAATGAAGACTGGGTAGAATGGGGGTGATGTGGACTGTTCTGTGTCTTCTGGTCTAAAGTCTGACTGGAAGCCAATGAAGACTGGGTAGAATGGGGGTGATGTGGACTGTTCTGTGTCTTCTGGTCTAAAGTCTGACTGGAAGCCAATGAAGACTGGGTAGAATGGGGGTGATGTGGACTGTTCTGGGTCCTCTGGTCTACAGTCTGACTGTAAGCCAATGAAGACTGGGTAGAATGGGGGTGATGTGGACTGTTCTGTGTCTTCTGGTCTAAAGTCTGACTGGAAGCCAATGAAGACTGGGTAGAATGGGGGTGATGTGGACTGTTCTGGGTCCTCTGGTCTATAGTTTGACTGTAAGCCAATGAAGACTGGGTACAATGGGGGTAATGTGGACTCTTTGGGTCCTCTGGTCTAAAGTCTGACTGGAAGCCAATGAAGACTGGGTAGAATGGAGGTGATGTGGACTGTTCTGGGTCCTCTTGTCTACAGTCTGACTGGAAGCCAATGAAGACTGGGTAGAATGGGGGTGATGTGGACTGTTCTGGGTCCTCTGGTCTACAGTCTGACTGGAAGCCAATGAAGACTGGGTAGAATGGGGGTGATGTGGACTGTTCTGGGTCCTCTGGTCTACAGTCTGACTGTAAGCCAATGAAGACTGGGTAGAATGGGGGTGATGTGGACTGTTCTGGGTCCTCTGGTCTACAGTTTGACTGTAAGCCAATGAAGACTTGGTAGAATGGGGGTGATGTGGACTGATCTGTGTCCTCTGGTCTAAAGTCTGACTGTAAGCCAATGAAGACTGGGTAGAATGGGGGTGATGTGGACTGTTCTGTGTCCTCTGGTCTACAGTTTGACTGTAAGCCAATGAAGACTGGGTAGAATGGGGGTGATGTGGACTGTTCTGGGTCCTCTGGTCTACAGTCTGACTGGAAGCCAATGAAGACTGGGTAGAATGGGGATAATGTGGACTCTTTGGGTCCTCTGGTCTAAAGTCTGACTGTAAGCCAATGAAGACTGGGTAGAATGGGGGTGATGTGGACTGTTCTGTGTCCTCTGGTCTACAGTCTGACTGGAAGCCAATGAAGACTGGGTAGAATGGGGGTGATGTGGACTGTTCTGCGTCTTCTGGTCTACAGTCTGACTGTAAGCCAATGAAGACTGGGTTGAATGGGGGTGATGTGGACTGTTCTGGGTCCTCTGGTCTACAGTCTGACTGGAAGCCAATGAAGACTGGGTAGAATGGGGGTGATGTGGACTGTTCTGGTCCTCAGGTCTAAAGTCTGACTGGAAGCCAATGAAGACTGGGTAGAATGGGGGGGATGTGGACTGTTCTGTGTCCTCTGGTCTAAAGTCTGACTGGAAGCCAATGAAGACTGGGTAGAATGGGGGTGATGTGGACTGTTCTGTGTCTTCTGGTCTACAGTCTGACTGTAAGCCAATGAAGACTGTGTAGAATGGGGGTAATGGGGACTCTTCTGGGTCCTTTGGTCTAAAGTCTGGCAGCTGCACTTTGAGATCATTTCCAGATCCAATTTTGACAGCAAACGTCTCACTTGAGGAATATTTCTGAGGTGATAAAAACAGTTTTTGGTCAGTTGACAACAGAGACCATCCAAAGACTTGGCCTGATCCGACACAAGGCCAAGGTTTCTTTGCCCAAGAGACCGAGCCAGTCTCGGCAGTTTTAAACCAAAAGTCTTTGGAAGGGAGCCAGACGTTCAAGTCGCCAAGCGACAGCCTTGAAACCTTCATGTTTGGAGAGAATGTGACTAGAAGAAAGCCATGAAATAAACATCCTATTATTTCCTGATTGGCTGACGGATGTCACATGGTCTTTGACTTCCTTATCACTTCACAAATAGTTGACTGGACTGCCGTGCAGAATAAAATGCAGTAAAAGTGCAGTGACAGCATAAATGTTGAAAAGGGGAAGAAGCACAAAGCATCTTTTCAAAGCATCTAATGAATGTTTGCTGTAGAAAATACACATGTGGACTTTTCACTCAAGTGCTGCAAGAAAACACAAACACCACCTCATATTTATTCTGCGTACTTCAGCTCTTTTATCGCAACTCTCAAATATGTTTTTTTTTTTAAAAACATGAAAAGGGACTTTTACTTTCTTAAACATCAAAATCCACGGCAAATCAAAAACTGTTGGATGTATTAAAGTGTGAGCAATTGATGTGTGTTGTGTACTACATTGTTCATAGTAAATGTAGTCTTAGTACTTTTTACTGCAGTAAAAATGTACTACAGCATTCATCGCTAACTAGCCATGAATTGATGAACGTCGACCCCGACTTAAAGAAGTGGGAAAACTTATTGGGGTGTTACCATTTAGTGGTTAATTGAAGGGAATATGTACTGTAATCTACTAATAAATATGTACTGTACTGTGCAATCTACTAATAAATATGTACTGTACTGTGCAATCTACTAATAAATATGTACTGTACTGTGTAATCTACTAATACATATGTACTGTACTGTGTAATCTACTAATACAAGTTTCAATCAATTAATCAATCAATCAATCACTTGCAACAATGCGGAGACTCAGCCACTCCAACATTAACACTGAACCAGTCATCTTACTCTGGATTTGGATCATTATATCTAACCTACCTTTAGTTTACTACCTTGTCAAATGATACAAAAGCATGTACTAATGTCACAAATAAACCTTAGGATTAGGTCAGGCTGATTTGAAAAAGAAGTAACAATACATTTACATACAAATGTGTTATGTTGTGCTAAAATGAACTCAATAATAAATGTGTTTCTTAAAGGCCTACTGAAAGCCACTACTAGCGACCGCGCAGTCTGATAGTTTATATATCAATGATGAAATCTTAACATTGCAACACATGCCAATACGGCCGGGTTAACTTATAAAGTGACGTTTAAAACTTCCCGGGAAATATCCGGCTGAAACGTCGCGGTATGATGACATATGCGCGTGACAAAGTCCGAGTAACGGAAGTTATGGTACCCCGTAGAATCCTATACAAAAAGCTCTGTTTTCATTTCATAATTCCACAGTATTCTGGACATCTTTTGCAATTTGTTTAATGAACAATGAAGGCTGCAAAGAAGACAGTTGTAGGTGGGATCGGTGTATTAGCAGCGGACTACAGCAACACAACCAGGAGGACTTTGTTGGAGCACTAGCCGCGCTAGCGACCGACCTCACCTTGACTTCCTACGTCTCCAGGCCGCCAAACGCATCGGGTGAAGTCCTTCGTCCTTCTGCCGATCGCTGGAACGCAGGTGAGCACGGGTGTTGATGAGCAGATGAGGGCTGGCTGACGTAGGTGGATAGCTAATGTTTTTAGCATAGCTCTGTCGAGGTCCCGTAGCTAAGTTAGCTTCAATGGCGTCGTTAGCAACAGCATTGTTAAGCTTCGCCAAGCTGGAAAGCATTAACCGTGTATTTACATGTCCACGGTTTAATAGTATTGTTGATCTTCTGTCTATCCTTCCAGTCAGGGGTTTATTTATTTTGTTTCTATCTGCAGTTAAGCACAATGCTATCACGTTAGCTCCGAAGCTAAAGTGTGTCACAGATGTATTGTCGTGGAGATAAAAGTCACTGTGAATGTCCATTTCGCGTTCTCGACTCTCATTTTCAAGAGGATATAGTATCCCAGGTGCTTTAAAATACAAATCCGTGATCCACAATAGAAAAAGGAGAGAGTGTGGAATCCAATGAGCCAGCTTGTACCTAAGTTACGGTCAGAGCGAAAAAAGATACGTCCTGCACTGCACTCTAGTCCTTCACTCTCACGTTCCTCAGCCACGAATTTTTCATCCTGGCTCAAATTAATGGGGTAATCGTCGCTTTCTCAGTCCGAATCGCTCTCGCTGCTGGTGTAAACAATGGAGAAATGTGAGGAGCCTTTCAACCTGTGACGTCACGCTACTTCCGGTACAGTCACGCTACTTCCGGTACAGGCAAGGCTTTTTTATCAGCGACCAAAAGTTGCGAACTTTATCGCTGATTTTCTCTACTAAATCCTTTCAGCAAAAATATGGCAATATCGCGAAATGATCAAGTATGACACATAGAATGGATCTGCTATCCCCGTTTAAATAAAAAAATGTCATTTCAGTAGGCCTTTAACTAAACTGTCAATAAAAATTAAAGTGCAAATGAAAATACAGCTTAGTCATCATTTTTGCACTTAAGAAGTTCTGTTTGTTTGATATTGTCATCACTGCCACAAGTGGTGGAAAAGTGTATTACAAGTGAGTACCGCTGCTGAAAAACACATGTATTACATTCTAGGGGGCGCTCGCGAGCCAACACTGGGACCCGGCCCTATGGCTAAGGAACACTGGTGTATAGTGGTGCCGGGGGGGA
This sequence comes from Entelurus aequoreus, assembly GCF_033978785.1. Classification (NCBI taxonomy): domain Eukaryota; kingdom Metazoa; phylum Chordata; class Actinopteri; order Syngnathiformes; family Syngnathidae; genus Entelurus; species Entelurus aequoreus. The sequence goes on from NC_084745.1 coordinate 57,137,530, forward strand.
CGACCATCTCTTCGTAAAGAAACACGACTTCAGCGTTTTGGTGAGTTGATTTTCCATGCTCATTTTTTTTTAGTCCAAACAAAAAGCGTTTGTGTTTCCATACCGGCAACAATAATCATCTCCATTATTTTGATTGACACTTAAATTACGATGAATAACACCATTAATCATTCATTTGAACACATGACTATTTACACTTTAAATGTGATTTAGAAGAACAATCGCATGTAAATGAGTAACAGATAAACAAGTAAAATGATAATAATAGTAACGACAATTACTTTAAAAAAAAAATATGAGAAGAAATATTCCTTTTTCGGTCATACTTTTTCTTTTCTTTTTGTGTGTAAATGTGCATGATCGTTAAAGGCCTACTGAAATGATTTTTTTTAATTTAAAGATCCATTCTATGTGTCATACTTGATCATTTGGCGATATTGCCATATTTTTGCTGAAAGGATTTAGTAGAGAAAATCGACGATAAAGTTCGCAACTTTTGCTCGCTGATAAAAAAAGCCTTGCCTGTAGCGGAAGTAGCGTGACGTCACAGGAGCTAGTATTCCTCACAATTCCCCGTTGTTTACAATGGAGCGAGAGAGATTCGGACCGAGAAAGCGACGATTACACCATTAATTTGAGCGAGGATGAAAGATTCGTAGATGAGGAACGTTACAGTGAAGGACTTGAGAGGCAGTGATGGACGTATCTTTTTTTCGCTCTGACCGTAACTTAGGTACAAGCTGGTTCATTGGATTCCACACTCTCCTTTTTCTATTGTGGATCACAGATTTGTATTTTAAACCACCTGGGATACTATATCCTCTTGAAAATGAGAGTCCAGAACGCCAAATGGACATTCAGCGCCTTTTATCTCCACGACAATACATCGGCGAAATGCTTTAGCTACGAGTTAACGTGATAACATCGTGCTTTAACTGCATATAGAAACAAAAAAATAAACCCCTGACTGGAAGGATAGATAGAAAATCAACAATACTATTAAACCGTGGACATGTAAATACACGGTTAATGCTTTCCAGGCTGGCGAAGGTTAACAATGCTGTGCTAACGACGCCATTGAAGCTAACTTAGCAACTTAGCAACGGGACCTCACAGAGCTATGCTAAAAACATTAGCTCTCCACCTACGCCAGCCAGCCCTCATCTACTCATCAACACCCGTGCTCACCTGCGTTCCAGCGATCGGCAGAAGGACGAAGGACTTCACCCGATGCGTTTGGCGGCCCGGAGACGTAGGAAGTCAAGGTGAGGTCGGCGGCTAGCGCGGCTAGCGGTCCAACAAAGTCCTCCTGGTTGTGTTGCTGTAGTCCGCTGCTAATACACCGATCCCACCTACAACTGTCTTCTTTGCAGCCTTCATTGGTCATTAAACAAATTGCAAAAGATGTCCAGAATACTGTGGAATTATGAAATTAAAACAGAGCTTTTTGTATAGGATTCTACGGGTACTCTAATAACTTCCGTTACTCTGACTTCGTCACGCGCATACGTCATCATACCGCAACGTTTCAGCCGGATATTTCCCGGGAAGTTTTAAATGTCACTTTATAAGTTAACCCGGCCGTATTGGCATGTGTTGCAATGTTAAGATTTCATCATTGATATATAAACTATCAGACTGCGTGGTCGCTAGTAGTGGCTTTCAGTAGGCCTTTAAATATGTCTAATCTGTGCTGTTAAACTGCTCACACAAAATGGTTGATGGTTGATTATATGACCCAAATAAACTTATTTCATTCATTCATTCATGTAAATACACCAGTTACCACCTTTTAAGTGTGTCATAAATAACCTGTTTGTCATTTACTGGTGCTATACATCTTTTGACTATTTTGTCTAGTATGTATTTTAGTTCCAAACTTAAAAAAGATAGTCAATATATTAATGGTTGTGTACTTTACGCAACCATTAATATAATTGGATATTAAGAGTACGTGAAAGTTGGACTCCTACTTTGTTTACTTCCATGACAACCTTCCTAAAGTTTTGTCATCACGCAGGTAAAATTTGCCAAACATGGATAAGTGTGGGGAGTGTTTTGCATTTTTCCCATCATGCTTTGTAATGGGCGTAGTTTCTAAGTTTTTTAAATATTATTTTTAAAATATCCACAAAGTTCAGTGAACATTACGTGTTATGTGTGACCACATCTGTTGACATTTTGTGTTGGTGGACTTTTTTTAATTCTTATTATATTTTGCACCATGACTAGGGAAGGTTGTTTGCAGTAATAATAATAATAATACATTTTATTTGGTATAGCGCTTTCCAGGGTACTGAAAGACATTTTACAGGATAAAAATTCTTATATAAAACAGTTCAAAGTAATAATACAGGAAATATAAAAGCAGTACATAGTAGGGATGGGCGATACCACACTTTTAGGATTCGATACGATACCGATAATTTTTCTTGCATTTTCATCGATACCGATACCAATAATTTCTTATTGGCAATTTTTTGTCAGTCAAAAATATTATTACTATTGTTATTATTTAAGACAAATCACAAGACAAATACAGACCATTTATACCACATTTATTATGGTCAATATATAATAAAAGTAAAATTAAAACAAATAACATAAATATGAAAAATAAATTAAATATTATATATAATAATAACTATATATTATATATAATAATAATTAAATATTGTGGTATCGATATATCGATACCACAGGATTGATACGCACATCCCTAGTACATAGTAATAATACATAATAACACTGGACATTACGAGACGTTTCAACTAGTGCGTTTGTCAGGGAATATTTCCGTCTAATCGAGAGCACAAACAAAGTGCAACTGCAAAAATGACACCATGGGACCAAAGAAAGTTGCGAGTGCCAGAACGTGAGAAACACTATTGAAGTGGGTTATATAAGTAGATGCTCCGCATACATCCATTCAGAGCATTATTAAGGGTTATGGACCTGAATTACTCCCGTTGTGGACTAAAGGACAACATATATCCATACATCCATCCATCGGCATTCAGTTGTGGACTAAAGGACAGCATATATCCATCCATCCATCCATCGGCATTCAGTTGTGGACTAAAGGACAGCATATATCCATCCATCCATCCATCGGCATTCAGTTGTGGACTGAAGGACAGCATATATCCATCCATCCATCTGCATTCAGTTGTGGACTAAAGGACAGCATATATCCATCCATCCATCCATCTGCATTCAGTTGTGGACTAAAGGACAGCATATATCCATCCATCCATCTGCATTCAGTTGTGGACTAAAGGACAGCATATATCCATCCATCCATCTGCATTCAGTTGTGGACTAAAGGACAGCATATATCCATCCATCCATCCATCCATCCATCCATCCATCCATCCATCGGCTTTCAGACTATTCTATCTTCCTGTGGGTAGGATTATGAAGCACCTGACGTGTCGCCAGCCAGGCTGCACTTGGCCCGCTGACCGCAGTTTGGACACACCTGGCTAGTTCTAGAGACTCTCCTGCTGCAGGTTTTGTCTCCGAGTCCCGCTGGAAGACTCTTCTGCCGTCAGTGACTTACAAGAGGGCCTGAAATCAAATGAGAGCTGGCGGCAGGCTGCAGGGAGTGCTGCTTGAATCTTGTTAAGTGCCTCTAATCTAATCTAATCTAATGTAATGTCAATGACAAACCAGTCACCTCTGAACCCTGAGTGGAGCCGCTGACCCGCAGCAACGCTCGTATGCTCCACGCCACCTAGGGGGTGTGTGTGTGTGCGTGCGTGCGTGCGTGTGTGTGTGTGTGTGTGTGTGTGTGTGTGTGTGCGTGCGTGCGTGCGTGCGTGCGTGCGTGCGTGCGTGCGTGCGTGCGTGCGTGTGTGTGTGTGTGTGTGTGTGTGTGTGTGTGTGTGTGTGTGTGTGTGTGTGTGTGTGTGTGTGTGTGTGTGTGTGTGTGTGTGTGTGTGTGTGTGTGTGTGTGTGTGTGTGTGTGTGTGTGTGTGTGTGTGTGTGTGTGTGTGTGTGTGTGTGTGTGTGACATCTGTCCCCTTAAGGATCTCTGGCTGTGTTCTTTCAGCAGTTGCTGTCATAGTTGGACAATAGTCGGCTTCAAACTCACAACTCTTTTATCAGGGGAAGGGAAAATGTCCTCATTGTCACATTTGATAGTTTTAATAATAAATTATTTATAATTTAATATATTTTTTATTTATTCAAAATGATTAAATTATTTATTCAATAATCTAATAGTACCCCTGAAAGGCACAAGTGGTAGAAAATGGATGGATGGATTTATTCAAAAATCTAATTGTAATAATATACAATTTCTGCATATCAACTATAAATGTTAGCAAAATGTATATATTATTATTGAGTTCATTGTCTAAACTTCTTTACCTTTTTGAACTCGGGGCCCAACTTTTCCTCTCAATATTAACACTAAATTAGTCGTCTTCCTCTTGATTTTAATTGTATTCAATACTTATTTGTAACCACTTACAGTTTGGCAGGATAAACCTTGTCAAATGACATGAAAGTTAAAAAAAAAAAAAAAAAAAAAAAATCACAAATATAAAAACAATTTTCTCCAAATAATAAAAAAAGATTTGCAACTAATGCAACTATTTTCTGCAAGTAAAAAACGATTTACAAGTTCAAAAAAGTATTTTTTGTAGGTAAAAAATATTTTCTTCATTAAAAAAAACGATTTGCAAGTATAAAAACAGTTTTCTGCAAATAAAACTTTTTTTTTTTGTTCAAATAAAAAACGATTTGCTAGCAGAACAACTATTTTTTTGCAATTAAAAAAAAAACGATTTGCAAGAATAAAAACAATTTTCTGCAGGTAAAAAAAACTATTTTCTTCAATTAAAAAAAGGATTAAAACGATTTGCAATTATAAATACTATTTTCTCCAATCAAAAAAAAGATGTGCAACTATTTCAATTGTTTTCTGCATGTAAAAAACAATTTACAAGTTGAAAAAACAATTTTCTGTAGGTAAAAAATATTTTCTTCATTTAAAAAAACGGTTTGCAAGCAGAATAATTTTCTGCAATTAATGAAAAACAATTTGCAAGTATGAAAACAGTTTTCTGCAGATAAAACTTTTTTTTTGTTCAAATAAAAAACAATTTGCTAGCAGAACAACTATTTTTTGCAATTAAAAAAACGATTTGCAAGAATAAAAACAATTTTCTGCAGGTAAAAACAACTATTTTCTTCAATTGAAAAAAGGATTAAAACGATTTGCAATTATAAAAACTATTTTCTACAATTAAAAAAAAGATGTGCAACTAATACAACTATTTTCTGCAAGTAAAAAACACGATTTACAAGTTAAAAAAAGTATTTTCTGTAGGTAAAAAATATTTTCTTCATTTAAAAAAACGATTTGCAAGCAGAATAATTTTCTGCAATTAATAAAAACAATTTGCAAGTATAAAAACAGTTTTCTGCAGATAAAACTTTTTTTTTGTTCAAATAAAAAACAATTTGCTAGCAGAACAACTATTTTTTGCAATTAAAAAAACGATTTGCAAGAATAAAAACAATTTTCTGCAGGTAAAAACAACTATTTTCTTCAATTGAAAAAAGGATTAAAACAATTTGCAATTATAAAAACTATTTTCTACAATTAAAAAAAGATGTGCAACTAATACAACTATTTTCTGCAAGTAAAAAACACGATTTACAAGTTCAAAAAAGTATTTTCTGTAGGTAAAAAATATTTTCTTCATTTAAAAAACGATTTGCAAGCAGAATAATTTCCTGCAATTAAAAAAAACAATTTGCAAGTATAAAAACAGTTTTCTGCAGTTAAAACTTTTTATTTCTTCAATTAAAAAACGATTTGCTAGCAGAACAACTATTTTTTGCAGGTACAAAAACGATTCGTAAGTTTATAAAAACAGTTTACTGCAATCAAAAAAAACTATTTTCAAGTATAAAAATGTTTTGCTGCTGGTAAAAAAAAAAAAAAAATTCCTTTTATATAGGAAAACAATTTGCAAGTATAAAAACTATTTTCTGCAAGTAAAAAAAACAATTTACAATTATAAAATTAATATCTGCAAGTACAAAAAAACAAATATCTTACATGACAAAAAATGATTCGCAAGTATAAAATTAATTTTGTTGAGCTTAAAACTTTAGGCAGTACTATTGCACCCTGTGCGATCCACACACTTGTACTCACAGCACCCGTAATTCTACCACAGGTGGTGCTGCTGAGTCCATTTAAGGCCCTCAGAGCTACTGTTATTTGCGCATGGTGCCGTCCCCCAAAAATGACAAAGAAGAAGCAGGACGAGGTAAAAATGGCGGACAAAAGAGAGGGGAAACTTTCAGGTTAACTTACAGGTTGAGCTTGTTTCTCCTTACGTGGAATTACTGATTGCAAGTGTGTGGAATATTAATGCCTAAAGTTTTAACGTGAAGAAAATAGTTTTTACACTTGCAAATGTTTTTATTTTATTTTACTTGAGAAGCGTTTTGTTGTTTTTTTTACTTACAAATGTTTGTGCGTGTTTGTGGAGTTTTGGCAGTCATTTCACTCAAAGACTTTTGTTCCGAGTTAGATTTGGGACTGGGGTCTTGTCTGTGGCGGCAGAGAACAGGTGCGCTCTCAAGTCGCACTTCTGGCGCCTTGAAAGTTGAGCCAAGCACCTGTTGTGTTGTGTTGTGTTGTGGTGACATTCCTCAGCGCTGAAATGGAGTCGCTGGGAGGCGAGTAGAAAGGCTTTTATCCTGAAGTGAAAGTTCACACCAGTGCCAACATTCATACCTTAGGGAGTCTGTGGGAGGAGCTGCAACCTCCAGGTGCCAAGCGACAGCCTCAAAACCTTCTGTAAACAAGAGTGGGACAAAATCCCTCCCAGTGACCAACGAGGTCTGACGTCCACTAAGTACCAGTGTTACTAGTTACAAGTAATCGAATTACTTGTATGTACGTCACCGAGACGTGGGATGTAACGTGGCAGGCTACTTTTGATGGAACATTCTCAAATAACAAAGATTTTCTGCGATTCAAAAAAGATTTGCAAGTATAACAACAATTTTCTGCAAGTAAAAAAAGTATTTGCAAATATAAAAACAATGTTCTCCAATTAAAAAAAAATTAAAAAAAATAAAAAATTAAGATTTGCAACTTTTACAACAATTTTCTGCAAATAAAAAAACAATTTACAAGTTCAGAAAAACAATTTTCTGTATGTGAAAAAATATTTTCTTCATTTAAAAAACGATTTGTAAGCAGAACAACAATTTTTTGCCGGTAAAAAAAACGATTTTCTTCTATTAAAAACAAGATTTGCAAGTATAACAACAGTTTTCTGCAAGTAAAAAACTATTTTCTTCAATTAAAAAAAACAATTTGCAAGTTCAGAAAAACTATTTTCTGTAGGTGAAAAAATATTTTCTTCTTTTAAAAAAACGATTTGTAAGCAGAACAACAATTTTTTGCGGGTAAAAAAAACTACTTTCTTCTATTAAAAACAAGATTTGCAAGTATAACAACAGTTTTCTGCAAGTAAAAAACTATTTTTTTCAATTAAAAAAAACAATTTGCAAGTATAAAAACAGTTTTCTGCAGATACGACTTTTTTTTCTTTAATTAAAAAACGATTTGCAAGCAGAAAAACTATTTCTGCAAGTAAAAAAAAACGAGTTACAAGTTCAGAAAAACTATTTTCTGTGGGTGAAAAAATATTTTCTTCTTTTAAAAAAACGATTTGTAAGCAGAACAACAAGTTTTTGCGGGTAAAAAAAACTATTTTCTTTGATTAAAAACAAGATTTGCAAGTATAACAACAATTTTCTGCAAGTAAAAAAACTATTTGCAAATATAAAAACAATTTTCTCCAATTTAAAAAAATAAAATAAAATAAAAAATAAGATTTGCAACTTTTACAACAATTTTCTGCAAATAAAAAAACAATTTACAAGTTCAGAAAAACAATTTTCTGTATGTGAAAAAATATTTTCTTCATTTAAAAAAACGATTTGTAAGCAGAACAACAATTTTTTGCAGGTAAAAAAAACTACTTTCTTCTATTAAAAACAAGATTTGCAAGTATAACAACAGTTTTCTGCAAGTAAAAAACTATTTTTTTCAATTAAAAAAAACAATTTGCAAGTATAAAAACAGTTTTCTGCAGATATGACTTTTTTTCTTTAAGTAAAAAACGATTTGCAAACAGAAAAACTATTTCTGCAAGTAAAAAAACAAGTTACAAGTTCAGAAAAACTATTTTCTGTGGGTGAAAAAATATTTTCTTCTTTTAAAAAAACGATTTGTAAGCAGAACAAAAATTTTTTGCGGGTAAAAAAACCTATTTTCTTTGATTAAAAACAAGATTTGAAAATATAAAAACAATTTTCTTCAATTAAAAAAGATAAAAGATAAAAAAAAATTTAAAAATTAAGATTTGCAACTTTTACAACAATTTTCTGCAAATAAAAAAACAATTTACAAGTTCAGTAAAACTATTTTCTGTAGGTGAAAAAATATTTTCTTCTTTTAAAAAAACGATTTGTAAGCAGAACAACAATTTTTTGCGGGTAAAAAAAACCATTTTCTTTGATTAAAAACAAGATTTGCAAGTATAACAACAGTTTTCTGCAAGTAAAAAACTATTTTCTTCAATTAAAAAAAACTATTTGCAAGTATAAAAACAGTTTTCTGCAGATACGACTTTTTTTCTTTGAGTAAAAAACGATTTGCAAGCAGAAAAACTATTTCTGCAAGTAAAAAAACGAGTTACAAGTTCAGAAAAACTATTTTCTGTAGGTGAAAAAATATTTTCTTCTTTTCAAAAAACGATTTGTAAGCAGAACAACAATTTTTTGCGGGTAAAAAAAACCTATTTTCTTTGATTAAAAACAAGATTTGCAAGTATAACAACAATTTTCTTCAATTAAAAAAAACAATTCGCAAATATAAAAATAATTTTTTCAATTAAAAAAGATTTGCAACTATCACAACTATTTTCTGCTAAGTTAAAAAAATATATTTTCTTCATTTAGAAAAATTATTTGCAAGTATAAAACAATTTTCTTCAATTAAAAAAAACATTACAACAATTTACAATTATAACAACTATTTTCTGCAGGTAAAAAAAATATTTTCTCCAATAAAAAAAAAGATTTGTAACTATTACAACTATTTTCTGCAAGTAAAAAAACTATTTGCAAATATAAAAACAATTTTCTCCAATTTAAAAAAAAAAAAAAAAAAAAAAAAAATTAAGATTTGCAACTTTTACAACAATTTTCTGCAAATAAAAAAACAATTTACAAGTTCAGAAAAACAATTTTCTGTATGTGAAAAAATATTTTCTTCATTTAAAAAAACAATTTGTAAGCAGAACAACAATTTTTTGCAGGTAAAAAAAACTACTTTCTTCTATTAAAAACAAGATTTGCAAGTATAACAACAGTTTTCTGCAAGTAAAAAACTATTTTCTTCAATTAAAAAAACCAATTAGCAAATATAAAAACTATTTTCTTCAATTTAAAAAAAACAATTTGCAAGTATAAAAACAGTTTTCTGCAGATACGACTTTTTTTCTTTGAGTAAAAAAAGATTTGCAAGCAGAAAAACTGTTTCTGCAAGTAAAAAAAGGAGTTACAAGTTCAGAAAAACAATTTTCTGTAGGTGAAAAAATATTTTCTTCTTTTAAAAAAACGATTTGTAAGCAGAACAACAATTTTTTGCGGGTAAAAAAAACTATTTTCTTTGATTAAAAACAAGATTTGCAAGTATAACAACAATTTTCTGCAAGTAAAAAAACTTTTTGCAAATATAAAAACAATTTTCTCCAATTTAAAAAAAATAAAAAAAAATAAAAAATTAAGATTTGCAACTTTTACAACAATTTTCTGCAAATAAAAAAACAATTTACAAGTTCAGAAAAACAATTTTCTGTATGTGAAAAAATATTTTCTTCATTTAAAAAAACAATTTGTAAGCAGAACAACAATTTTTTGCAGGTAAAAAAAACTACTTTCTTCTATTAAAAACAAGATTTGCAAGTATAACAACAGTTTTCTGCAAGTAAAAAACTATTTTCTTCAATTAAAAAAAACAATTTGCAAATATAAAAACTATTTTCTTCAATTAAAAAAAATATTACAACAATTTACAATTATAAAAACTATTTTCTGCAGGTAAAAAAAAGATTTGTAACTATTACAACTATTTTCTGCAAGTAATAAAACTATTTGCAAATATAAAAACAATTTTCTCCAATTTAAAAAAAATTAAAAAAAATAAAAAATTAAGATTTGCAACTTTTACAACAATTTTCTGCAAATAAAAAAACAATTTACAAGTTCAGAAAAACAATTTTCTGTATGTGAAAAAATATTTTCTTCATTTAAAAAAACAATTTGTAAGCAGAACAACAATTTTTTGCAGGTAAAAAAAACTACTTTCTTCTATTAAAAACAAGATTTGCAAGTATAACAACAGTTTTCTGCAAGTAAAAAACTATTTTCTTCAATTAAAAAAACAATTAGCAAATATAAAAACTATTTTCTTCAATTAAAAAAAATATTACAACAATTTACAATTATAAAAACTATTTTCTGCAGGTAAAAAAAAGATTTGTAACTATTACAACTATTTTCTGCAAGTAATAAAACTATTTGCAAATATAAAAACAATTTTCTCCAATTTAAAAAAAATTAAAAAAAATAAAAAATTAAGATTTGCAACTTTTACAACAATTTTCTGCAAATAAAAAAACAATTTACAAGTTCAGAAAAACAATTTTCTGTATGTGAAAAAATATTTTCTTCATTTAAAAAAACAATTTGTAAGCAGAACAACAATTTTTTGCAGGTAAAAAAAACTACTTTCTTCTATTAAAAACAAGATTTGCAAGTATAACAACAGTTTTCTGCAAGTAAAAAACTATTTTCTTCAATTAAAAAAACAATTAGCAAATATAAAAACTATTTTCTTCAATTAAAAAAAATATTACAACAATTTACAATTATAAAAACTATTTTCTGCAGGTAAAAAAAAGATTTGTAACTATTACAACTATTTTCTGCAAGTAATAAAACTATTTGCAAATATAAAAACAATTTTCTCCAATTTAAAAAAAATTAAAAAAAATAAAAAATTAAGATTTGCAACTTTTACAACAATTTTCTGCAAATAAAAAAACAATTTACAAGTTCAGAAAAACAATTTTCTGTATGTGAAAAAATATTTTCTTCATTTAAAAAAACAATTTGTAAGCAGAACAACAATTTTTTGCAGGTAAAAAAAACTACTTTCTTCTATTAAAAACAAGATTTGCAAGTATAACAACAGTTTTCTGCAAGTAAAAAACTATTTTCTTCAATTAAAAAAACAATTAGCAAATATAAAAACTATTTTCTTCAATTAAAAAAAACAATTTGCAAGTATAAAAACAGTTTTCTGCAAATACGACTTTTTTTCTTTAAGTAAAAAACGATTTGCAAGCAGAAAAACTATTTCTGCAAGTAAAAAAAACGAGTTACAAGTTCAGAAAAACAATTTTCTGTAGGTGAAAAAATATTTTCTTCTTTTAAAAAAACGATTTGTAAGCAGAACAACAATTTTTTGCGGGTAAAAAAACTATTTTCTTTGATTAAAAACAAGATTTGCAAGTATAACAACAATTTTCTGCAAGTAAAAAAACTATTTGCAAATATAAAAACAATTTTCTCCAATTTAAAAAATAAAAAAAAAAAATTAAAAATTAAGATTTGCAACTTTTACAACAATTTTCTGCAAATAAAAAAACAATTTACAAGTTCAGAAAAACTATTTTCTGTAGGTGAAAAAATATTTTCTTCTTTTAAAAAAACGATTTGTAAGCAGAACGACATTTTTTTGCGGGTAAAAAAAACTATTTTCTTTGATTAAAAACAAGATGTGCAGGTACAATTTTCTTCAATTAAAAAAAAACAATTCGCAAATATAAAAACAATTTTCTTCAATTAAAAAAGATTTGCAACTATCACAACTATTTTCTGCTAAGTTAAAAAAAAAAAAAATTCTGTAGGGAAATAAATATTTTCTTCATTTAGAAAAATGATTTGCAAGTATAAAATAATTTTCTTCGATTAAAAAAAATATTAAAACAATTTACAATTATAAAAACTATTTTCTGCAGGTAAAAAAAACTATTTTCTTTGATTAAAAACAAGATTTGCAAGTATAACAACAATTTTCTTCAATTAAAAAAAACAATTCGCAAATATAAAAACAATTTTTTCAATTAAAAAAGATTTGCAACTATCACAACTATTTTCTGCTAAGTTAAAAAAAAAAAATTCTGTAGGGAAAAAAATATTTTCTTCATTTAGAAAAATGATTTGCAAGTATAAAATAATTTTCTTCGATTAAAAAAAATATTAAAACAATTTACAATTATAAAAACTATTTTCTGCAGGTAAAAAAAAATATTTTCTCCAATAAAAAAAAGATTTGTAACTATTACAACTATTTTCTGCAAGTAAAAAAACTATTTGCAAATATAAAAACAATTTTCTCCAATTTAAAAAAAAATTAAAAAAAATAAAAAATTAAGATTTGCAACTTTTACAACAATTTTCTGCAAATAAAAAAACAATTTACGTTCAGAAAAACAATTTTCTGTATGTGAAAAAATATTTTCTTCATTTAAAAAAACAATTTGTAAGCAGAACAACAATTTTTTGCAGGTAAAAAAAAACTACTTTCTTCTATTAAAAAGAAGATTTGCAAGTATAACAACAGTTTTCTGCAAGTAAAAAACTATTTTCTTCAATTAAAAAAACCAATTAGCAAATATAAAAACTATTTTCTTCAATTAAAAAAAACAATTTGCAAGTATAAAAACAGTTTTCTGCAGATACGACTTTTTTTCTTTGAGTAAAAAACGATTTGCAAGCAGAAAAACTATTTCTGCAAGTAAAAAAACAAGTTACAAGTTCAGAAAAACTATTTTCTGTGGGTGAAAAAATATTTTCTTCTTTTAAAAAAACGATTTGTAAGCAGAACAACAATTTTTTGCGGGTAAAAAAAACTATTTTCTTTGATTAAAAACAAGATTTGCAAGTATAACAACAATTTTCTGCAAGTAAAAAAACTATTTACAAATATAAAAACAATTTTCTCCAATTTAAAAAATAAAAAAAAATTTAAAAATTAAGATTTGCAACTTTTACAACAATTTTCTGCAAATAAAAAAACAATTTACAAGTTCAGTAAAACTATTTTCTGTAGGTGAAAAAATATTTTCTTCTTTTAAAAAAACGATTTGTAAGCAGAACAACAATTTTTTGCGGGTAAAAAAAACCATTTTCTTTGATTAAAAACAAGATTTGCAAGTATAACAACAGTTTTCTGCAAGTAAAAAACTATTTTCTTCAATTAAAAAAAACTATTTGCAAGTATAAAAACAGTTTTCTGCAGATACGACTTTTTTTCTTTGAGTAAAAAACGATTTGCAAGCAGAAAAACTATTTCTGCAAGTAAAAAAACGAGTTACAAGTTCAGAAAAACAATTTTCTGTAGGTGAAAAAATATTTTCTTCTTTTCAAAAAACGATTTGTAAGCAGAACAACAATTTTTTGCGGGTAAAAAAAACCTATTTTCTTTGATTAAAAACAAGATTTGCAAGTATAACAACAATTTTCTTCAATTAAAAAAAACAATTCGCAAATATAAAAATAATTTTTTCAATTAAAAAAGATTTGCAACTATCACAACTATTTTCTGCTAAGTTAAAAAAATATATTTTCTTCATTTAGAAAAATTATTTGCAAGTATAAAACAATTTTCTTCAATTAAAAAAAACATTACAACAATTTACAATTATAACAACTATTTTCTGCAGGTAAAAAAAAATATTTTCTCCAATAAAAAAAAAGATTTGTAACTATTACAACTATTTTCTGCAAGTAAAAAAACTATTTGCAAATATAAAAACAATTTTCTCCAATTTAAAAAAAAAAAAAAAAAAAAAAATTAAGATTTGCAACTTTTACAACAATTTTCTGCAAATAAAAAAACAATTTACAAGTTCAGAAAAACAATTTTCTGTATGTGAAAAAATATTTTCTTCATTTAAAAAAACAATTTGTAAGCAGAACAACAATTTTTTGCAGGTAAAAAAAACTACTTTCTTCTATTAAAAACAAGATTTGCAAGTATAACAACAGTTTTCTGCAAGTAAAAAACTATTTTCTTCAATTAAAAAAACCAATTAGCAAATATAAAAACTATTTTCTTCAATTTAAAAAAAACAATTTGCAAGTATAAAAACAGTTTTCTGCAGATACGACTTTTTTTCTTTGAGTAAAAAAAGATTTGCAAGCAGAAAAACTGTTTCTGCAAGTAAAAAAAGGAGTTACAAGTTCAGAAAAACAATTTTCTGTAGGTGAAAAAATATTTTCTTCTTTTAAAAAAACGATTTGTAAGCAGAACAACAATTTTTTGCGGGTAAAAAAAACTATTTTCTTTGATTAAAAACAAGATTTGCAAGTATAACAACAATTTTCTGCAAGTAAAAAAACTTTTTGCAAATATAAAAACAATTTTCTCCAATTTAAAAAAAATAAAAAAAAATAAAAAATTAAGATTTGCAACTTTTACAACAATTTTCTGCAAATAAAAAAACAATTTACAAGTTCAGAAAAACAATTTTCTGTATGTGAAAAAATATTTTCTTCATTTAAAAAAACAATTTGTAAGCAGAACAACAATTTTTTGCAGGTAAAAAAAACTACTTTCTTCTATTAAAAACAAGATTTGCAAGTATAACAACAGTTTTCTGCAAGTAAAAAACTATTTTCTTCAATTAAAAAAAACAATTTGCAAATATAAAAACTATTTTCTTCAATTAAAAAAAATATTACAACAATTTACAATTATAAAAACTATTTTCTGCAGGTAAAAAAAAAGATTTGTAACTATTACAACTATTTTCTGCAAGTAATAAAACTATTTGCAAATATAAAAACAATTTTCTCCAATTTAAAAAAAATTAAAAAAAATAAAAAATTAAGATTTGCAACTTTTACAACAATTTTCTGCAAATAAAAAAACAATTTACAAGTTCAGAAAAACAATTTTCTGTATGTGAAAAAATATTTTCTTCATTTAAAAAAACAATTTGTAAGCAGAACAACAATTTTTTGCAGGTAAAAAAAACTACTTTCTTCTATTAAAAACAAGATTTGCAAGTATAACAACAGTTTTCTGCAAGTAAAAAACTATTTTCTTCAATTAAAAAAACAATTAGCAAATATAAAAACTATTTTCTTCAATTAAAAAAAATATTACAACAATTTACAATTATAAAAACTATTTTCTGCAGGTAAAAAAAAGATTTGTAACTATTACAACTATTTTCTGCAAGTAATAAAACTATTTGCAAATATAAAAACAATTTTCTCCAATTTAAAAAAAATTAAAAAAAATAAAAAATTAAGATTTGCAACTTTTACAACAATTTTCTGCAAATAAAAAAACAATTTACAAGTTCAGAAAAACAATTTTCTGTATGTGAAAAAATATTTTCTTCATTTAAAAAAACAATTTGTAAGCAGAACAACAATTTTTTGCAGGTAAAAAAAACTACTTTCTTCTATTAAAAACAAGATTTGCAAGTATAACAACAGTTTTCTGCAAGTAAAAAACTATTTTCTTCAATTAAAAAAACAATTAGCAAATATAAAAACTATTTTCTTCAATTAAAAAAAACAATTTGCAAGTATAAAAACAGTTTTCTGCAAATACGACTTTTTTTCTTTAAGTAAAAAACGATTTGCAAGCAGAAAAACTATTTCTGCAAGTAAAAAAAACGAGTTACAAGTTCAGAAAAACAATTTTCTGTAGGTGAAAAAATATTTTCTTCTTTTAAAAAAACGATTTGTAAGCAGAACAACAATTTTTTGCGGGTAAAAAAACTATTTTCTTTGATTAAAAACAAGATTTGCAAGTATAACAACAA
Organism: Entelurus aequoreus; assembly: GCF_033978785.1. Lineage (NCBI taxonomy): Eukaryota > Metazoa > Chordata > Actinopteri > Syngnathiformes > Syngnathidae > Entelurus > Entelurus aequoreus. The sequence goes on from NC_084745.1 coordinate 57,153,486, forward strand.
TTTTCTGCAAGTAAAAAAACTATTTGCAAATATAAAAACAATTTTCTCCAATTTAAAAAATAAAAAAAAAAATTTAAAAATTAAGATTTGCAACTTTTACAACAATTTTCTGCAAATAAAAAAACAATTTACAAGTTCAGAAAAACTATTTTCTGTAGGTGAAAAAATATTTTCTTCTTTTAAAAAAACGATTTGTAAGCAGAACGACATTTTTTTGCGGGTAAAAAAAACTATTTTCTTTGATTAAAAACAAGATGTGCAGGTACAATTTTCTTCAATTAAAAAAAAACAATTCGCAAATATAAAAACAATTTTCTTCAATTAAAAAAGATTTGCAACTATCACAACTATTTTCTGCTAAGTTAAAAAAAAAAAAATTCTGTAGGGAAATAAATATTTTCTTCATTTAGAAAAATGATTTGCAAGTATAAAATAATTTTCTTCGATTAAAAAAAATATTAAAACAATTTACAATTATAAAAACTATTTTCTGCAGGTAAAAAAAACTATTTTCTTTGATTAAAAACAAGATTTGCAAGTATAACAACAATTTTCTTCAATTAAAAAAAACAATTCGCAAATATAAAAACAATTTTTTCAATTAAAAAAGATTTGCAACTATCACAACTATTTTCTGCTAAGTTAAAAAAAAAAAATTCTGTAGGGAAAAAAATATTTTCTTCATTTAGAAAAATGATTTGCAAGTATAAAATAATTTTCTTCGATTAAAAAAAATATTAAAACAATTTACAATTATAAAAACTATTTTCTGCAGGTAAAAAAAAATATTTTCTCCAATAAAAAAAAGATTTGTAACTATTACAACTATTTTCTGCAAGTAAAAAAACTATTTGCAAATATAAAAACAATTTTCTCCAATTTAAAAAAAAATTAAAAAAAATTAAAAATTAAGATTTGCAACTTTTACAACAATTTTCTGCAAATAAAAAAACAATTTACGTTCAGAAAAACAATTTTCTGTATGTGAAAAAATATTTTCTTCATTTAAAAAAACAATTTGTAAGCAGAACAACAATTTTTTGCAGGTAAAAAAAAACTACTTTCTTCTATTAAAAAGAAGATTTGCAAGTATAACAACAGTTTTCTGCAAGTAAAAAACTATTTTCTTCAATTAAAAAAACCAATTAGCAAATATAAAAACTATTTTCTTCAATTAAAAAAAACAATTTGCAAGTATAAAAACAGTTTTCTGCAGATACGACTTTTTTTCTTTGAGTAAAAAACGATTTGCAAGCAGAAAAACTATTTCTGCAAGTAAAAAAACAAGTTACAAGTTCAGAAAAACTATTTTCTGTGGGTGAAAAAATATTTTCTTCTTTTAAAAAAACGATTTGTAAGCAGAACAACAATTTTTTGCGGGTAAAAAAAACTATTTTCTTTGATTAAAAACAAGATTTGCAAGTATAACAACAATTTTCTGCAAGTAAAAAAACTATTTACAAATATAAAAACAATTTTCTCCAATTTAAAAAATAAAAAAAAATTTAAAAATTAAGATTTGCAACTTTTACAACAATTTTCTGCAAATAAAAAAACAATTTACAAGTTCAGTAAAACTATTTTCTGTAGGTGAAAAAATATTTTCTTCTTTTAAAAAAACGATTTGTAAGCAGAACAACAATTTTTTGCGGGTAAAAAAAACCATTTTCTTTGATTAAAAACAAGATTTGCAAGTATAACAACAGTTTTCTGCAAGTAAAAAACTATTTTCTTCAATTAAAAAAAACTATTTGCAAGTATAAAAACAGTTTTCTGCAGATACGACTTTTTTTCTTTGAGTAAAAAACGATTTGCAAGCAGAAAAACTATTTCTGCAAGTAAAAAAACGAGTTACAAGTTCAGAAAAACTATTTTCTGTAGGTGAAAAAATATTTTCTTCTTTTCAAAAAACGATTTGTAAGCAGAACAACAATTTTTTGCGGGTAAAAAAAACCTATTTTCTTTGATTAAAAACAAGATTTGCAAGTATAACAACAATTTTCTTCAATTAAAAAAAACAATTCGCAAATATAAAAATAATTTTTTCAATTAAAAAAGATTTGCAACTATCACAACTATTTTCTGCTAAGTTAAAAAAATATATTTTCTTCATTTAGAAAAATTATTTGCAAGTATAAAACAATTTTCTTCAATTAAAAAAAACATTACAACAATTTACAATTATAACAACTATTTTCTGCAGGTAAAAAAAAATATTTTCTCCAATAAAAAAAAAGATTTGTAACTATTACAACTATTTTCTGCAAGTAAAAAAACTATTTGCAAATATAAAAACAATTTTCTCCAATTTAAAAAAAAAAAAAAAAAAAAAAATTAAGATTTGCAACTTTTACAACAATTTTCTGCAAATAAAAAAACAATTTACAAGTTCAGAAAAACAATTTTCTGTATGTGAAAAAATATTTTCTTCATTTAAAAAAACAATTTGTAAGCAGAACAACAATTTTTTGCAGGTAAAAAAAACTACTTTCTTCTATTAAAAACAAGATTTGCAAGTATAACAACAGTTTTCTGCAAGTAAAAAACTATTTTCTTCAATTAAAAAAACCAATTAGCAAATATAAAAACTATTTTCTTCAATTTAAAAAAAACAATTTGCAAGTATAAAAACAGTTTTCTGCAGATACGACTTTTTTTCTTTGAGTAAAAAAAGATTTGCAAGCAGAAAAACTGTTTCTGCAAGTAAAAAAAGGAGTTACAAGTTCAGAAAAACAATTTTCTGTAGGTGAAAAAATATTTTCTTCTTTTAAAAAAACGATTTGTAAGCAGAACAACAATTTTTTGCGGGTAAAAAAAACTATTTTCTTTGATTAAAAACAAGATTTGCAAGTATAACAACAATTTTCTGCAAGTAAACAAACTTTTTGCAAATATAAAAACAATTTTCTCCAATTTAAAAAAAATAAAAAAAAATAAAAAATTAAGATTTGCAACTTTTACAACAATTTTCTGCAAATAAAAAAACAATTTACAAGTTCAGAAAAACAATTTTCTGTATGTGAAAAAATATTTTCTTCATTTAAAAAAACAATTTGTAAGCAGAACAACAATTTTTTGCAGGTAAAAAAAACTACTTTCTTCTATTAAAAACAAGATTTGCAAGTATAACAACAGTTTTCTGCAAGTAAAAAACTATTTTCTTCAATTAAAAAAAACAATTTGCAAATATAAAAACTATTTTCTTCAATTAAAAAAAATATTACAACAATTTACAATTATAAAAACTATTTTCTGCAGGTAAAAAAAAAGATTTGTAACTATTACAACTATTTTCTGCAAGTAATAAAACTATTTGCAAATATAAAAACAATTTTCTCCAATTTAAAAAAAATTAAAAAAAATAAAAAATTAAGATTTGCAACTTTTACAACAATTTTCTGCAAATAAAAAAACAATTTACAAGTTCAGAAAAACAATTTTCTGTATGTGAAAAAATATTTTCTTCATTTAAAAAAACAATTTGTAAGCAGAACAACAATTTTTTGCAGGTAAAAAAAACTACTTTCTTCTATTAAAAACAAGATTTGCAAGTATAACAACAGTTTTCTGCAAGTAAAAAACTATTTTCTTCAATTAAAAAAACAATTAGCAAATATAAAAACTATTTTCTTCAATTAAAAAAAATATTACAACAATTTACAATTATAAAAACTATTTTCTGCAGGTAAAAAAAAGATTTGTAACTATTACAACTATTTTCTGCAAGTAATAAAACTATTTGCAAATATAAAAACAATTTTCTCCAATTTAAAAAAAATTAAAAAAAATAAAAAATTAAGATTTGCAACTTTTACAACAATTTTCTGCAAATAAAAAAACAATTTACAAGTTCAGAAAAACAATTTTCTGTATGTGAAAAAATATTTTCTTCATTTAAAAAAACAATTTGTAAGCAGAACAACAATTTTTTGCAGGTAAAAAAAACTACTTTCTTCTATTAAAAACAAGATTTGCAAGTATAACAACAGTTTTCTGCAAGTAAAAAACTATTTTCTTCAATTAAAAAAACAATTAGCAAATATAAAAACTATTTTCTTCAATTAAAAAAAATATTACAACAATTTACAATTATAAAAACTATTTTCTGCAGGTAAAAAAAAGATTTGTAACTATTACAACTATTTTCTGCAAGTAATAAAACTATTTGCAAATATAAAAACAATTTTCTCCAATTTAAAAAAAATTAAAAAAAATAAAAAATTAAGATTTGCAACTTTTACAACAATTTTCTGCAAATAAAAAAACAATTTACAAGTTCAGAAAAACAATTTTCTGTATGTGAAAAAATATTTTCTTCATTTAAAAAAACAATTTGTAAGCAGAACAACAATTTTTTGCAGGTAAAAAAAACTACTTTCTTCTATTAAAAACAAGATTTGCAAGTATAACAACAGTTTTCTGCAAGTAAAAAACTATTTTCTTCAATTAAAAAAACAATTAGCAAATATAAAAACTATTTTCTTCAATTAAAAAAAACAATTTGCAAGTATAAAAACAGTTTTCTGCAAATACGACTTTTTTTCTTTAAGTAAAAAACGATTTGCAAGCAGAAAAACTATTTCTGCAAGTAAAAAAAACGAGTTACAAGTTCAGAAAAACAATTTTCTGTAGGTGAAAAAATATTTTCTTCTTTTAAAAAAACGATTTGTAAGCAGAACAACAATTTTTTGCGGGTAAAAAAACTATTTTCTTTGATTAAAAACAAGATTTGCAAGTATAACAACAATTTTCTGCAAGTAAAAAAACTATTTGCAAATATAAAAACAATTTTCTCCAATTTAAAAAATAAAAAAAAAAATTAAAAATTAAGATTTGCAACTTTTACAACAATTTTCTGCAAATAAAAAAACAATTTACAAGTTCAGAAAAACTATTTTCTGTAGGTGAAAAAATATTTTCTTCTTTTAAAAAAACGATTTGTAAGCAGAACGACATTTTTTTGCGGGTAAAAAAAACTATTTTCTTTGATTAAAAACAAGATGTGCAGGTACAATTTTCTTCAATTAAAAAAAAACAATTCGCAAATATAAAAACAATTTTCTTCAATTAAAAAAGATTTGCAACTATCACAACTATTTTCTGCTAAGTTAAAAAAAAAAAAATTCTGTAGGGAAATAAATATTTTCTTCATTTAGAAAAATGATTTGCAAGTATAAAATAATTTTCTTCGATTAAAAAAAATATTAAAACAATTTACAATTATAAAAACTATTTTCTGCAGGTAAAAAAAACTATTTTCTTTGATTAAAAACAAGATTTGCAAGTATAACAACAATTTTCTTCAATTAAAAAAAACAATTCGCAAATATAAAAACAATTTTTTCAATTAAAAAAGATTTGCAACTATCACAACTATTTTCTGCTAAGTTAAAAAAAAAAAATTCTGTAGGGAAAAAAATATTTTCTTCATTTAGAAAAATGATTTGCAAGTATAAAATAATTTTCTTCGATTAAAAAAAATATTAAAACAATTTACAATTATAAAAACTATTTTCTGCAGGTAAAAAAAAATATTTTCTCCAATAAAAAAAAGATTTGTAACTATTACAACTATTTTCTGCAAGTAAAAAAACTATTTGCAAATATAAAAACAATTTTCTCCAATTTAAAAAAAAATTAAAAAAAATAAAAAATTAAGATTTGCAACTTTTACAACAATTTTCTGCAAATAAAAAAACAATTTACGTTCAGAAAAACAATTTTCTGTATGTGAAAAAATATTTTCTTCATTTAAAAAAACAATTTGTAAGCAGAACAACAATTTTTTGCAGGTAAAAAAAAACTACTTTCTTCTATTAAAAAGAAGATTTGCAAGTATAACAACAGTTTTCTGCAAGTAAAAAACTATTTTCTTCAATTAAAAAAACCAATTAGCAAATATAAAAACTATTTTCTTCAATTAAAAAAAACAATTTGCAAGTATAAAAACAGTTTTCTGCAGATACGACTTTTTTTCTTTGAGTAAAAAACGATTTGCAAGCAGAAAAACTATTTCTGCAAGTAAAAAAACAAGTTACAAGTTCAGAAAAACTATTTTCTGTGGGTGAAAAAATATTTTCTTCTTTTAAAAAAACGATTTGTAAGCAGAACAACAATTTTTTGCGGGTAAAAAAAACTATTTTCTTTGATTAAAAACAAGATTTGCAAGTATAACAACAATTTTCTGCAAGTAAAAAAACTATTTACAAATATAAAAACAATTTTCTCCAATTTAAAAAATAAAAAAAAATTTAAAAATTAAGATTTGCAACTTTTACAACAATTTTCTGCAAATAAAAAAACAATTTACAAGTTCAGTAAAACTATTTTCTGTAGGTGAAAAAATATTTTCTTCTTTTAAAAAAACGATTTGTAAGCAGAACAACAATTTTTTGCGGGTAAAAAAAACCATTTTCTTTGATTAAAAACAAGATTTGCAAGTATAACAACAGTTTTCTGCAAGTAAAAAACTATTTTCTTCAATTAAAAAAAACTATTTGCAAGTATAAAAACAGTTTTCTGCAGATACGACTTTTTTTCTTTGAGTAAAAAACGATTTGCAAGCAGAAAAACTATTTCTGCAAGTAAAAAAACGAGTTACAAGTTCAGAAAAACTATTTTCTGTAGGTGAAAAAATATTTTCTTCTTTTCAAAAAACGATTTGTAAGCAGAACAACAATTTTTTGCGGGTAAAAAAAACCTATTTTCTTTGATTAAAAACAAGATTTGCAAGTATAACAACAATTTTCTTCAATTAAAAAAAACAATTCGCAAATATAAAAATAATTTTTTCAATTAAAAAAGATTTGCAACTATCACAACTATTTTCTGCTAAGTTAAAAAAATATATTTTCTTCATTTAGAAAAATTATTTGCAAGTATAAAACAATTTTCTTCAATTAAAAAAAACATTACAACAATTTACAATTATAACAACTATTTTCTGCAGGTAAAAAAAAATATTTTCTCCAATAAAAAAAAAGATTTGTAACTATTACAACTATTTTCTGCAAGTAAAAAAACTATTTGCAAATATAAAAACAATTTTCTCCAATTTAAAAAAAAAAAAAAAAAAAAAATTAAGATTTGCAACTTTTACAACAATTTTCTGCAAATAAAAAAACAATTTACAAGTTCAGAAAAACAATTTTCTGTATGTGAAAAAATATTTTCTTCATTTAAAAAAACAATTTGTAAGCAGAACAACAATTTTTTGCAGGTAAAAAAAACTACTTTCTTCTATTAAAAACAAGATTTGCAAGTATAACAACAGTTTTCTGCAAGTAAAAAACTATTTTCTTCAATTAAAAAAACCAATTAGCAAATATAAAAACTATTTTCTTCAATTTAAAAAAAACAATTTGCAAGTATAAAAACAGTTTTCTGCAGATACGACTTTTTTTCTTTGAGTAAAAAAAGATTTGCAAGCAGAAAAACTGTTTCTGCAAGTAAAAAAAGGAGTTACAAGTTCAGAAAAACAATTTTCTGTAGGTGAAAAAATATTTTCTTCTTTTAAAAAAACGATTTGTAAGCAGAACAACAATTTTTTGCGGGTAAAAAAAACTATTTTCTTTGATTAAAAACAAGATTTGCAAGTATAACAACAATTTTCTGCAAGTAAAAAAACTTTTTGCAAATATAAAAACAATTTTCTCCAATTTAAAAAAAATAAAAAAAAATAAAAAATTAAGATTTGCAACTTTTACAACAATTTTCTGCAAATAAAAAAACAATTTACAAGTTCAGAAAAACAATTTTCTGTATGTGAAAAAATATTTTCTTCATTTAAAAAAACAATTTGTAAGCAGAACAACAATTTTTTGCAGGTAAAAAAAACTACTTTCTTCTATTAAAAACAAGATTTGCAAGTATAACAACAGTTTTCTGCAAGTAAAAAACTATTTTCTTCAATTAAAAAAAACAATTTGCAAATATAAAAACTATTTTCTTCAATTAAAAAAAATATTACAACAATTTACAATTATAAAAACTATTTTCTGCAGGTAAAAAAAAAGATTTGTAACTATTACAACTATTTTCTGCAAGTAATAAAACTATTTGCAAATATAAAAACAATTTTCTCCAATTTAAAAAAAATTAAAAAAAATAAAAAATTAAGATTTGCAACTTTTACAACAATTTTCTGCAAATAAAAAAACAATTTACAAGTTCAGAAAAACAATTTTCTGTATGTGAAAAAATATTTTCTTCATTTAAAAAAACAATTTGTAAGCAGAACAACAATTTTTTGCAGGTAAAAAAAACTACTTTCTTCTATTAAAAACAAGATTTGCAAGTATAACAACAGTTTTCTGCAAGTAAAAAACTATTTTCTTCAATTAAAAAAACAATTAGCAAATATAAAAACTATTTTCTTCAATTAAAAAAAATATTACAACAATTTACAATTATAAAAACTATTTTCTGCAGGTAAAAAAAAGATTTGTAACTATTACAACTATTTTCTGCAAGTAATAAAACTATTTGCAAATATAAAAACAATTTTCTCCAATTTAAAAAAAATTAAAAAAAATAAAAAATTAAGATTTGCAACTTTTACAACAATTTTCTGCAAATAAAAAAACAATTTACAAGTTCAGAAAAACAATTTTCTGTATGTGAAAAAATATTTTCTTCATTTAAAAAAACAATTTGTAAGCAGAACAACAATTTTTTGCAGGTAAAAAAAACTACTTTCTTCTATTAAAAACAAGATTTGCAAGTATAACAACAGTTTTCTGCAAGTAAAAAACTATTTTCTTCAATTAAAAAAACAATTAGCAAATATAAAAACTATTTTCTTCAATTAAAAAAAACAATTTGCAAGTATAAAAACAGTTTTCTGCAAATACGACTTTTTTTCTTTAAGTAAAAAACGATTTGCAAGCAGAAAAACTATTTCTGCAAGTAAAAAAAACGAGTTACAAGTTCAGAAAAACAATTTTCTGTAGGTGAAAAAATATTTTCTTCTTTTAAAAAAACGATTTGTAAGCAGAACAACAATTTTTTGCGGGTAAAAAAACTATTTTCTTTGATTAAAAACAAGATTTGCAAGTATAACAACAATTTTCTGCAAGTAAAAAAACTATTTGCAAATATAAAAACAATTTTCTCCAATTTAAAAAATAAAAAAAAAAATTTAAAAATTAAGATTTGCAACTTTTACAACAATTTTCTGCAAATAAAAAAACAATTTACAAGTTCAGAAAAACTATTTTCTGTAGGTGAAAAAATATTTTCTTCTTTTAAAAAAACGATTTGTAAGCAGAACGACATTTTTTTGCGGGTAAAAAAAACTATTTTCTTTGATTAAAAACAAGATGTGCAGGTACAATTTTCTTCAATTAAAAAAAAACAATTCGCAAATATAAAAACAATTTTCTTCAATTAAAAAAGATTTGCAACTATCACAACTATTTTCTGCTAAGTTAAAAAAAAAAAAAATTCTGTAGGGAAATAAATATTTTCTTCATTTAGAAAAATGATTTGCAAGTATAAAATAATTTTCTTCGATTAAAAAAAATATTAAAACAATTTACAATTATAAAAACTATTTTCTGCAGGTAAAAAAAACTATTTTCTTTGATTAAAAACAAGATTTGCAAGTATAACAACAATTTTCTTCAATTAAAAAAAACAATTCGCAAATATAAAAACAATTTTTTCAATTAAAAAAGATTTGCAACTATCACAACTATTTTCTGCTAAGTTAAAAAAAAAAAATTCTGTAGGGAAAAAAATATTTTCTTCATTTAGAAAAATGATTTGCAAGTATAAAATAATTTTCTTCGATTAAAAAAAATATTAAAACAATTTACAATTATAAAAACTATTTTCTGCAGGTAAAAAAAAATATTTTCTCCAATAAAAAAAAGATTTGTAACTATTACAACTATTTTCTGCAAGTAAAAAAACTATTTGCAAATATAAAAACAATTTTCTCCAATTTAAAAAAAAATTAAAAAAAATTAAAAATTAAGATTTGCAACTTTTACAACAATTTTCTGCAAATAAAAAAACAATTTACGTTCAGAAAAACAATTTTCTGTATGTGAAAAAATATTTTCTTCATTTAAAAAAACAATTTGTAAGCAGAACAACAATTTTTTGCAGGTAAAAAAAAACTACTTTCTTCTATTAAAAAGAAGATTTGCAAGTATAACAACAGTTTTCTGCAAGTAAAAAACTATTTTCTTCAATTAAAAAAACAATTAGCAAATATAAAAACTATTTTCTTCAATTAAAAAAAACAATTTGCAAGTATAAAAACAGTTTTCTGCAAATACGACTTTTTTTCTTTAAGTAAAAAACGATTTGCAAGCAGAAAAACTATTTCTGCAAGTAAAAAAAACGAGTTACAAGTTCAGAAAAACAATTTTCTGTAGGTGAAAAAATATTTTCTTCTTTTAAAAAAACGATTTGTAAGCAGAACAACAATTTTTTGCGGGTAAAAAAACTATTTTCTTTGATTAAAAACAAGATTTGCAAGTATAACAACAATTTTCTGCAAGTAAAAAAACTATTTGCAAATATAAAAACAATTTTCTCCAATTTAAAAAATAAAAAAAAAAATTTAAAAATTAAGATTTGCAACTTTTACAACAATTTTCTGCAAATAAAAAAACAATTTACAAGTTCAGAAAAACTATTTTCTGTAGGTGAAAAAATATTTTCTTCTTTTAAAAAAACGATTTGTAAGCAGAACGACATTTTTTTGCGGGTAAAAAAAACTATTTTCTTTGATTAAAAACAAGATGTGCAGGTACAATTTTCTTCAATTAAAAAAAAACAATTCGCAAATATAAAAACAATTTTCTTCAATTAAAAAAGATTTGCAACTATCACAACTATTTTCTGCTAAGTTAAAAAAAAAAGATTCTGTAGGGAAAAAAATATTTTCTTCATTTAGAAAAATGATTTGCAAGTATAAAATAATTTTCTTCAATTAAAAAAAATATTACAACAATTTACAATTATAAAAACTATTTTCTGCAGGTAAAAAAAACTATTTTCTCCAATAAAAACAAGATTTGTAACTATTACAACTATTTTCTGCCAGTAAAAAAACGATTTACAAGTTTACAGGACAATTTTCTGTAGGTAAAAAAATATATTCGTCATTTAAAAAAAAGATTTGCAAGCAGAACAAAAACATTTTGCAATTAATTTGCAAGTATAAAGACAATTTTCTGCAGGTAAAAAAATCATGTTTTTTTTTCTTTTCAATTCAAAAAAAGCGATTTGCGAATATTGAAACTATTTTCTTCAATTAAGAAAATGATTTGCAACTATTAAAAGAATTGACAAAAGACTTGCAGTACATGTACTGTACATGTACTGTACTGTATGTGTTCTGTCAAAATGGAACAAAGCAAACATTGAGTAAGAAAAGATGAAATATTATTTCAAGTAATGAGGTGGAGCAGGTGTGACCTCTGGGCCTTGAGTCTGACACCTGTGTGCTAATGTTAGCATGCTAACTTTTTAACACAATTTTTCAGCAGTACACATCGGAGTTATATCATTTAGTACGTGACACTCGCTACCTGTTAGCATTTGTAGCTAATGGTGCATGCGTACGCCTCAAAAGTCAGATACTTTGGTACTTTCTCACTGTTGGCATGCCAACGTTAGTATTTTACTTTGGCTAATGTTAGCATTTTCACTTTGGCTTGTGTGCACGCTAATGCTAGTATGTCACTTCTGTTTGCGCATATGCTAACGTTAGCATTTCACTTTGGCTTGCATGCATGCTAATGCTAGCATTTCACTTTCGTTTACGCGTATGCTAACGTTAGCATTTTCACTTTGGCTTGCATGCACGCTAACGCTAGCATTTCACTTCTGTTTGTGCGTATGCTAACGTTAGCATTTTCACTTTGGCTTGCATGCATGCTAATGCTGGCATTTCACTTCTGTTTGCGCGTATGCTAACGTTAGAATTTTCACTTTGGCTTGCTTGCATGCTAATGCTAGCATGTCACTTCCGTTTACGCGTATGCTAACGTTAGCATTTTCACTTTGACTTGCATGCATGCTAATGCTAGCATTTCACTTCTGTTTGCGTGTATGCTAACGTTAGCATTTCACTTTGGCTTGCATGCATGCTAATGCTAGAATTTCACTTCTGTTTGCGGGTATGCTAACGTTAGGATTTCACTTTGGCTTGCATGCATGCTAATGCTAGCATTTCACGTCTGTTTATGCGTATGCTAACGTTAGCATTTCACTTTGGCTTACATGCATGCTAATGCTAGCATTTCACTTCTGTTTATGCATATGCTAACGTTAGCATTTTCACTTTGGCTTGCATGCACGCTAATGCTAGCATTTCACTTCTGTTTAGGCATATGCTAACATTAGCATTTTCACTTTGGCTTGCGTGCATGGTAATGCTAGCATTTCACTTCTGTTTGCGCGTATGCTAACATTAGCATTTTCACTTTGGCTTGCGTGCACGCTAATGCTAGCATTTCACTTCTGTTCGCGCGTATGCTAATGTTAGCATTTTCACTTTGGCTTGCATGCTAATGCTAGCATTTCACTTCTGTTTGTGCATATGCTAACGTTAGCATTTTCACTTTGGCTTGCGTGCACTATAATGCTAGTATGTCACTTCTGTTTGCGCGTATGCTAATAGCATTTTCACTTTGGCTTGCGTGCACGCTAACGCTAGCATTTCACTTCTGTTTGCGCGTATGCTAACGTTAGCATTTTCACTTTGGCTTGAGTGCACGCTAATGCCAGCATTTCACTTCTTCTTACACATATGCTAATGTTAGCATTTTCACTTTGGCTTGCGTGCACTATAATGCTAGTATGTCACTTCTGTTTGCGCGTATGCTAACATTAGCATTTTCACTTTGGCTTGCGTGCACGCTAATGCTAGCATGTCACTTCTGTTTGCGCGCATGCTAGCGTTAGCATTTTCACTTTGGCTTGAGTGCAAGCTAATGCTAGCATTTCACTTCTTCTTACGCGTATGCTAATGTTAGCATTTTCACTTTGGCTTGCGTGCACTATAACGCTAGTATGTCGCTTCTGTTTGCGCGTATGCTAACGTTAGCATTTTCACTTTGGCTTGCGTGCACGCTAACGCTAGCATGTCACTTCTGTTTGCGCGTATGCTGACGTTAGCATTTCATTTCGGCTCGCGCTGTGGGCGCCTCGCATGTTTCCACAGCTGGCACACACACAGCATTTACACACCATTTCTCCCGTGTTACGTTGCAGTTATTATTGTTATGAATATTGTTCATACATCTCTCGCATGAGCAGAGGGAGGATAACATTCTGCAAACAATGAAGCTGATTGCATGTCAGTCTTAACATTTTTCTCGGGTGCGTGCGTGTGTTAGTGTGTGTGCGTGTGTGTGTGTGTGTTAGTGTGTGAGTGTGTGTAGGAAGCAAAGACAGTTATGGTGAATTAATAGCACTTGATATTTCATGAATGTGCTGACACTCCCTACTTTATGGATCTGGCCCAGATTATTTAGTTGGATGGAGTCGTGCCCAGAGGAACAGCTGAATGATGTCATACACACACACACTCACACACACACACACACACACACACACACACGTACACACACACTAACTCAAACTTGAGGTGTTGCATTGCAGTGGGCGTGTCCAAAGTCCAGCTTTTTGCGGCCAACAGCTTGTTTTTATTAGATGTGCTGCACTTTCTAAAAATGTGTTTATTTTTGATGCTGATCATGAAAATATTGTGTTGTAATATTAGGATGCAAAAGGAAAGCAGTTATATATACATACATAGAGTGCTGGTCAAAAGTGTACATACACGTGTAAAGAACATCATGTCATGACTTTCCAATCATTTCTTATTATTTAGTGATGTAGTGATTGGAGCACATACTTGTTGCTCACACAAAACATTCATGAAGTTTGCTTCTTTTATGCATTTATGATGTGTCTACTGAAAATGTGAGGGTGAAAAGTATACATACAGCAATGTTAATATTTGCTTCCTTGGCAAGTTGACCTGCAATAAGGCACTTTTGGTAGCCATCCACAAGCTTCTGCTTGACCACTAAATTGCTGCAGTTCAGCTAAATTCTAAGTTGATTATTATTTGCAAAAAAAAAAAAAAAGTTTATGAGTTTGAACATGAAATATGTTGTCTTTGTAGCATATTCAACTGAATATGGCTTGAAAAGGATTTGCAAATCATTGTATTCTGTTTATATTTACATCTAACACCATTTACCAACTCATATGGAAACAAACATGATCACACTCCAAAGCCTTGTGGGGATTTGGACAATCTCTAAAAAAATTAGGGATTAAACCTCCCAAAAGGCAGGTGCTGACATGGTTATAAACATAATATGGAATTTTTAAAAAAGGAAAAAAAAATTTGTGACGGTAAAAAATATCGATGTAATCATAGTAGTATCCACTACTTGAACTTGGTATCATTACAGAGGATGTCAGGTGTAGATCCAACCATGGCATTTGTTTACATTCAGGAACGGTGTCATTAGCGGTGAGCTATTGTATCCTCCTACGGTGTGTAGTGAAGCATGTTTATTTATTCCTCGTCCTCCAGTGATAATAATACTTGTAAGAAACTCACTTTGTCGCCATGGAGACCAGGATTAGTGATTTAGAAGTAGCTAAAACACTGAGGATGGATGTTAGCCATGTGTATATGCAGTGTTTCCCATAAACTGCCAAGATACCTGTGGCGGTGGGGGCGTGGCTATGGGCGTGGTCACCATGACATCATCGAGTAATTTGCATAATTTACTACAATGATATGATTTTCTTTAAAAAGGCTCAAAAAATGTATACTTACTAATTAATAATAACAGTTTTGTTTTAAACGTCCATCCATCCATCCACGTTACAATATAATTACAACACTTTATGTACATATTTATATACAGATTTGAACAATAAGTTATTCACTGAAATATATTTATTAATTGTGGTTCTTACAAAAAATATATCTTATAAAATATAAAAGCTAAAATGTCTCTTAAAGCTCTGCCCCTTTAATTAGTGCATACTAAATAATTTAACTTTAGCCTACTACTACAAGCATATTATTTACCAGCAACATAAAGTGAAACAGAGGCAGAGGTGTCCTGCCACAGTCAGTAACAAATAAACAGAAAACAGTAGTGGTCAAATACAAGTAAATGTGAACAGCCTATATGGGCATCTACATCAACTTTATGATTTGCCTGAGAAGCTGGACAGGACAACAACACCAACAACAACAACAACAACAACAACAAAAATTTTAATTTTTAATTTTTTTGTTGTTGTGGCGGACGTAATTATTTCGTGGCGGGCCGCCACAAATAAATGAATGTGTGGGAAACACTGTTTCAGTGTTATAACTTCACCTTTATCTTGACTTTTTACACCAAAATGCGTCCATTCTCCCTTTTCTGTCTACACACTGTGTCTGCTTGTAAGTACTCTGTGTGTGTGTGCTGCCCAACATGCTCCTCTGCTTTTCTGTCTACACACTGTGTCTGCTTGTAAGTACTCTGTGTGTGTGTGCTGCCCAACATGCTCCTCTGCTTTTCTGTCTACACACTGTGTCTGCTTGTAAGTACTCTGTGTGTGTGCGCTGCCCAACATGCTCCTCTGCTCCTAAGAGCAGCAATGTCACCACGTGACGTCATGCCTGTAAAAAAACCAATGGGGAAGCGGTACTTTTCAGAGTATAGTACCGTTTTTGATCCATAAGTAGCGCGATACTATACTAGTACCGCTATACTGTACAACAATAAGTTCCTTATATCTCATCCCGTTCAAAGCGTTGCAAAGTTCCAGCTTTTCATTTTAGTTTTTTTTTAATTGCAGAAAAATGTTGTTCTGCTGACAAATGTTTTTTTTTTAAATGAACAAAATATTTTTTGTTGGTTTTTATGAACTTGTAAATCCATGTTAACTTGCAGAAAATAGTTGTAATACTTGCAAATCTTTTTTTTTTAATTGGAGAAAATGTTTTTTATAGTCGCGAATAGTTTTTTTTTTACTTGCTGAAATCCTTTTTTAATCGATGGTTAGTGCTTTGTAATTGCCTTGCTTACCTTGTCAAGAAAGGTGTTTATGCTTCCGGTGCACTTCCTTGCTGCACTACGTTTGCTATCAAATACATGGCTTACGTGCCACGACGGCCGCTATCATTCGCAATTGTAACAGAAGGATCCGGCCAACACGCCACTATAGATGACTCACAAAGTTCTCAGCTCCCTTCAGGGAATGGGATAAGGAGCGAGTGGATTGAGGACTACTGGGAGATAGGAGCGAGTGGATTGAGGACTACTGGGAGATAGGAGCAAGTGGATTGAGGACTACTGGGAGATAGGAGCGAGTGGTTTGAGGACTACTGGGAGATAGGAGCAAGTGGATTGAGGACTACTGGGAGATAGGAGCAAGTGGATTGAGGACTACTGGGAGATAGGAGCGAGTGGATTGAGGACTACTGGGAGATAGGAGCAAGTGGATTGAGGACTACTGGGAGATAGGAGCAAGTGGATTGAGGACTACTGGGAGATAGGAGCAAGTGGATTGAGGACTACTGGGAGATAGGAGCAAGTGGATTGAGGACTACTGGGAGATAGGAGCAAGTGGATTGAGGACTACTGGGAGATAGGAGCAAGTGGATTGAGGACTACTGGGAGATAGGAGCAAGTGGATTGAGGACTACTGGGAGATAGGAGCAAGTGGATTGAGGACTACTGGGAGATAGGAGCGAGTGGATTGAGGACTACTGGGAGATAGGAGCGAGTGGATTGAGGACTACTGGGAGATAGGAGCGAGTGGATTGAGGACTACTGGGAGATAGGAGCGAGTGGATTGAGGACTACTGGGAGATAGGAGCGAGTGGATTGAGGACTACTGGGAGACAGGACCTGGCAGAGGTCTGCTCAGTAGCAAGATCTACAGAGCGTTGTTTTTGTGTGGCACTAAAGAATAAATATTCAAGTGCATCCTTCAGTTGAAGAGGTTCAGATGCCTCTGATCAATAGTGCTGGTGTGTTTGGGAGCCCAGGGATGCTGGGTCATTACCAGGAAAGCATGAGAGGAGTCTACTAATCAGAGTCTGGTGGATTTGACACAGGAAACTGCTGGTGGTGCTGGTGGAGGTGAGGAGAGATGTTCAGGAGCAGATGGAAGGAAGGAAGATGGAGAGTGTCAGTATCAAGTGTCTTAAAGCATCCCCCTCATATCAGAGTGGCAGTATGGCAGTATCAAGTGTCTTAAAGCATCCCCCTCATATCAGAGTGGCAGTATGGCAGTATCAAGTGTCTTAAAGCATCCCCCTCGTATCAGAGTGGCAGTATGGCAGTATCAAGTGTCTTAAAGCATCCCCCTCATATCAGAGTGGCAGTATGGCAGTATCAAGTGTCTTAAAGCATCCTCCTCGTATCAGAGTGGCAGTATGGCAGTATCAAGTGTCTTAAAGCATCCTCCTCATATCAGAGTGGCAGTATGGCAGTATCAAGTGTCTTAAAGCATCCCCCTCGTATCAGAGTGGCAGTATGGCAGTATCAAGTGTCTTAAAGCATCCCGCTCATATCAGAGTGGCAGTATGGCAGTATCAAGTGTCTTAAAGCATCCTCCTCGTATCAGAGTGGCAGTATGGCAGTATCAAGTGGCAGTATCAAGTGTCTTAAAGCATCCCCCTCATATCAGAGTGGCAGTATGGCAGTATCAAGTGTCTTAAAGCATCCCCCTCGTATCAGAGTGGCAGTATGGCAGTATCAAGTGTCTTAAAGCATCCCGCTCATATCAGAGTGGCAGTATGGCAGTATCAAGTGTCTTAAAGCATCCTCCTCGTATCAGAGTGGCAGTATGGCAGTATCAAGTGGCAGTATCAAGTGGCAGTATCAAGTGTCTTAAAGCATCCCCCTCATATCAGAGTGGCAGTATGGCAGTATCAAGTGGCAGTATCAAGTGTCTTAAAGCATCCCCCTCATATCAGAGTGGCAGTATGGCAGTATCAAGTGGCAGTATCAAGTGTCTTAAAGCATCCCCCTCATATCAGAGTGGCAGTATGGCAGTATCAAGTGGCAGTATCAAGTGTCTTAAAGCATCCCCCTCGTATCAGAGTGGCAGTATGGCAGTATCAAGTGTCTTAAAGCATCCCCCTCATATCAGAGTGGCAGTATGGCAGTATCAAGTGTCTTAAAGCATCCCCCTCATATCAGAGTGGCAGTATGGCAGTATCAAGTGGCAGTATCAAGTGTCTTAAAGCATCCCCCTCATATCAGAGTGGCAGTATGGCAGTATCAAGTGGCAGTATCAAGTGTCTTAAAGCATCCCCCTCGTATCAGAGTGGCAGTATGGCAGTATCAAGTGTCTTAAAGCATCCCCCTCATATCAGAGTGGCAGTATGGCAGTATCAAGTGGCAGTATCAAGTGGCAGTATCAAGTGTCTTAAAGCATCCCCCTCATATCAGAGTGGCAGTATGGCAGTATCAAGTGGCAGTATCAAGTGTCTTAAAGCATCCCCCTCGTATCAGAGTGGCAGTATGGCAGTATCAAGTGTCTTAAAGCATCCCCCTCATATCAGAGTGGCAGTATGGCAGTATCAAGTGGCAGTATCAAGTGGCAGTATCAAGTGTCTTAAAGCATCCCCCTCATATCAGTATGTAAATAAGTAGAAAGGCTTCATCCTGAGGAGATGTGGATCATAAAGTTTCAGTGCAGAAAATGTTTCCTGGCACATTGCTAAGAAAACAGAGAGTTTATTTGTCTCATCACTTAATGCTCTCACATCAATAAAGTGATGACTTTTCTCTGGCTGTGTTCTCTGCTGCTCTCCAGGGACCAAGCATCCATTGCATTGTCTGCTTAGTGATCACTTATCCACAGTCTGGAGGTCTCTCCCTCTCACATTGCATTGTCTGCTTAGTGATCACTTATCCACAGTCTGGAGGTCTCTCCCTCTCACATTGCATTGTCTGCTTAGTGATCACTTATCCACAGTCTGGAGGTCTCTCTCTCTCACATTGCATTGTCTGCTTAGTGATCACTTATCCACAGTCTGGAGGTCTCTCCCTCTCACATTGCATTGTCTGCTTAGTGATCACTTATCCACAGTCTGGAGGTCTCTCTCTCTCACATTGCATTGTCTGCTTAGTGATCACTTATCCACAGTCTGGAGGTCTCTCCCTCTCACATTGCATTGTCTGCTTAGTGATCACTTATCCACAGTCTGGAGGTCTCTCTCTCTCACATTGCATTGTCTGCTTAGTGATCACTTATCCACAGTCTGGAGGTCTCTCCCTCTCACATTGCATTGTCTGCTTAGTGATCACTTATCCACAGTCTGGAGGTCTCTCTCTCTCACATTGCATTGTCTGCTTAGTGATCACTTATCCACAGTCTGGAGGTCTCTCCCTCTCACATTGCATTGTCTGCTTAGTGATCACTTATCCACAGTCTGGAGGTCTCTCCCTCTCACATTGCATTGTCTGCTTAGTGATCACTTATCCACAGTCTGGAGGTCTCTCTCTCTCACATTGCATTGTCTGCTTAGTGATCACTTATCCACAGTCTGGAGGTCTCTCTCTCTCACATTGCATTGTCTGCTTAGTGATCACTTATCCACAGTCTGGAGGTCTCTCTCTCTCACATTGCATTGTCTGCTTAGTGATCACTTATCCACAGTCTGGAGGTCTCTCTCTCTCACATTGCATTGTCTGCTTAGTGATCACTTATCCACAGTCTGGAGGTCTCTCTCTCTCACATTGCATTGTCTGCTTAGTGATCACTTATCCACAGTCTGGAGGTCTCTCTCTCTCACATTGCATTGTCTGCTTAGTGATCACTTATCCACAGTCTGGAGGTCTCTCTCTCTCACATTGCATTGTCTGCTTAGTGATCACTTATCCACAGTCTGGAGGTCTCTCCCTCTCACATTGCATTGTCTGCTTAGTGATCACTTATCCACAGTCTGGAGGTCTCTCCCTCTCACATTGCATTGTCTGCTTAGTGATCACTTATCCACAGTCTGGAGGTCTCTCCCTCTCACAAGTGCTCTTCACTGGCAAACATGAAGCAAGCAGGACCAAACTCAATTGTGGCTAGTTGAGCAACAATCGTGTTCCCATGTTTACTTTTTACTAATTGGTTTTTATCTAGTCTGCACTTTGTCTGTGTTATTATTATTATTGGCTTTTATCTAGTTTGCACTTTGTATTATTATTATTATTATTATTATTATTATTGGCTTTTATCTAGTTTGCACTTTGTCTGTGTTATTATTATTATTATTATTATTATTATTATTATTATTATTATTGGCTTTTATCTAGTTTGCACTTTGTCTGTATTATTATTATTATTATTATTATTATTGGCTTTTATCTAGTTTGCACTTTGTCTGTGTTATTATTATTATTATTATTATTATTGGCTTTTATCTAGTTTGCACTTTGTCTGTATTATTATTATTATTATTATTATTATTATTATTATTATTATTGTTATTATTGGCTTTTATCTAGTTTGCACTTTGTCTGTGTTATTATTATTATTATTATTATTATTGACTTTTATCTAGTTGGGACTTTGTCTGTGTTATTATTATTATTATTATTATTATTGGCTTTTATCTAGTTTGCACTTTGTCTGTGTTATTATTATTATTATTATTATTATTGGCTTTTATCTAGTTTGCACTTTGTCTGTATTATTATTATTATTATTATTATTGGCTTTTATCTAGTTTGCACTTTGTATTATTATTATTATTATTATTATTATTGGCTTTTATCTAGTTTGCACTTTGTATTATTATTATTATTATTATTGGCTTTTATCTAGTTTGCACTTTGTCTGTGTTATTATTATTATTATTATTATTATTGGCTTTTATCTAGTTTACACTTTGTCTGTATTATTATAATTATTATTATTATTGGCTTTTATCTAGTTTGCACTTTGTCTGTGTTATTATTATTATTATTATTATTGGCTTTTATCTAGTTTGCACTTTGTCTGTGTTATTATTATTATTATTATTATTATTATTGGCTTTTATCTAGTTTGCACTTTGTCTGTGTTATTATTATTATTATTATTATTATTATTATTATTATTATTATTATTGGCTTTTATCTAGTTTGCACTTTGTCTGTATTATTATTATTATTATTGGCTTTTATCTAGTTTGCACTTTGTCTGTGTTATTATTATTATTATTATTATTGGCTTTTATCTAGTTTGGACTTTGTCTGTATTATTATTATTATTATTGGCTTTTATCTAGTTTGGACTTTGTCTGTATTATTATTATTATTATTATTATTGGCTTTTATCTAGTTTGCACTTTGTCTGTATTATTATTATTATTATTGGCTTTTATCTAGTGTGCACTTTGTCTGTATTATTATTATTATTATTATTATTATTATTATTGGCTTTTATCTAGTTTGCACTTTGTCTGTGTTTATTATTATTATTATTATTATTATTATTATTATTATTATTGGCTTTTATCTAGTTTGTACTTTGTCTGTGTTATTATTATTATTATTATTATTTTTGGCTTTTATCTAGTTTGCACTTTGTCTGTATTATTATTATTATTATTATTATTATTGGCTTTTATCTAGTTTGCACTTTGTCTGTATTATTATTATTATTATTGGCTTTTATCTAGTTTGCACTTTGTCTGTATTATTATTATTATTATTATTATTATTATTGGCTTTTATCTAGTTTGCACTTTGTCTGTGTTTATTATTATTATTATTATTATTATTATTATTATTATTATTATTATTGGCTTTTATCTAGTTTGTACTTTGTCTGTGTTATTATTATTATTATTATTATTGGCTTTTATCTAGTTTGGACTTTGTCTGTATTATTATTATTATTATTGGCTTTTATCTAGTTTGGACTTTGTCTGTATTATTATTATTATTATTATTATTATTGGCTTTTATCTAGTTTGCACTTTGTCTGTATTATTATTATTATTATTATTGGCTTTTATCTAGTTTGCACTTTGTCTGTGTTTATTATTATTATTATTATTATTATTATTATTATTATTATTATTGGCTTTTATCTAGTTTGTACTTTGTCTGTGTTATTATTATTATTATTATTATTATTTTTGGCTTTTATCTAGTTTGCACTTTGTCTGTATTATTACTATTATCATTATTATCGACTCCTCTTTGCCTCAATCTTTTTATTTTCCTATTTTTAATGATGTTAGATCTGTGTTGTTGTTGTTGTTGTTGTTGGGGAGCTTTGGCTCCACACACTATGATGCATACATTGGATAACTGTTTCACATATCTATATTTTCTGTATCTGTCCCTAAACCTTTATATAGTCACCTGCGTGAAAAGTCATGTTTCCATGGACGTAAGTCAGTGTTAGATACTTTTATTTTAAGGCTGTCTAAGATGATGGGAAGGGACTAGAATTGAAGTTTAAAGGCCTACTAAAATGAGATTTTCTTATTTAAACGGGGATAGCAGATCCATTCTATGTGTCATACTTGATCATTTGGCGATATTGCCATATTTTTGCTGAAAGGATTTAGTAGAGAACATCGACGATAAAGTTTGCAACTTTTGGTCGCTGATAAAAAGCCTTGCCTGTACCGGAAGTAGCGTGACTGTACCGGAAGTAGCGTGACTGTACCGGAAGTAGCGTGACGTCACAGGTTGTGGAGCTCCTCACATCTGCACATTGTTTACAATCTTGGCCACCAGCAGCGAGAGCGATTCGGACCGAGAAAGCGACGATTTCCCCATTAATTTGAGCCAGGATGAAAGATTTGTGGATGAGGAAAGTGAGAGTGAAGGACTAGAGGGCAGTGGAAGCGATTCAGATAGGGAAGATGCTGTGAGAGGCGGGTGGGACCTGATATTCAGCTGGGAATGACTAAAACAGTAAATAACCACAAGACATATATATACTCTATTAGCCACAACACAACCAGGCTTATATTTAATATGCCACATAACAAACACCTCCCCCATCCCCTCCATATAACCCACCAATACAAATCCAACACCCGCACAACACACTCAATCCCACAGCCCAAAGTACCGTTCACCTCCGCAAAGTTCATACAGCACATATATTTCCCCAAAGTTACGTACGTGACATGCACATAGCGCCACGCACGTACGGGCAAGCGATCAAATGTTTGGAAGCCACAGCTGCGTACTCACGGTACCGCGTATCCAACTCAAAGTCCTCCTGGTATGAGTCTCTGTTGTCCCAGTTCTCCACAGGCCAACGGTAAAGCTTGATTGTCTGTTCGGGAATGTAAACAATGAAACACCGGCTACGTGTTTGTGTTGCTGCAGCCGGCCGCTAATACACCGCTTCCCACCTACAGCTTTCTTCTTTGCTGTCTCCATTGTTCATTAAACAAATTACAAAAGATTCACCAACACAGATGTCCAGAATACTGTGGAATTTTGCGGTGAAAACAGACGATTTAATAGCTGGCCACAATGCTGTCCCAAAATGTCCGCTACAATCCGTGACGTCACGCGCAAACGTCATCGTACTGAGACGTTTTCAGCAGGATATTTCGCGGGAAATTTAAAATTGCACTTTAGTAATCTAACCCGGCCGTATTGGCATGTGTTGCAATGTTAAGATTTCATCATTGATATATAAACTATCAGACTGCGTGGTCGCTAGTAGTGGCTTTCAGTAGGCCTTTAACAATTTCTTCTCCAAAAAGTATTTTCCAGACTATAAGCCACACACACTAAACAATTTTAGCCCCACTGGACTATAAACATCAGATATATAAGTTGTGAAATTAATTATTTACACAGATATTTTTATTTACATACCTTTTAATTTTCCTGAGGGAACTCTCCTGAAGGAATCAATAAAGTTCTATCTATCTTAATTGTTTCCAAATGTCTGTAACAAGGTAGTAAAACGGCTGATCAAACAAAACAGAAGTCATGGTCATGGACCCACTAGCTGTGCGAGCTAGCTCTCCGATCAGCTAAACAGACTCAATAACTCCACGGTGACGTTTTGGCGAATTTACTGAGGAATTTGTGAAGTTGAAACAATACAAGAAACGCCATATTAACTGATGCTAACGACGCTAGCTTCATTACACTACGATAGCACATACAAATATGCATGAAAACACTCCGGCAGACTTTCCACATGGGACGGTTTATGAAGTGAGAAATGTTTTAGTTTTATTGTAAAACTTACAAACGTGGCTTGGAGTGATGAATGAAGAATGCATACGAGTAGGGACGCTATGGACGGCTAGAAGACGAAACGGCACTTCGACTTCCGGTTGAAAGCACTAAATGGAAGGACACTGCAGTGAAAGAACTTGTCCAAAAGATGGCACCGCAGCACAAAGAATAACACTTGTTCAGTGTCTTTGCTTGTTTGTTTTATTTTAAAAAAAACTGTTAGCGTTATGGCCGTCAGCGAACATAAATCCATAAATTAGCCGCACTGCAAAGTGTAAGAAAAAAGTAGTGGCTTATAGTCCGGAATTTACAGTTCTGAGTATTGTTTACATTTGAACCAATACTAGTACCATGTTGCTACATTAAAAGTAGGACTGGTGCTTAAACCGCCACTTAAAAAACTTAAAATTTTGCTTTTTTTTTTTTGTAAAACCAAGCAAAGAAAAAAAACAATGCCTTTTTAATTTTAGGGAATTTAGTGATATTTAAGTTGTGATTTAAATACTTCAGTGATATGAATTCAATGATAAATAAGTAACATATTCACAAATGAGACATCAAATCTACAACAAATGATCATAATAGTTATGATTTACTTGGGTCGTACAATTTCCGGTAGTTCCTGAACGCAACCTCGACTGCCGTCACGTCATTGGTGCATAACGAGGAAGTGCTGTGTTGTTGTTGTTGTTGTTGTTGTGGCTAATGACTCGGCTAGCTAATGATGTTATTATGAGGAGTGCAAGAATCGAATTAAATCGGATTTAGATTCCAGGGGTAATGATTCAATACAGAACCGATTCTTCATTCAAAAACGTTTCTCGATTCATAATCAATACTTTTTTGATAACATTGGGCGCCAGCTCTGACACATTTTTGTATTATTTACCTATCTGTAGGGATGATGTTTGATAAGAAATTATCGAGTTCGAGCCTATTATCGAACCAATTCCTTATCGATTCTCTTATGGAGTCCAGATAGGTTGTTGTATATGGAAAAAAACACACAATATTTGGTTTAACAAAAGCTCACTTTTATTATATTAGAAAACAATTTAATCTAAAAAATAAATAAATATTGACTGTTACCCCCCTAAAAAAATAAAATAAAATAAATAAATATTGACTGTTGTTACCCAAAGTATATTAAGTGGGATTTTTCATAAAAACAAATATATACAGTAACACAAAAACAAGCTGTCTCTGTGATCACTATAGGTGTATAAATAATAATATAGTGTTAAATAAAATCAGTGCCTTGGGCACAAAACTGAAAATAATACATCTCTCCAAAAAGTGCACTTCTGCTGCTATTGGAACATAACCGTTTGTTGTGATGCTTTGACATTTTTGCACTTTATTTCTTTGTTGAAAGAAAATTCTATGAAGAGAAAAGTTGTTTGCAAATGTGGTTACAATGCTAAAAAATGAAAAGTTCAAGCTAAAAAAAGAAATACACTTTATTGAGTTAACAGGAAGGGGGAAGATGTGATGAGCTAGGGCAGTGGTTCTCAAATGGGGGTACGCGTACCCCTGGGGGTACTTGAAGGTATGCCAGGGGGTACGTGAGATTTTTTTTTTATATTCTAAAAATAGCAACAATTCAAAAATCCTTTGTAAATATAAATAAAAACCTATCAATTTTTCCAAATAGTTCAAGAAAGACCACTACAATTGAGCAATATTTTGCAGTGTTATACAATTTAATAAATCATAAACTGATGACATAGTGCTGTATTTTACTTCTTTATATCTTTTTTTCAACCAAAAATGCTTTGCTCTGATTAGGGGGTACTTGAATTAAAAAATGTTTCACAGGGGGTACATCACTGAAAAAAGGTTGAGAACCACTGAGCTAGGGAATATAACAACTACACTACCCAACATGCAACGGGAGTGACGAGCATGCGCGGTAGCCCCGAAAAGTCTTGCACCCGTGAAAGTAAATGAACGAGTCCCTTTCATGCATAGTGACATTTTCACATGCGCATGCATTCCAATGGGGAGCATGTCTTGCCAGAACACCGGCGGAAACTGTTGGAGTCCGGCAAAAAAAGAGTCTCCAGACTTTATTTAGCCTGATGGCTTGACTGCCGCCACGGTGCTTGATTTGATATGCAACCTAGCCTGCTTCTACATGGAAATATCGCCGACATTCCATTGTGGCGGCCAAATGCTGATTACAATGGGATTAATTGTGCTTCCGTAATAATGGGTGGTAATAAAAATGTCACCCTGGTACCCGAGCTCCAGCAGCCTGTCGCCGCTCTGCAACGTTTTCCTCGCCTGGTTTGCTTCACAGTCAAGGTGATTAAATATTTAGAGTACGTGTTCCCTCCCCCGGCATCTTCTGTAATTCACTGCTGTAATCTCTTTCAGCTCACTTTGACACTAATTAAAGTCAAATTAACTGGGAGAGAGTTTGCTTTTACTTCCACCTGCAAGTTTATTGCATCCTTTTTCCCACGCTATTGTCTTGCCATGAGGTAAACAATGTTGTAATAGCATCGTTTGTCAGGCTATGCTAATTGTTGTATCGTTATTAGGGCCGTCAAAGTTAACGCCATAATAACGCGTTAACAATAAGTTCCTTAAACGGCGCTCATTTTCTTCATTTTTGAGCCTCGCTCCGTTCCGTAGCTTTGGAGATGTAATGGTGTTCAGTTGCCGCTGAGCCACAAGCTGGAAAATAGCAAGCAGAAATGCAAAATGAAAAGGGAACAGTATGGGAATCCCATGTTCGAAGCTACACTGCAAAAAGTCAGTGTTCAAAAACAAGAAGAAAAAAATACAAAAATGAGGGGTATTTGACTTGAACTAAGCAAAATTATCTGCCAATAGAACAAGAAAATTTGGCCTGTCAAGACTTTCCAAAACAAGTCAAATTAGCTAACCTCAATGAACCCAAAAATAGCTTAAAATAAGTATATTCTCACTAATAACAAGTGCACTTTTCTTAGTAGAAAAAAAAAGAGACCTTTTTGCTCAATATGTTGAAAAATATTGTTAAATGAAGTAAATGCTAGTGCCATTATCTTGACATAATGATATGCATTACATTTCTTCAAAGCAGCAAACTTATACTAAAAACTAGTTTATTGTTCTTAATGGAAAGGCAACAAGGCAAGCGCTTGTTACTCTCGGGGTCTCCTAGCCGCTCATATGCTCTAAAAATGCATTTTTCCATGGACAACATGACATCATCGCATCAAGTGCGTGCTCTTTCAGTCAATTAGTGCGCATATATACAGCCCGGACCCCGGACAACATTTTTTTAATTGTAATTTTGAAGAATTCATATGAATGTGCATGAACTATTTCTGTTCAAAATGGTTAGAAATGTCAAATGTCTAAATATGAACTGTCAGTTTACTGTACTGTGCCAACTGTACTACTATATGAGTACCTGTTTTCTATTGTTTCGTTGGAAATAAAACAGCAAAGTCCATTTGGCTGTCATCTGTTTTAATTATGACACACAATTGTGTCAAAGTCAGGATTTATTTTTGTTCATGCTTGAAGAAAGAAATGATGACTTTAAAAAAGTAGTTTTATACTTGTGAGTAGAGATGTCCGATAATATCAGCCGATAAATGCTTTAAAATGTAATATCGGAAATTATCGGTATCGTTTTTTTTATTATCGGTATCGTTTTTTGTTTTTTTTTGTTTTTTTAAAATTAAATCCACATAAAAAACACAAGATACACTTACAATTAGTGCACCAACCCAAAAAACCTCCCTACCCCATTTACACTCATTCACACAAAAAGGTTGTTTCTTTCTGTTATTAATATTCTGCTTCCTACATTATATATCAATATATATCAATACAGTCTGCAAGGGATACAGTCCGTAAGCACACATGCTGCTCCACTAATAGTACTAACCTTTAACACTTCATTTTACTCATTTTCATTCATTACTAGTTTCTATGTAACTGTTTTTGTATTGTTTTACTTTCTTTTGTATTCAAGAAAATGTTTTTAATTTATTTATCTTATTTTATTTTATTTAAAAAAAACACCAACCTTATCTTCACCATACCTGGTTGTTGTCATGTCTGTTCATGTTTTTGTTTTGGCCATGTGTTTGTTTTTTGGACTCTTTTTAGTTCCTGGTTGCACTTCCTTGTTTGGTTTGGTTTCCATGGTCACCCATTAGTTGCCACCTGTCTTGTCACGCACCTGTTTCGAGTCACGCACCTGTTTTCACTGATCACGTCACTATTTAAATCTGTCTGTTTGTTGTTGGTCCTGGCGTCCTCACACTATGTCACCACTCCACTTCATGTCATGTCACAGTTCTTTGCCAAGTAAGTTTTGTTCATTTATGCCACAGTGAGTGTTTTTGTTTAATTGTTCATAGTTTCTGCATTTGGGCAAGTTTTGTGTTTATTACCAAGTTTTGCATTTCCGCCTTTGTGCGTGTCTTTTGTTTTCCTAGTCAAGTTTTTTACCTCCACTGTGAGCGCCTTTTGTTTATTCCTTTTTTTTTATTGGTTAAAATTAAAACATGTATTCAAACTCACGTCTGGCTCGCGCCAACTTTCCGTTGCCTTCTGGAGGAACAAAACCCAAGAACCCAGTCATGACAGTTGTCCAAATTAGGCATAATAATGTGTTAATTCCACGACTGTATATATCGGTATCGGTTGATATCGGTATCGGTAATTAAAGAGTTGGACAATATCGGCAAAAAGCCATTATCGGACATCCCTACTTGTGAGTTGTTGATGACACAACAGTTGATATTCTAGTTTCAAGCATGTTTTACTCAATATAGCTCATCAAATCTCAGCTGTAATATCTTACTGACATCATTTAGGAGCAAAACCCTTAAAACAAGTAAAACACTCGAACATCCAATCTGCTTAGTGAGAAGAATGATCTTATCAGACAGAAAATAAGCAAATATCAGCCTTATTTGAGATATTTCATCTTACTTAGATTCCACTTTTGGCAGTGTAGGACAAGTATTACCATTTTATCTTCGACTGCCGCGATCCAATCCACTTTATTTATATAGCACTTTTCTAAAACAATAAAAGTTTCACAAAGTGCTGCATAGAAGTTGAGACAAACATACTAGGAGAGTCAATAATACAAAACATTCAACTATAAAATAATAAATATATAGAAGAAAATAAATTGGACTAAAATCACACAACTCTCAAGCTGGTTTAAAAGCCGAAAAGTAAAAATATGTTTTAGTTAACCTCTTAAAGGCCTACTGAAAGCCACTACTAGCAACCACACAGTCTGATAGTTTATTTATCAATGATGAAATCTTGACATTGCAACACATGCAACACTTATAAAGTGACATTTTACATTTCCCGCTAAACTTCCGCTTGAAAAGGTCTATGTATGATGACGTATGCGCGTGACGTCAATGGTTGAAACAGAAGTATTCGGACACATTGTATCTCAATACAAAAAGCTCTGTTTTCATCGCATAATTCCACAGTATTCTGGACATCTGTGTTGGTGAATCTGTTGCAATTTGTTTAATGAACAATGAAGACTGCAAAGAAGAAAGCTGTAGGTGGGAAGCGGTGTATTAGCGGCCGGCTGCAGCAACACAACCAGGAGGACTTTGAGTTGGATAGCAGACGCGCTAGCCGACGCTAGCCGCTGACCGCACCGATGATTGGGTTTTTGATTGATTGATTGA
The DNA here is from genome assembly GCF_033978785.1 of Entelurus aequoreus. Classification (NCBI taxonomy): domain Eukaryota; kingdom Metazoa; phylum Chordata; class Actinopteri; order Syngnathiformes; family Syngnathidae; genus Entelurus; species Entelurus aequoreus. The sequence continues at coordinate 57,183,367 of NC_084745.1, forward strand.
GACTTTTATTAGTAGGTTGCACAGTGAAGTACATATTCCGTACAATTGACCACTAAATGGTAACACCCAAATAAGTTTTTCAACTTGTTTAAGTCGGGGTCCACTTAAATTGATTCATGATACAGATATATACTATCATATATACTATCATCATAATACAGTCATCACACAAGATAATCACATTGAATTATTTACATTATTTACAATCAGGGGTGTGGAGGAGGGGGGGGATTGGGGGGGGGGGGGGGGTATGGACATCAAGTAGTGGACATAGAGAGAGAGAGAGAGAGAGATCAGAAGGCATAAGAAAAAGAAAAAGTATCTGCATTTGATTGTTTACATTTGATTATTAGCAATCTGGGGAGGGTGTTAGTTTAGGGTTGTAACTGCCTGGAGGTGAACTTTTATTGCGGTTTTGAAGGAGGATAGAGATGCCCTTTCTTTTATACCTGTTGGGAGTGCATTCCACATTGATGTGGCATAGAAAGAGAATGAGTTAAGACCTTTGTTAGATGGGAATCTGGGTTTAACGTGGTTAGTGGAGCACCCCCTGGTGTTGTGGTTATGGCGGTCATTTACGTTAAGGAAGTAGTTTGACATGTACTTCGCTATCAGGGAGGTGTTTTATAGACTAGGCTCAGTGCAAGTTGTTTAACTCTGTCCTCCACCTTGAGCCAGCCCACTTTGGAGAAGTGGGTAGGAGTGAGTGGGTGAAGTCCTTCGTCGCGCCGTGGAATGCAGGTGAGCACGGGTGTTGATGAGCAGATGAGAGCTGGCGTAGGTGGAGCGCTAATGTTTTTAGCATAGCTCTGTCGAGGTCCCGTAGCTAAGTTAGCTTCAATGGCGTCATTAGCAACAGGCTGGACAGCATTAACCGTGTGGTTACAGGTCCAGGGTTCAGTTCGGTGTCTCCTGATAGTAGAAGTAATAATAGTATTGTTGATCTTCTGTCTATCCTTCCAGTCAGGGGTTTATTTCCTCTGTTTCTATCCGCATTTAAGCACGATGCTATCACGTTAGCTCCGTAGCTAAAGTGTTTCGCCGATGTATTGTCGTGGAGATAAAAGTCACTGTGAATGTCCATTTGGCGTTCTGGACTCTCATTTTCAAGAGGATATAGTATCCCAGCTGGTTTAAAATACAAATCCGTGATCCACAATAGAAAAAGGAGAGAGTGTGGAATCCAATGAGCCAGCTTGTACCTAAGTTACGGTCAGAGCGAAAAAAGATACGTCCTGCACTGCACTCTAGTCCTTCACTCTCACGTTCCTCATCCACGAATCTTTCATCCTGGCTCAAATTAATGGGGTAATCGTCGCTTTCTCGGTCCGAATCGTTCTCGCTGCTGGTGTAAACAATGTGCAGATGTGAGGCGCCCTTCAACCTGTGACGTCACGCTACTTCCGTATTTTGAACGGCCTTAAGGGACGTGTGGGCGTGTACATTTTTTATATTGTGGTGCTAATTCGCTAAGAGGTTTAAAAACAAACAACAATATTCTAAAATGAAGTGTGAGCCAGTGAAGGTAAGCTAAAATGTTGTGACGTTTCTCTCTCCTGGGTCCAACTGACCCTAACAGACCCCCTGGTGAGCCCGGTAATCTGCTGTAGCAATGTCTTTATTTGTGAGCGCACACACGCTAGGACCGCACTCCACGCTACAACTTTTCAGTCTTTGTGGCTTTTTCTTTCCGGCAATGTCCATCAACTGTGTCCGCTCACCAGCAACTCCAACTCCAACAACGTGTCTCGGCCCGGCTGCTGCTAATAAAGGCGACAGGTGATTAGATAACCCTGCCCCAGCTGGGCAATCTAATCCAATCCAATCCACTTTATTTATATAGCACATTTACACAACAAGAATGTTTCTCAAGTGCTGCACAGCCATGTTAAAAACAATATTAAAAACAATATTATGCTACACCAATGACGGAATAAAAACAAAGAATAAATGAATAGAAAACCAATACAGAGACAATATAAAAAATAAATATGTTTAAAAACGATTTTAAAGGGTAAAACCAATTAAAACAGTAAAATAGACATCAAAATTTATATAAAAAAACACACAGGACAACAGAGGACAGAAGACCACACAACTCACGTAGTGTTAAAAGCCAAAGAATAAAAGTGGGTCTTAAGACAAGACTTAAAACACTCCACTGTGGAAGCAGTTTGAACATGGAGGGGCTACTCACCTGCCGCTGGCCCTTACACACCTCGCTCCGCGGCAGGCCCACAGACCACGCCCCCCCTCCACAAATGTGTTCAAGTTTTTTAGTGCCACTCAAGCAGCATTTTGGACTAACACGATCGAGGCCTGCTGGATTCCAATCCTAGAGTCGTCCAAACCCGATGAAATAAAAGTACCCGCTCAAAGTCGTTAAAAGATACAATTTCTGCTAAAAGTCTTCGAGGATAAAAAGTAGATCGTACAACTAGAGTTAATCTGATGTTCCAATTTAAAATCTTTGTCCAACTTGGAACCAAGATTAGTGACTGTGGGTTTTAAAGAAGGCATCAGGGGTCCAGGTCACTGGGGGGAGCATTCTGTTTGACTTTGGAGTCAAATCAAACGACTTCCGTCTTGTTCTCATGATATAAATTATATATATATATATATATATATATATATATATATATATATATATATATATATATATATATATATATATATATATATATATATATATGTAGCTTTCAATACTATGGTCATATTTAATATTGCAAATTCTAGGTGTTTCCTGCTAGTTTAACAGCGGAATGCAAAGGCCAGATATTGGGTTTCACTATGTAAAGCGCTTTGAGTCGCTAGAGAAAAGCACTATATAAATATAATTCACTAATTCACTGTAGGAGGATACAAGAAGCCTTGCTAACCGCTAAGCTAGAGCTCTATGTCAACCAGGGTGGATTGATACAAATATCGACAGTAACGATACCAAGTATTCTACCAATGGTTGATACATTTTAATTTTTTATACATTTTGTTAGTTTATAGAAACACAGAAAATAAGTTCCTGAATGCCTTTAAAGCAGGGGTCAGCAACCTTTTTGAAAGCAAGAGCTACTTCTTGGGTAGTGATTAATGCGAAGGGCTACCAGTTTGATACACACTTCAATAAATTGCCAGAAATAGCCAATTTGCTCAATTGACCTTTAACTCTGTTATTATTAATAATTAATGATATTTACACTTAATTGAACGGTTTAAAAGAGGAGAAAACACAAAAAAATGACAATTACATTTTGAAACATAATCTATCTTCAATTTCGACTCTTTAAAATTCAAAATTCAACCGAAAAAAAGAAGAGAAAAACTAGCTAATTCGAATCTTTTTGAAAAAATTAAAAAAAATAATTTATGGAACATCATTAGTCATTTTTCCTGATTAAGATTAATTTTAGAATTTTGATGACATGTTTTAAATAGGTTAAAATCCAATCTGCACTTTGTTAGAATATATAACAAATTGGACCAAGCTATATTTTTAACAGACAAATAATTATTTCTTCTTCTTCTTCTAGATTTTTCAAAGAAATTCAAAAGACTTTGAAATAAGATTTAAATTTGATTCTACAGATTTTCCAGATTTGCCAGAATAATTTTTTTTGAATTTTAATCATAAGTTTGAAGAAATATTTCACAAATATTCTTTGTCGAAAAAAACAAAAGCTAAAATGAAGAATTAAATTAAAATGTATTTATTATTCTTTACAATAAAAACATAAATTGACTTGAACATTGATTTCAATTGTCAGGAAAGAAGAGGAAGGAATTTAAAAGGTAAAAAAGGTATATGTGTTTAAAAATCCTAAAATCATTTTTAAGGTTGTATTTTTTCTCTAAAATTGTCTTTCTGAAAGTTATAAGAAGCAAAGTAAAAAAAATAATGAATTTATTTAAACAAGTGAAGACCAAGTCTTTCAAATATTTTCTTGGATTTTCAAATTCTATTTGAGTTTTGTCTCTCTTACAATTAAAAATGTCGGGCAAAGCGAGACCAGCTTGCTAGTAAATAAATACAATTAAAAAAAATAGAGGCAGCTCACTGGTAAGTGCTGCTATTTGAGCTATTTTTAGAACAGGCCAGCGGGCTACTCATCTGGGGCCGTACTTATCAAGCTTCTTAGAGTGACATTTTACACTTAAGTCCTGAGAATTTGCGAAATTTAGTCCTACTCTCAAACTTAAGAATAAAAGCTTTTTATCAACGTTCTTAAGTCTAAGAATCACTCCTACTCTCCACGATATTTAAGAGACCTTCAGAGGTGTCTTAAGTGGTTAGGAGTTGCCAGCAGGGGATGGCACTGAGGCGAGAGAGACGTGCGCCAACGTTCAGGGAACGGAACAATGTTTTTTTTTTTTGATGACGAGCAGCTGATCAAACGGTATCGTTTAGACAGAGCGGATATTATTTTTGTCACAGATTTAATACTTTTCGATTCCTTGTTGATTTCTGCATGTGTCTGCAGTGGGCTAGTATATATAGAGCCACCCACACCACTTTCAAATTAGTTGCCTAATTAATGAATTGGAAAGAAAATGTTATGACAGTAGCGTATGTGTGTGGCCGTGAGGTGAGTGACGTCAGTGAGTGTGTGGGCGAGAGAAGAGAGGGAGCGGTAGCGTGAGTGCCGGCGGGGACTAGTTTGTTTTGTATTATTTTGTAGTTTATTGTCAAAATATACACTCCCATTGTCCACTTAAGTATTTCCAAGATATTTCTTTATTCTTAGACAACGGATTCCCTTCCGTGATTGGTCATTTCTATGGACACAGAAATGACGTCACCTAAAATTGCGTTTACGGCACATAGTAATGTCGTAATTCAGCTCTGAGTGTGACACTTAAGATTCAGTCCTACACTTCGCTGAAAGTGTGAGTAAGACGCTTGATAACTAACTTTTAAGTGCAGCTTTCAGCCAAGAATTTATTTACTCTTAAGTCAACTCTTAGCAGACTTCTTAGGAGTCATTCTAAGAAGCTTGATAAGTACGGCCCCTGGTCCTTACGGGCTACCTGGTGCCCGCGGGCACCACGTTGGTGACCCCTGCTTTAAAGCATCAACTCAACAAATAACTTTGTTGAGTTATTTTTCACTATTTACTTAATGAAATGTGATCAAATATTGTATGCAATGATAAGATTGTAGGCCCTATCTCTATCTGCCGCAGGACCTGAGCCAGTAGGAGGAAGATGCTGATGATCATGAAGAGAAATACGACACGTGAATAATTGACAAGTAGACGTCACTTCTCCATGTTGTGATGAGGTAAGTGGGCTATGAGAAGATAATCATTCATAATTAAGTGGCATTAGAGCTTTTATCTCCAGGGACAATGAGTCGAAGAAGGACAAACAAAAGTCAAAAGTGTGAAATGCATTAAAGATGAATCATATTTTACTTTGAAGGGGTGGAGAAAAGTTGGAGTCGTGAGTCGCATCTTACTTTCTTCTTCTGATCCAAATACAGAAGAAGAAGACAAGATTTCACTGTCGTCCCGGTAACAATATTTTGGTACCGGTACTAAAATATATTTTGATACTTTTCAACATAAAGTGGACCTCAACATTTTTTATTATTTGCTTTATTTTAACAGAAAATCTGATGATATATTAAACATATGTTTATTATTGTAATTTAGTCCTTAAACCAGGGGGTGTCCAAAGTGCGGCCCGGGGGACATTTGCGGCCCGCCGCTAGTTTTTAAACGGCCCGCGCCATGTTTTGTAATATCCATGATTTAAAAAAACGACATAAAAATTGGAATTAAAGAGCAAACGGGTGTAATGTAACGAGAAAATGTTGTGATATCGACTCTAATGACACAAAGTTGCCATGCAGGCGTCTCCCGCAATTCAGAAACTGTCATTGTTCAAAAAATAATAACAACTTAGAATCGATGGATGGATCCAAAGTTGGAAGTTGAAAATATTTTAAAAATACAAATGTGTATATATATATATATATATATATATATATATATATATATATATATATATATATATATATATATATATATATATATATATATATATATATATATATATATATATATATATATATATATATATATATATATATATATGTATATATATGTATATATATGTATATGAGTACAAGTTTGGACACACCTTCTCATTCAATGCATTTTCTTTATTTTCATGACTATTTGCATTGTAGATTGTCACTGAAGGCATCAAAACTATGAATGAACACATGCGAAGTTATGTGCTTCACAAAAAAAGGTGAAATAACTGGAAACATGTTTTGTATTCTAAATTCTCCAAAATAGCCACCTGTTGCTCTGACTACTGTTTTGCACACTCTCGGCATTCTCTCCATGAGCTTCAAGAGGTAGTCACCCGAAAGGGTTTTCACTTCACAGGTGTCATAGTTTTGATGCCTTCAGTGACAATGAAAATAAAGAAAAAGCATTGAAATGAGAAGGTGTGTCCAAACTTTTGGCCTGTACTGTATATATATATATATATATATATATATATATATATATATATATATATATATATATATATATATATATATATATATATATATATATTTGATGTGTGGGGGCCCTTTTGGATCCCCAAGACCTTTAGTCTGTTTTTTAAATGGTCATTGTTCAAAAAAATAATAATAAACCAAAAGCAATGTTGTTATGTTATATCTTTCTTGTTAAGGCCCCAATTACTTCACATTAAATATTCCATTTCGAAAGATGTTTTAGGGAAAATAGTGCATATTTTGTTATTGCCATAAAACAATTGTTTTCTTTGAAAAAAAATAAGGCATAAAACATCCCAAAAATACAAAGTTTGTGGCATGGGATAGAGCTGAAGTTAGTCTATAGATATTTAAAATGTTGAATTTATTAAGTTGTTTTTTCATCACTTTAAAGGCCTACTGAAATGAATTTTTTTTATTTAAACGGGGATAGCAGATCTATTCTATGTGTCATACTTGATCATTTCGCGATATTGCCATATTTTTGCTGAAAGGATTTAGTATAGAACAACGACGATAAAGATTGCAACTTTTGGTATCTGATAAAAAAAAGGCTTGCACCTACCGGAAGTAGCGTGACGTAGTCAGTTGAACATATACGCAAAGTTCCCTATTGTTTACAATGATGGCCGCATGAAGTGAGAGAGATTCGGACCGAGAAAGCGACAATTTCCCCATTAATTTGAGCGAGGATGAAAGATTTGTGGATGAGTAAAGTGAGAGTGAAGGACTAGTGGGGAGTTGAAGCTATTCAGATAGGGAAGATGCTGTGAGAGTGACCTGATATTCAGCTGGGAATGACTACAACAGTAAATAAACACAAGACATATATATACTCTATTAGCCACAACACAACCAGGCTTATATTTAATATGACACAAATTAATCCTGCATAAAAACACCTGCGTGTTTGTTATGCTAGCTCCTAGCTCCTCTGCTAGCTCCTAGCTCCATAGAACACGCCAATACAATTCAAACACCTGATCAACACACACAATCACTCAGCCCAAAAGACCGTTCACCTAACCCAAGGTTCATAAAGCTTATATATTTTTAAAAAGTTACGTACATACGCAAAAAAAAGTTGCGCACATACGGTCAAGCGATCAAATGTTTAGAAGCCAAAGCTGCATACTCACAGTAGCACGTCTGCGTCTTTGTCATCCAAATCAAAGTAATCCTGGTAAGAGTCTGTGTTGTCCCAGTTCTCTACAGGCGTCTGTGTATCGAGGTCAAAAGTCCTCCTGGTTAGAGTCTCTGTTATCCGAGTTCTTCCATCTTGACTGCATCTTTCGGGAATGTAAACAAAGAAGCGCCGGCTGTGTACTGTTGTGGCTGACTACGTTCGAAAAATACGTCCATTTCGCACCGACAACTTTCTTCTTTGCTTGCTCAGCTTCCTTCTCCATAATGCAATGAACATGATTGAAACAGATTCACCAACACAGATGTCCAGAATACTGTGGAATTATGAAATGAAAACAGAGCTTTTTCGTATTGGCTTCAATGTGGAAGGCATACCCGTGTTCGCCGGGCTACGTCACGCGCATACGTCATCCTCAGAGGCGTTTCCAACCGGAAGTTTAGCGGCAAATGTAAAATGTCACTTTATAAGTTAACCCGGCCGTATTGGCATGTGTTGCAATGTTAAGATTTCATCATTGATATATAAACTATGAGACTGCGTGCTCGCTAGTAGTGGCTTTCAGTAGGCCTTTAAAGTAGCAATGATAGTCACACACACACTAGGTGTGGTGAAATTATTCTCTGCATTTGACCCATCCCCTTGTCCACCCCCTGGGAGGTGAGGGGAGCAGTGGGCAGCAGCGGTGGCCACGCCCGGGAATCATTTCTGGTGATTTCTTAGCAGCAGTGCAGCCTGATGTCAAGTGTAAAGACCTGAAGAGACAATTTGTAGGAGTGGGCGTGTGAAGGCAGGAGGAGGATGGAATGTACGCTTCACAAAGACACTTTAATCCATTTAGCTGCTTTCCTCCCGGAGAAAAGATGGCTGACTGTAAAATGAGTAATAAAGGAAGGCACTTGCTTTACCTTAATCCCACACACTCGCATTTTTGTCACTAATCTGACAGATTAACAGCCTTTTCTACCCCAATATGCCGCCTTCGCCATCTTTTACCTGGCGGACAATCCCTTCAGACGGCTTTAGCGGGCTGAATAGGCCCAGTGCTAAAACGCCACCTCATCCTACCAACCTTTTCACTTCCAAACTTCTGACACTTTTGCCTTGTTTTTCCCCCCCCCCCCCCCAAGCACAAACACAATCCGGTTCTTGAAGAGAGGGAACAACTTTTAAAGCCAGCGACTTCTAAAGGGATCAAAATGGAGAGGCTGACGGTGAAAAGCTGCTAAATGAGGAAAGTAAAAGTGGGAGAGATCAATTTTGGGTAAGTCCACTTTACCGCAAGAATGTCAAACTAACCAACTTTAAGAAAACAGAAGACATGCATTTAAATGTAGAAGTGTTAAAAAGCATAAAAAGTCATTATAATTACTTTGCCAAAAAAGTAACTCACCAAATTACTCTAATTACTATCATTTTTGCATTTACTGGAGAAAGAAAAAGTTGAGATGTTTCATGAGAGCAGAGTGCGTGTGTGCCTTTTAAAAGGCGGTGCCTGTTACTGAGTGACTCGTGGCGTCAGCGCCCAGACAGTGCAGCATTAGCTCAGCTGTGTTTGTTGTCTCAGACTAGCAATTTGCTGGCAGTGACGTCAGCATGCTGTTAGTTAACGCTAGCTAATGAAGAGATTGGATGTATACATATAAACATATGTAGTATACATATAAACATATGTAGTATGCATATAAACGTATGTAGTATGCATATAAACATATGTAGTATGCATATAAACGTATGTAGTATGCATATAAACATATGTAGTATACATATAAACATGTAGTATGCATATAAACATATGTAGTATGCATATAAACATATGTAGTATGCATATAAACATATTTAGTATACATATAAACATGTAGTATACATATAAACATGTAGTATACATATAAACATATGTAGTATGCATATAAACATATGTAGTATGCATATAAACATATGTAGTATGCATATAAACATATGTAATATACATATAAACATATGTAGTATGCATATAAACATATGTAGTATGCATATAAACATATGTAGTATACATATAAACATATGTAGTATACATATAAACATATGTAG
>NC_084745.1:57203091-57248091 GCF_033978785.1 Entelurus aequoreus
TCCACAGCAGTGTATGATGCAGTCATTCCACAGCAGTGTAGAATGCAGTCATTCCACAGCAGTGTAGAATGCAGTCATTCCACAGCAGTGTAGAATGCAGCCATTCCACAGCAGTGTATGATGCAGTCATTCCACAGCAGTGTAGGATGCAGTCATTCCACAGCAGTGTAGAATGCAGTCATTCCACAGCAGTGTAGAATGCAGCCATTCCACAGCAGTGTATGATGCAGTCATTCCACAGCAGTGTAGAATGCAGCCATTCCACAGCAGTGTATGATGCAGTCATTCCACAGCAGTGTAGAATGCAGTCATTCCACAGCAGTGTAGGATGCAGTCATTCCACAGCAGTGTAGAATGCAGTCATTCCACAGCAGTGTAGAATGCAGCCATTCCACAGCAGTGTATGATGCAGTCATTCCACAGCAGGGTAGGATGCAGCCATTCCACAGCAGTGTAGAATGCAGCCATTCCACAGCAGTATAGAATGCAGTCATTCCACATCAGTGTAGAATGCAGCCATTCCACAGCAGTGTAGGATGCAGTCATTCCACAGCAGTGTATGATGCAGTCATTCCACAGCAGTGTAGAATGCAGCCATTCCACAGCAGTGTATGATGCAGTCATTCCACAGCAGTGTAGAATGCAGTCATTCCACAGCAGTGTAGAATGCAGCCATTCCACAGCAGTGTATGATGCAGTCATTCCACAGCAGTGTAGAATGCAGTCATTCCACAGCAGTGTAGAATGCAGTCATTCCACAGCAGTGTAGAATGCAGCCATTCCACAGCAGTGTATGATGCAGTCATTCCACAGCAGTGTAGGATGCAGTCATTCCACAGCAGTGTAGAATGCAGTCATTCCACAGCAGTGTAGAATGCAGCCATTCCACAGCAGTGTATGATGCAGTCATTCCACAGCAGTGTAGAATGCAGCCATTCCACAGCAGTGTATGATGCAGTCATTCCACAGCAGTGTAGAATGCAGTCATTCCACAGCAGTGTAGGATGCAGTCATTCCACAGCAGTGTAGAATGCAGTCATTCCACAGCAGTGTAGAATGCAGTCATTCCACAGCAGTGTAGAATGCAGTCATTCCACAGCAGTGTAGAATGCAGTCATTCCACAGCAGGGTAGGATGCAGCCATTCCACAGCAGGGTAGGATGCAGCCATTCCACAGCAGTATAGAATGCAGTCATTCCACATCAGTGTAGAATGCAGCCATTCCACAGCAGTGTAGGATGCAGTCATTCCACAGCAGTGTAGAATGCAGCCATTCCACAGCAGGGTAGGATGCAGCCATTCCACAGCAGTATAGAATGCAGTCATTCCACATCAGTGTAGAATGCAGCCATTCCACAGCAGGGTAGGATGCAGCCATTCCACAGCAGGGTAGGATGCAGCCATTCCACAGCAGTATAGAATGCAGTCATTCCACATCAGTGTAGAATGCAGCCATTCCACAGCAGTGTAGGATGCAGTCATTCCACAGCAGTGTAGAATGCAGCCATTCCACAGCAGGCTAGGATGCAGCCATTCCACAGCAGTATAGAATGCAGTCATTCCACATCAGTGTAGAATGCAGCCATTCCACAGCAGGGTAGGATGCAGCCATTCCACAGCAGGGTAGGATGCAGCCATTCCACAGCAGTATAGAATGCAGTCATTCCACAGCAGCGTAGAATGCAGTCATTCCACAGCAGTGTAGAATGCAGTCATTCCACAGCAGTGTAGAATGCAGACATTCCACAGCAGTGTAGAATTCAGCCATTCCACATCAGCGTAGAATGCAGTCATTCCACAGCAGTGTAGAATGCAGCCACTCCACAGCAGTGTGAATGCAGGTGTAGTAATGAGTGCAGATCAGATGATTAGTGTCACCCCTGGCAGGATTGTGCCAAACAAAAGTTGAGTGTTGCTGCTCAGGAGAAGAAGGAGAAGGTAGTAAATGAGACTCGGGTGTTGCCACATCAGTAACACGGCAGATGAAAAGAGATACGTTGATGCATATTTCCCTTTAATCAGCGTGAAGACGAGCGTCTCTCAGGGACACGCCTGATCAAAGCTCCCTCCTGAGGAGGTCAGGTCTGCCTCCGCACACCTCAGAGGAGAAAGGAGGCTCCGGGAGGAGGAGGAGGTCTTGGTCACGTGATCTTCTCTCCCGTCTCCTGCGTGACCAGGGTGTGGTCACATGACACGGTCACATGACGTGTGGCACATTGACATGAAAGATTGATCAAGTTGAGGACCACAACACAACATCTCAGAGATGAGTCATCTAATGATCCGTGAATAATTGATGCCATCGATCCACCAACAAGATTCCCCAGGAGGACTTGACATCATCCACAATGCTCTCCAGGCTCGCTCTCTCTCTCTCTCTCTCTCTCTCTCTCTCTCTCTCTCTCTCTCTCTCTCTCTCTCTCTCTCTCTCTCTCTCTCTCTCTCTCTCTCCCTCTCTCCCTCCCTCCCTCCCTCCCTCCCTCCCTCCCTCCCTCCCTCAAAACATTCAGGACTTTGGGACCGCTAACATCTCAGAGCACTTTTGGATCCTTTGAAGGATCTTCAGGGTCCGCTTCTTCCAAAAGACTAGCTTGTTGTTTGCTGACATTTGTTTTAATCAAGTAAACAATCATAAGTGGCAGTTATGTGGTAGTTACTCAATTATTATGAAATATTGCCTATAATTGGTTATTTTTCAATGTAAACATTGAACTTGAAAAAAAAGTGTAGTATTTTAACAATATAAAAACAAATAATAAGTGAGAATGGTTTGCATTAATGGATAGAAATAGTAAATACAACTTTTGTTATTATAGTTAGTTATTTTTTAAACTATTTTAAATCAGGTAAACAATCACTACTAACATTTATACAATAAGATGTAAATCAGATTAATTTCATTTACACAAATTAGAGTCTATTGGTGGGAATTATTCTGAAATAATGTCCACAATTTTATTCATTTGTTGGGTTTTTAATGTAAACATTAAAAAAGATATAAAAAATGTAATATTTTAACAACATTGAAAAAAAGACAAATAATTGAGAATGATATGCATTAATGGCTGGAAAAAGTAAATACAAACTTTTGTTATAGTTATTTTTTTACCTGATTTTAATCAGGTAAACAATCATTAGTATCATTAGTTATGTGGTAGTGGTAGTTACTCAATTATTATGAAATATTGCCTATAATTGGTTATTTTTCAATGTAAACATTGAACTTGAAAAAAAAGTGTAGTATTTTAACAATATAAAAACAAATAATAAGTGACAATGGTTTGCATTAATGGATAGAAATAGTAAATACAACTTTTGTTATTATAGTTAGTTATTTTTTTAACTTTTTTAAATCAGGTAAACTATCCCTACTAACATTTATACAATAAGATGTACATCAGATTAATTTCATTTACACAAATTAGAGTGGGAATTATTCTGAAATAATGTCCACAATTTTATTCATTTGTTGTGTTTTTAATGTAAACATTAAAAAAGATATAAAAAATGTAATATTTTAACAACATTGAAAAAAAGACAAATAATTGAGAATGATATGCATTAATGGCTGGAAAAAGTAAATACAAACGTTTGTTATAGTTATTTTTTTTACCTGATTTTAATCAGGTAAACAATCATTAGTATCATTAGTTATGTGGTAGTGGTAGTTACTCAATTATTATGAAATATTGCCTATAATTGGTTATTTTTCAATGTAAACATTGAACCTGAAAAAAAAAAAAAGTGTAGTATTTTAACAATATAAAAACAAATAAGTGAGAATGGTGTGCATTAATGGATAGAAATAGTAAATACAACTTTTGTTATTATAGTTAGTTATTTTTTTAACTTTTTTAAATCAGGTAAACAATCACTACTAACATTTATACAATAAGATGTAAATCTGATTAATTTAATTTACACAAATTAGAGTCTATTGGTGGGAATTATTCTGAAATAATGTCCACAATTTTATTCATTTGTTGTGTTTTTAATGTAAACATTAAAAAAGATATACAAAATGTAATATTTTAACAACATTGAAAAAAAGACAAATAATTGAGAATGATATGCATTAATGGCTGGAAAAAGTAAATACAAACTTTTGTTATAGTTATTTTTTTACCTGATTTTAATCAGTTAAACAATCATTAGTATCATTAGTTATGTGGTAGTGGTAGTTACTCAATTATTCTGAAATATTGCCTATAATTGGTTATTTTTCAATGTAAACATTGAACTTAAAAAAAAAAAAAGTGTAGTATTTTAACAATATAAAAACAAATAACTCACAAATAATAAGTGAGAATGGTGTGCATTAATGGATAGAAATAGTAAATACAACTTTTGTTATTATAGTTAGTTATTTTTTAAACTATTTTAAATCAGGTAAACAATCACTAACATTTATACAATAAGATGTACATCAGATTAATTTCATTTACACAAATTAGAGTCTATTGGTGGGAATTATTCTGAAATGTCCACAATTTTATTCATTTGTTGTGTTTTTAATGTAAACATTAAAAAAGATATAAAAAATGTAATATTTTAACAACATTGAAAAAAAGACAAATAATTGAGAATGATATGCATTAATGGCTGGAAAAAGTAAATACAAACTTTTGTTATAGTTCTTTTTTTACCTGATTTTAATCAGGTAAACAATCATTAGTATCATTAGTTATGTGGTAGTGGTAGTTACTCAATTATTCTGAAATATTGCCTATAATTGGTTATTTTTCAATGTAAACATTGAACTTAAAAAAAAAAAAGTGTAGTATTTTAACAATATAAAAACAAATAACTCACAAATAATAAGTGAGAATGGTGTGCATTAATGGATAGAAATAGTAAATACAACTTTTGTTATTATAGTTAGTTATTTTTTTAACTTTTTTAAATCAGGTAAACAATCACTACTAACATTTATACAATAAGATGTACATCAGATTAATTTCATTTACACAAATTAGAGTCTATTGGTGGGAATTATTCTGAAATAATGTCCACAATTTTATTCATTTTTTGGGTTTTTAATGTAAACATTAAAAAAGATATAAAAAATGTAATATTTTAACAACATTGAAAAAAAGACAAATAATTGAGAATGATATGCATTAATGGCTGGAAAAAGTAAATACAAACGTTTGTTATAGTTATTTTTTTACCTGATTTTAATCAGGTAAACAATCATTAGTATCATTAGTTATGTGGTAGTGGTAGTTACTCAATTATTATGAAATATTGCCTATAATTGGTTATTTTTCAATGTAAACATTGAACTTGAAAAAAAAAAAAAAGTGTAGTATTTTAACAATATAAAAACAAATAACTCACAAATAATAAGTGAGAATGGTTTGCATTAATGGATAGAAATAGTAAATACAACTTTTGTTATTATAGTTAGTTATTTTTTTAACTTTTTTAAATCAGGTAAACAATCACTACTAACATTTATACAATAAGATGTACATCAGATTAATTTAATTTACACAAATTAGAGTCTATTGGTGGGAATTATTCTGAAATAATGTCCACAATTTTATTAATTTGTTGGGTTTTTAATGTAAACATTAAAAAAGATATAAAAAATGTAATATTTTAACAACATTGAAAAAAAGACAAATAATTGAGAATGATATGCATTAATGGCTGGAAAAAGTAAATACAAACTTTTGTTATAGTTATTTTTTTTACCTGATTTTAATCAGGTAAACAATCATTAGTATCATTAGTTATGTGGTAGTGGTAGTTACTCAATTATTATGAAATATTGCCTATAATTGGTTATTTTTCAATGTAAACATTGAACTTAAAAAAAAAAAAAGTGTAGTATTTTAACAATATAAAAACAAATAATAAGTGAGAATGGTTTGCATTAATGGATAGAAATAGTAAATACAACTTTTGTTATTATAGTTAGTTATTTTTTTAAACTTTTTTAAATCAGGTAAACAATCACTACTAACATTTATACAATAAGATGTACATCAGATTAATTTCATTTACACAAATTAGAGTCTATTGGTGGGAATTATTCTGAAATAATGTCCACAATTTTATTCATTTGTTGGGTTTTTAATGTAAACATTAAAAAAGATAAAAAAAATGTAATATTTTAACAACATTGAAAAAAAGACAAATAATTGAGAATGATATGCATTAATGGCTGGAAAAAGTAAATACAAACTTTTGTTATAGTTCTTTTTTTACCTGATTTTAATCAGATAAACAATCATTAGTATCATTAGTTATGTGGTAGTGGTAGTTACTCAATTATTATGAAATATTGCCTATAATTGGTTATTTTTCAATGTAAACATTGAACTTAAAAAAAAAAAAAAGTGTAGTATTTTAACAATATAAAAACAAATAAGTGAGAATGGTTTGCATTAATGGATAGAAATAGTAAATACAACTTTTGTTATTATAGTTAGTTATTTTTTTAACTTTTTTAAATCAGGTAAACAATCACTACTAACATTTATACAATAAGATGTACATCAGATTAATTTAATTTACACAAATTAGAGTCTATTGGTGGGAATTATTCTGAAATAATGTCCACAATTTTATTAATTTGTTGGGTTTTTAATGTAAACATTAAAAAAGATATAAAAAATGTAATATTTTAACAACATTGAAAAAAAGACAAATAATTGAGAATGATATGCATTAATGGCTGGAAAAAGTAAATACAAACTTTTGTTATAGTTATTTTTTTTACCTGATTTTAATCAGGTAAACAATCATTAGTATCATTAGTTATGTGGTAGTGGTAGTTACTCAATTATTATGAAATATTGTCAACTCCAACGGAGTCCTTCTTCTGTCAACGTGTGCTGAACATGACCTTCTAATAACAAACACCCTTTTCCGCCAGAGAAACCGGTTCAAAACGTCCTGGATGCATCCCAGATCAAAGCGCTGGCATCTCATAGACTACGTCATTGTCAGGGCCAGAGATCGTAAGGATGTTAACATCACCAGGGCCATGATTTGTGCAGACGACTGCTGGACAGACCACCGCCTCATCCGCTCTAAAATGAACATCGAGCTGCGGCAGAAGAGGAGGACACAAAGGAGACTGTTCCGCCCTAAATTTCACATTGATAGCCTTGGAGACACAGATAGGGTGCAACATCTACAAAACACCCTGTCTGTGAGACTCCCGGAAGAATATCCTGAGGATGTGGAGGAACACTGGAAGGCTCTTAAGACCACGCTACTTGAAACCAGCAAGGATACCATTGGCTACAGGACTAGGAAACACCAGGACTGGTTCGATGAAAACGACATCGAAATACAACAGCTGATTGATGCCAAAAGGAAAGCTTTTTGTTCTTGGCAGAGCGACATCAACTGCAGGGACAAAAGGCAGGCCCACGCCAAGGCAAAGGCACTTGTCCAGAGCAGAGTGAGAGAGCTGAAAAACAAATGGTGGATGGAGAAGGCTCTGGAAATCCAGAAGCTTGCTGACTCTGGGGATGCCAGGGGTTTCTTCAACGCTACCAAGGCTGTTTATGGGCCCAGCTATCGAGGCCTAAACCCCCTCCGCTCTAAAGATGGACAAACCCTGCTCAAGGACGATGTAGGTATCAGTTCCAGATGGCGTGAACACTTCCAAGAGCTCCTGAATCGGAACTCCCCAATGGAGATGGAAACCATCAACCAGATTCCTCAGCGACCCATCATGGAGCATTTGGGTGATCCTCCCACCGAAAATGAGGTCCAGGCTGCCATCAGAAAACTGGGTAACAACAAGGCTTCCGGACCAGATGGGATACCAGCAGAAATATTAAAGCAAGGCGGACCAAAACTCCTTTGCCACATCCATAGCCTCATTGGTAAAATCTGGGATAAGGAGGAAATCCCAGCCGAACTCAGGGACGCCCTCTTTGTCACCATCTTCAAGAAGGGAGATAAGGCGGACTGTGGCAACTACAGAGGCATCTCTCTCCTATCCACAACAGGAAAAATACTGGCCCGTATTTTGGCAAACCGGTTATTGCCGCTGTCAGAAGAGATCCTCCCAGAGTCCCAGTGTGGCTTTCGTCCAGCTAGGGGAACATCGGACATGATTTTTGCAGTTCGTCAACTGCAAGAGAAATGTCGAGAACAACACCTGCCACTATACATGGCATTCATTGACCTTACAAAGGCCTTTGATTCTGTGAACAGAACCGCCCTCTGGGGTGCCCTCTCCAAGATCGGATGCCCAGACAAGTATTTGAAGATCTTGCGTCTGTTGCACGACGACATGACCGCAGTGGTAGTTGGAAATGGCGGCTCTGAAACGGCTCCCTTCAAAGTTGACACTGGGGTCAAGCAGGGCTGCATCATCGCACCAACCCTGTTTGCTATCTTCATCTCAGCCATACTTCACCTCACCAGTCAAAACCTGCCTGAGGGAGTCCAGTTCATATACCGGACAGACGGCGGGCTCTTCAACCTGAGTAGGTTCAGGGCAAAAAGCAAGGTGCTTATATCCTCCATTACAGAGCTTCAGTACGCAGATGACAATGCTCTTGTTGCTCATTCTGAGCTGGACCTCCAGAACATCATGGATGCTTTTGCCAGAGCGTACCGACTCCTGGGACTTGACATCAATATAAAGAAGACTCAGATCCTGTACCAACCGGCCCCTGACACACCCTACCAACCCCCCACAATTTATGTGGACAACAACATCTTGGAAAACGTGGAGCATTTCGCTTATCTTGGCAGTTTTCTTTCAACGAGAGCTGTCATCGATGCCGAGATCCACCACCGCATAGGTTGTGCCAGCGCAGCTTTTGCTAAGCTCAAGAAAATAGTTTTCGAGAATCGGGTCATCCAGACCAACGTCAAGCTTCTTGTATATAACGCTGTAGTTCTGCCCACTCTGCTCTACGGGGCTGATAGTTGGACCACCTACAGCAGACACCTGAAGGCTCTGGAGCAGTACCACCAGCGATGTCTCCGCAAGATCCTCAGGATCAGCTGGGAAGATAGGCGTACCAACATTAGTGTTCTGAAGGAAGCTAACATGCCCAGCATCACTACAACTGTCATTTGGCACCAGCTGCGATGGACAGGCCATGTAATTCGCATGCCAGACAGTCGCCTTCCAAAACAGATGTTGTACGGACAACTGACGGAAGGACAACGCACCCAAGGGGGGCAAAAGAAGCGGTATAAAGATAACCTCAAAATCCACCTGAGGAAATGCTGCTTCAACCTCAACACCTGGGAGGATGATGCCCACCAGAGGGTTTTGTGGAGCAGGATGGTCCATGAAGGCACAGCACAATTAGAAAAGGACCTCCACTGTGCCGCGGAAACCAAGAGGCAACAAAGAAAGGAGAGATCCACTACCAAAACAGCTCCTCAGACCTCCACCACAACCACCACTACTACCACGACAATCACGCACATATGCCCCCACTGCAATAGAGTCTGTGGATCACGGATTGGCCTCTACAGCCACCTGAGGACCCACAGATGACCAGACTCACCAACGGGAGGACTATCATACTCGCTTCGAGTGATCGCCAATGATGATGATGAGTTACTCAATTATTATGAAATATTGCCTATAATTGGTTATTTTTCAATGTAAACATTGAACTTAAAAAAAAAAAAAAGTGTAGTATTTTAACAATATAAAAACAAATAATAAGTGAGAATGGTTTGCATTAATGGATAGAAATAGTAAATACAACTTTTGTTATTATAGTTTGTTATTTTTTTAAACTTTTTTAAATCAGGTAAACAATCACTACTAACATTTATACAATAAGATGTACATCAGATTAATTTAATTTACACAAATTAGAGTCTATTGGTGGGAATTATTCTGAAATAATGTCCACAATTTTATTCATTTTTTGGGTTTTTAATGTAAACATTAAAAAAGATAAAAAAATGTAATATTTTAACAACATTGAAAAAAAGACAAATAATTGAGAATGATATGCATTAATGGCTGGAAAAAGTAAATACAAACTTTTGTTATAGTTCTTTTTTTACCTGATTTTAATCAGGTAAACAATCATTAGTATCATTTATACAATAAGATGTACATCGGATTCATTTAATTTACACAAATGAGTCTATTGGTGGGAATTATTCTGAAATATTGGCTATCATTTTATTAATTTGTTGTGTTTTCAATGTAAACAAAAACAACAAAAAATGTAATATTTTAAAGGCCTACTGAAAGCCACTACTAGCGAGCACGCAGTCTGATAGTTTATATATCAATGATGAAATCTTAACATTGCAACACATGCCAATACGGCCGGGTTAACTTATAAAAAGACATTTAAAATTTCCCGGGAAATATCCGGCTGAAACGTCGCGGTATGATGACGTATGCGCGTGACGAAGTCAGTTTAACGGAAGTTATGGTACCCCGTAGAATCCTATACAAAAAGCTCTGTTTTCATTTCATAATTCCACAGTATTCTGGACATCTTTTGCAATTTGTTTAATGAACAATGAAGGCTGCAAAGAAGACAGTTGTAGGTGGGATCGGTGTATTAGCAGCGGACTACAGCAACGGGTGAAGTCCTTCGTCTTTCCGCCGATCGCTGGAACGCAGGTGAGCACGGGTGTTGATGAGGGCTGGCTGGCGTAGGTGGAGAGCTAATGTTTTTAGCATAGCTCTGTGCGGTCCGGTTGCTAAGTTAGCTTCAATGGCGTCGTTAGCACAGCATTGTTAACCTTCGCCAGCCTGGAGAGCATTAACCGTGTATTTACATGTCCACGGTTTAATAGTATTGTTGATTTTCTATCTATCCTTCCAGTCAGGGGTTTATTTTTTTGTTTTCTATATGCAGTTAAAGTCAGCTTGTACCTAAGTTACGGTCAGAGCGAGAAAAAAAATATGTATTTCACTGCATTCTAGTCCGTCACTCTAACGTTCCTCATCCACAAATCTTTCATCCTCGCTCAAATTAATGGGGTAATGGTCCGAATCGCTCTAGCTGCGTTGAAAACAATAGGAAAATATGAGGGAGTGAACAACCTGTGACGTCACGCTACTTCCGGTACAGGCAAGGTTTTTTTTTTATCAGAGACCAAAAGTTGCGAACTTTATCGACGATTTTCTCTACTAAATCCTTTCAGCAAAAATATGGCAATATCGCAAAATGATCAAGTATGACACATAGAATGGATCTGCTATTCCCGTTTAAATAAAAAAATGTCATTTCAGTAGGCCTTTAACAATATTGTAAAAAACACAAGTGAGAATAGGATGCATTAGTGGATAGAAAAAGTAGAAATACAACTTTTGTTATTATAATTAGTTATTTTTTGTACTTGTTTTTAATTAGGCAATTTAAACATTGAAAAATGTTTTTTTTATATTTTAACAATATTGGAAAAAACACAAATAATAGGTAAAAATAGACGGCAATAATGGATAGGATAAGTATAAATAAAATGTTTGTTGTTATTATAGATAGTTTTTTTTCTTCTGTTTTACTAATAAGTAAATGATCACTAGTATCAGTTATCAAATAAGATGTAGATCAGAATAATTTAATTGACACACGTTGGACTGACTATTGGTGGGAATTATTATGAAATATTATCCATCATTTTATTAATTTGTTGTGTTTTCAATGTAAACGTTGGAAAAAAAACGTTTATGTGTAATAATTTAACAATATTTAAAAAAATCTAACAAATAAGAATAGAATGCATTAATGGATAGAAGAAGTAAATACAAACTTTTGTTATTATAGTAAACAATCATATTTATACAATAAGATTTATCAGATTAATTTAATTGACACAAATATTACTCTATTGGTGGGAATTATTCTGAAATATTGGCTATAATTGTATTTTTTTGTTGTGTTTTCAATTTAAACATTGAAGAAAAAGTGTCATTTATTAACAATATTGGATTAAAAGAATAGACAAATAAGAATAAAATGCTGTAATGGATCCAAAAAGTATAAATGAAACTACAATAAATATTAGGACACTACGACTACTCTACTACACGTATTGATGTGTACATTACGACGCCATGATGTGTTCAAGGACTATGCAACACATACAAATACATCATGTAGACATTTTAAGGAAGCATCTTTGTTCAGATCAACTCAACTGAACATCAACTTTGTCGTGACTGATGACTTCACGCCATGAAAAATAGCTTTTGTTTTCTATTCCTGCCAAGAAACTTCATACTTTCCTTTTTGTGCTGACGCCACATGAAGTCATCAACAACTTGACATTTCTTTGTCCTACGTTTGCATGATCTCTTGTTGCTAGGAAGACTTGCAGAGAGACATCAGTTCCGGGATCTGCTGCCTCATTTGTGGTGTTAGTATCAACATATCCTCTTACATGATGGACTTTTGCTCTCTTTTGACATTCTTGCTGCTTATTTTATTACTACAGCACACAGGCTTTATTCACTTTCAGCATCGCATTTTCCAGACCATAAAGCGCACCGGTTGGTATACAAGGCGCACCCACTAAATTGTAGAAGAAAAAAATATGTTTCATATGTAAGTTACAGATATATACGTTGTGAAATTAGTTATTTATACAGAAATATTCTATAAATATTTATTTACATGCCTTAATTGTTTCCAAACGGTGTCTTGTGACAGGGCAGTAAAACGGCCGATCAAACAAAACAGAAGTTTCAACACCTTCAAATGTGTTAATGAAAACTACAACTAAGATACACATTACAATCAAACCGCTGCTGTGTTAATACTGTAAGTATTGTACAATACTTACAGTATTAACACGTTTTAGGGCGCTACAAAAAAAAAACACAGCATAAACTATACACTACTGCATTTTCACGTTATGGACTTGCAACTGTCGTTGCAACTTAATGTCATACTTGCAAATGAGACTCAAATATGTGACAATACAACAAGATATTACTTATTTTCTGGACTATTGATTGCACCGCTATCTAAGCCACACCCACTAAATGTTTTTTTTTTTTTTAATAAAATGTTCTAGATGCTAGCTGCACTGGACTATAAGTGACAGATATATACGCTGTGAAATGAGTTATTTACACAGAAATGTTTATTTACATACCTTAATTGTTTCCAAACGGTGTCTGTGACAAGGCAGTAAAACGGCTGATCAAACAAAACAGAAGTCATGGTCATGGACCCACTAGCTGCGCAAGCTAGCTCTCCAATCAGCGAAACACACTCAATAACTTCACGGTGACGCTTTGGTGAATTTACTTAAGGAATTTGTGTAAGTGAAACAATACAAAAAGAATGTAAGTTAATAATACTAACACAGACACTTGTAAACCTATTAGCTAATGCTAACGATGCTAGCTTGATTATGTGACGATAGCAGGTACAAATATGCATGAAAACACTCCTACACACATCACACATGCGACGCTTTAGTAAGTAAGAATAGTTTTAGTTATATTGTAAAACTTACAAACCTTGCTTGGAGTGACGAATGAAGGATCCGTACGAGTAGAAACGCTATGGACGGATGGAAGACAAAACAGCACTTCTGGTTGAACGCTCTAAATGGAAGGACATTAGCCCAGCAGCACCTGCAGTGAGCGAACTCGTCCAAAAGATGGTGCCATAGCCTAAAGGTGGCGCCATGGCACCAACAATAACACAAGATGGTGCCATAGCCTAAAGGTGGTGCCATGGCACCAACAATAACACAAGATGGTGCCATAGCCTAAAGGTGGCGCCATGGCACCAACAATAACACAAGATGGTGCCATAGCCTAAAGATGGCGCCATGGCACCAACAATAACACAAGATGGTGCCATAGCCTAAAGGTGGCGCCATGGCACCAACAATAACACAAGATGGTGCCATAGCCTAAAGATGGCGCCATGGCACCAACAATAACACAAGATGGTGCCATAGCCTAAAGGTGGCGCCATGGCACCAACAATAACACAAGATGGTGCCATAGCCTAAAGATGGCGCCATGGCACCAACAATAACACAACCTTTCAGTGTCTTTGCATGTGTTTTATGACAACTATTTGCATTATGGCCGTCAGCAAAGAAACATCTATGAAATACCTGCACTGGTTTTTGAACCACAAGGTCAAAGCGTCTGTAAAAAAAATAGTGGCTTGTAGTCCGGAATTGACACTGTGGACATGATAATGTGGTATCATATCATACTGTGGTATCATATCATACTGTGGTATCATATCATACTGTGGTATCATATCATACTGTGGACATGATAATGTGGTATCATATCATACTGTGGTATCATGTCATACTGTGGTATCATGTCATACTGTGGTATCATGTCATACTGTGGTATCGTATCATACTGTGGTATCATGTCATACTGTGGTATCATGTCATACTGTGGTATCATGTCATACTGTGGTATCATATCATACTGCGGTATCATGTCATACTGTGGTATCATGTCATACTGTGGTATCGTATCATACTGTGGTATCATGTCATACTGTGGTATCATGTCATACTGTGGTATCATATCATACTGTGGTATCATGTCATACTGTGGTATCATATCATACTGTGGTATCATATCATACTGTGGTATCATATCATACTGTGGTATCATGTCATACTGTGGTATCACATCATACTGTGGTATCATGTTATACTGTGGTATCATATCATACTGTGGTATCATGTCATACTGTGGTATCATATCATACTGTGGTATCATGTCATACTGTGGTATCATATCATACTGTGGTATCATGTCCTCCTGTGGTATCATATCATACTGTGGTATCATGTCATACTGTGGTATCATATCATACTGTGGTATCATGTCATACTGTGGTATCATATCATACTGTGGTATCATATCATACTGTGGTATCATGTCCTCCTGTGGTATCATATCATACTGTGGTATCATATCATACTGTGGTATCATGTCCTCCTGTGGTATCATATCATACTGTGGTATCATATACTGTGGTATCATACCATACTGTGGTATCATACCATACTGTGGTATCATGTCATACTGTGGTATCATATCATACTGTGGTATCATGTCATACTGTGGTATCATGTCATACTGTGGTATCATATAATGCTTTGGTATCATGTCATACTGTGGTATCATGTCATACTGTGGTATCATATCATACTGTGATATCATGTCATACTGTGGTATCATATCATAGTGTGGTATCATGTCATACTGTGGTATCATATCATACTGTGGTATCATATCATACTGGGGTATCATGTCATATTGTGGTATCATATCATACTGTGGTATCATATCATACTGTGGTATCATGTCATACTGTGGTATCATATCATACTGTGGTATCATATCATACTGTGGTATCATGTCATACTGTGGTATCATGTCATACTGTGGTATCATATCATAGTGTGGTATCATGTCATACTGTGGTATCATATACTGTGGTATCATATCATACTGTGATATCATGTCATACTGTGGTATCATATCATAGTGTGGTATCATGTCATACTGTGGTATCATATCATACTGTGGTATCATATCATACTGTGGTATCATGTCATACTATGGTATCATATCATACTGTGGTATCATATCATACTGTGGTATCATGTCATACTGTGGTATCATATCATACTGTGGTATCATGTCATACTGTGGTATCATATCATACTGTGGTATCATGTCATACTGTGGTATCATATCATACTGTGGTATCATGTCATACTGTGGTATCATGTCATACTGTGGTATCAAGTCCTCCTGTGGTATCATATCATACTGTGGTATCATGTCATACTGTGGTATCATATCATACTGTGGTATCATATCATACTGTGGTATCATGTCATACTGTGGTATCATGTCATACTGTGGTATCATGTCATACTGTGGTATCATATCATACTGTGGTATCATGTCATACTGTGGTATCATGTCATACTGTGGTATCATATCATACTGTGGTATCATATAATACTTTGGTATCATATCATACTGTGGTATCATATCATACTGTGGTATCATGTCATACTGTGGTATCATATCATACTGTGGTATCATGTGTGGTATCATGTCATACTGTGGTATCATGTCATACTGTGGTAGCAAGTCCTCCTGTGGTATCATATCATACTGTGGTATCATGTCATACTGTGGTATCATGTCATACTGTGGTATCATATCATACTGTGGTATCATATCATACTGTGGTATCATGTCATACTGTGGTATCATATCATACTGTGGTATCATGTCATACTGTGGTATCATGTCATACTGTGGTATCATGTCATACTGTGGTATCATATCATACTGTGGTATCATATAATACTTTGGTATCATATCATACTGTGGTATCATATCATACTGTGGTATCATGTCATACTGTGGTATCATATCATACTGTGGTATCATGTCCTGTGGTATCATATCATACTGTGGTATCATGTCATACTGTGGTATCATATCATACTGTGGTATCATGTCATACTGTGGTATCATCATACTGTGGTATCATGTCATACTGTGGTATCATGTCATACTGTGGTATCATATCATACTGTGGTATCATATAATGCTTTGGTATCATATCATACTGTGGTATCATGTCATACTGTGGTATCATATCATACTGTGGTATCATATCATACTGTGGTATCATGTCCTCCTGTGGTATCATATCATACTGTGGTATCATATCATACTGTGGTATCATACCATACTGTGGTATCATGTCATACTGTGGTATCATGTCATACTGTGGTATCATATCATACTGTGGTATCATGTCATACTGTGGTATCATGTCATACTGTGGTATCATATAATGCTTTGGTATCATGTCATACTGTGGTATCATGTCATACTGTGGTATCATATCATACTGTGATATCATGTCATACTGTGGTATCATATCATAGTGTGGTATCATGTCATACTGTGGTATCATGTCATACTGTGGTATCATATCATACTGTGGTATCATGTCATACTGTGGTATCATGTTATACTGTGGTATCATATCATACTGTGGTATCATATCATACTGTGGTATCGTGTCCTCCTGAATGTGTGAATGGAGTTAGTGAGACATGTAAAAAGTCTTTTAGAGACAAACAAACATTCCAGTCACATGTTGTTGATATTCTGTCTGATGGTTAGACTTGTGGCATAAAAGCAGTTCTGAGAGACAGACAGAAAGTGTTGGACTCTGCAGCCCCGCCCCATTTGTCAGCTGAGTGTCACATGACAGGAAGTAGTGAAACCCCCCAGCTCCATCCTCCATCTTGCTGTCCAGATGGTCAACAACTCCCAGTGTTCATTGGGGCAAACACCGTGTGCCCGAGGGAACTTCCTGCCATCTGTTCCCATCTTCACTTCCTGTAAACATCTGACCTGACCCAGGTAGATGATCCACACCATCATGATCTGACCTGACCCAGGTAGATGATCCACACCATCATGATCTGACCTGACCCAGGTAGATGATCCACACCATCATGATCTGACCTGACCCAGGTAGATGATCCACACCATCATGATCTGACCTGACCCAGGTAGATGATCCACACCATCATGATCTGACCTGACCCAGGTAGATGATCCACACCATCATGATCAGACCTGACCCAGGTAGATGATCCACACCATCATGATCTGACCTGACCCAGGTAGATGATCCACACCATCATGATCTGACCTGACCCAGGTAGATGATCCACACCATCATGATCAGACCTGACCCAGGTAGATGATCCACACCATCATGATCTGACCTGACCCAGGTAGATGATCCACACCATCATGATCTGACCTGACCCAGGTAGATGATCCACACCATCATGATCTGACCTGACCCAGGTAGATGATCCACACCATCATGATCTGACCTGACCCAGGTAGATGATCCACACCATCATGATCTGACCTGACCCAGGTAGATGATCCACACCATCATGATCTGACCTGACCCAGGTAGATGATCCACACCATCATGATCTGACCTGACCCAGGTAGATGATCCACACCATCATGATCTGACCTGACCCAGGTAGATGATCCACACCATCATGATCTGACCTGACCCAGGTAGATGATCCACACCATCATGATCTGACCTGACCCAGGTAGATGATCCACACCATCATGATCTGACCTGACCCAGGTAGATGATCCACACCATCATGATCTGACCTGACCCAGGTAGATGATCCACACCATCATGCCTCAACTCCTGTCCATAACCTCTGAAAGTCACCACGGCCATCTTGGTGGAGTCATGGGAACATGGGGTGCCATCTTGGTGGAGTCATGGGAACATGGGGGGCCCATCATGGTGGAGTCATGGGAACATGGGGGGGCCATCTTGGTGGAGTCATGGGAACATGGGGGGCCCATCATGGTGGAGTCATGGGAACATGGGGGGCCCATCATGGTGGAGTCATGGGAACATGGGGGGGCCATCATGGTGGTCATGGGAACATGGGGTGCCATCTTGGTGGAGTCATGGGAACATGGGGGGGCCATCTTGGTGGAGTCATGGGAACATGGGGGGGCCATCATGGTGGAGTCATGGGAACATGGGGGTGCCATCTTGGCGGAGTCATGGGAACATGGGGGGCCCATCATGGTGGAGTCATGGGAACATGGGGGGCCCATCATGGTGGAGTCATGGGAACATGGGGGGGCCATCATGGTGGAGTCATGGGAACATGGGGGGCCCATCATGGTGGAGTCATGGGAACATGGGGGGGCCATCATGGTGGTCATGGGAACATGGGGTGCCATCTTGGTGGAGTCATGGGAACATGGGGGGGCCATCATGGTGGAGTCATGGGAACATGGGGTGCCATCTTGGTGGAGTCATGGGAACATGGGGTGCCATCATGGTGGAGTCATGGGAACATGGGGGGGCCATCATGGTGGAGTCATGGGAACATGGGGTGCCATCTTGGTGGAGTCATGGGAACATGGGGGTGGGGGAATCTTGGTGGAGTCATGGGAACATGGGGGGCCATCTTGGTGGAGTCATGGGAACATGGGGGGGCCATCTTGGTGGAGTCATGGCCACTCAGGGGAACATGGGGGGACATCTTGGTGGAGTCATGGCCACTCAGGGGAACATAGGGGGCCATCTTGGTGGAGTCATGGCCACTCAGGGGAACATGGGGGGCCATCTTGGTGGAGTCATGGGAACATGGGGGGCCATCTTGGTGAAGTCATGGCCACTCAGGGGAACATGGGGGGCCATCTTGGTGGAGTCATGGCCACTCAGGGGAACATGGGGGGCCATCTTGGTGGAGTCATGGGAACATGGGGGGCCATCTTGGTGAAGTCATGGCCACTCAGGGGAACATGGGGGGCCATCTTGGTGGAGTCATGGCCACTCAGGGGAACATAGGGGGCCATCTTGGTGGAGTCATGGCCACTCAGGGGAACATGGGGGGCCATCTTGGTGGAGTCATGGCCACTCAGGGGAACATGGGGGGCCATCTTGGTGGAGTCATGGGAACATGGGGGGCCATCTTGGTGAAGTCATGGCCACTCAGGGGAACATGGGGGGCCATCTTGGTGGAGTCATGGCCACTCAGGGGAACATAGGGGGCCATCTTGGTGGAGTCATGGCCACTCAGGGGAACATGGGGGGCCATCTTGGTGGAGTCATGGCCACTCAGGGGAACATGGGGGGCCATCTTGGTGGAGTCATGGCCACTCAGGGGAACATAGGGGGCCATCTTGGTGGAGTCATGGCCACTCAGGGGAACATGGGGGGACATCTTGGTGGAGTCATGGCCACTCAGGGGAACATAGGGGGCCATCTTGGTGGAGTCATGGCCACTCAGGGGAACATGGGGGGCCATCTTGGTGGAGTCATGGCCACTCAGGGGAACATAGGGGGCCATCTTGGTGGAGTCATGGCCACTCAGGGGAACATGGCGGCATCACCGCATGCTAATGTTGCCTCGGGGGAATCACTGAGCGCTAAGCTAACCTACATTCACTCATTTGTCTCCTGCAGGAGCTTAATGAGCGCAGCCTTCTGGAAGGAGTGACACACACACACACACACACACACACACACACACACACACACACACAGTCTGACACACACACACACACACACACACACACACACACACACACACACAGTCTGACACACACACACACACACACACACTCTGACACACACACACACACACCGAGTCATCAATACAATAGCTGTAGACGCAGAACAAGGATGTCTGTGTTTGCTGTAGCGGCAGCGCTAACAAGGTTAGCCACTGAGACCATCTGAGTGAGTAATTGGCTTACAGTGTCTGCCTCCGAGGCGTCGGCCTCATCAGCGCACGAGTGCTGCTGCGTATGTCATGTCCATGTCCATTCATGTCCATGTACCATGCCCATGTCCCATGTCCCATGTCCATTCATGTCCATGTACCATGCCCATGTCCCATGTCCCATGTCCCATGTCCATTCATGTCCATGTCCCATGCCCATGTCCTTGTCCCATGTCCCATGCCCATGTCCTTGTCCCATGTCCATGTCCCATGCCCATGTCCCATGTCCATGTCCCATGCCCATGTCAATGTCCCATGTCCATTCATGTCCATGTCCCATGCCCATGCCCATGTCCTTGTCCCATGTCCATGTCCCCATGTCCCATGTCAATGTCCCATGTCCAATCATGTCCATGTCCCATGTTCATTCATGTCCATGTCCCATGTCCCATGTCCATTCATGTCCTTGTCCCATGCCCATGTCCATGTCCCCATGTCCATGTCCCATGTCCATGTCCATTCATGTCCTTGTCCCATGTCCCTGTCCCATGTCAATGTCCCATACCCATGTCCCATGTCCCCATGTCCATGTCCCATGTCCATTCATGTCCTTGTCCCCTGTCCCATGTCAATGTCCCATACCCATGTCCCATGTCCCCATGTCCATGTCCCATGTCCATGTCCCATGTCCATGTCCCATGTCCATGTCCCATGTCCATGTCCCATGTCCATTCATGTCCTTGTCCCATGTCCCTGTCCCATGTCAATGTCCCATACCCATGTCCCATGTCCCCATGTCCCATGTCCCTGTCCCATGTCCCCATGTCCCATGTCCCTGTCCCATGCCCATGTCCCATGTCAATGTCCCATGTCCATTCATGTCCATGTCCCATGCCCGTGTCCCTGTCCCATGTCCCATGTCCCCATGCCCATGTCCATGTCCCCATGTCCATGTCCCCATGTCCATGTCCCATGCCCATGTCCCCATGTCCATGTCTCCATGTCCCCATGTCCCCATGTCCATGTCCCATGCCCATGTCCATGTCCCATGCCCATGTCCATGTCCCATGCCCCATGCCCATGTCCATGTCCATGTCCCATGTCCATGTCCCATGTCCCATGTCCATTCATGTCCTTGTCCCATGTCCCATGCCCATGTCCATGTCCCATGTCCATGTCCCATGTCCCATGTCCATTCATGTCCTTGTCCCATGTCCCATGCCCATGTCCATGTCCCATGTCCATGTCCCATGTCCATTCATGTCCTTGTCCCATGTCCCATGCCCATGTCCATGTCCCATGTCCATGTCCCATGTCCATTCATGTCCTTGTCCCATGTCCCATGCCCATGTCCATGTCCATGTCCAATGTCCCTGTCCCATGTCCCCATGTCCCATGCCCATGTCCCATGTCCATTCATGTCCCATGTCCCATGCCCATGTCCATGTGTCCATGTCCAATGTCCCTCTCCCATGTCCCTGTCCCATGTCCCCATGTCCCATGCCCATGTCAATGTCCCATGTCCATTCATGTCCATGTCCCATGCCCATGTCCTTGTCCCATGCCCATGTCCCCATGTCCCATGTCAATGTCCCATGTCCATTCATGTCCATGTCCCATGCCCATGTCCTTGTCCCATGTCCCCATGTCCCATGTCCATGTCCCATGCCCATGTCCCATGTCAATGTCCCATGTCCATTCATGTCCATGTACCATGTTCATTCATGTCCATGTCCCATGTCAATGTCCCATGTCCATTCATGTCCATGTACCATGTTCATTCATGTCCATGTCCCATGTCCATGTCCCATGTCCATTCATGTCCTTGTCCCATGTCCCATGCACATGTCCATGTCCCCATGTCCATGTCCCCATGTCCATGTCCCATGTCCATGTCCCATGTCCCATGCCCATGTCCCTGTCCCATGTCCCATGTCAATGTCCCATGCCCATGTCTCCATGTCCCATGTCCCTGTCCCATGTCCCATGCCCATGTCCATGTCCCCATGTCCCATGGACATGGGTGTCCATGTCCCTGTCCCATGTCCCCATGTCCCATGTCCCTTTCCCATGTCCCATGCCCATGTCCATGTCCCCATGTCCCATGGACATGGGTGTCCATGTCCAATGTCCCTGTCCCATGTCCCTGTCCCATGTCCCATGCCCATGTCCCATGTCAATGTCCCCATGTCCATTCATGTCCATGTCCCATGCCCATGTCCTTGCCCCATGTCCATGTCCCCATGTCCATGTCCCATGCCCATGTCCCCATGTCCCATGTCAATGTCCCATGTCCATTCATGTCCATGTACCATGTTCATTCATGTCCATGTCCCATGTCCCATGTCCTTGTCCCATGTCCATGTCCCATGCCCATGTCCCATGTCCATGTCCCATGCCCATGTCCCCATGTCAATGTCCCATGTCCATTCATGTCCATGTCCCATGCCCATGTCCTTGTCCCATGTCCATGTCCCCATGTCCCATGTCAATGTCCCATGTCCAATCATGTCCATGTCCCATGTTCATTCATGTCCATGTCCCATGTCCCATGTCCATTCATGTCCTTGTCCCATGCCCATGTCCATGTCCCCATGTCCATGTCCCATGTCCATGTCCATTCATGTCCTTGTCCCATGTCCCTGTCCCATGTCAATGTCCCATACCCATGTCCCATGTCCCCATGTCCATGTCCCATGTCCATTCATGTCCTTGTCCCCTGTCCCATGTCAATGTCCCATACCCATGTCCCATGTCCCCATGTCCATGTCCCATGTCCATGTCCCATGTCCATGTCCCATGTCCATGTCCCATGTCCATTCATGTCCTTGTCCCATGTCCCTGTCCCATGTCAATGTCCCATACCCATGTCCCATGTCCCCATGTCCCATGTCCCTGTCCCATGTCCCCATGTCCCATGTCCCTGTCCCATGCCCATGTCCCATGTCAATGTCCCATGTCCATTCATGTCCATGTCCCATGCCCGTGTCCCTGTCCCATGTCCCATGTCCCCATGCCCATGTCCATGTCCCCATGTCCATGTCCCCATGTCCATGTCCCATGCCCATGTCCCCATGTCCATGTCTCCATGTCCCCATGTCCCCATGTCCATGTCCCATGCCCATGTCCATGTCCCATGCCCATGTCCATGTCCCATGCCCCATGCCCATGTCCATGTCCCATGTCCATGTCCCATGTCCATGTCCCATGTCCCATGTCCATTCATGTCCTTGTCCCATGTCCCATGCCCATGTCCATGTCCCATGTCCATGTCCCATGTCCCATGTCCATTCATGTCCTTGTCCCATGTCCCATGCCCATGTCCATGTCCCATGTCCATGTCCCATGTCCATTCATGTCCTTGTCCCATGTCCCATGCCCATGTCCATGTCCCATGTCCATGTCCCATGTCCATTCATGTCCTTGTCCCATGTCCCATGCCCATGTCCATGTCCCCATGTCCAATGTCCCTGTCCCATGTCCCCATGTCCCATGCCCATGTCCCATGTCCATTCATGTCCCATGTCCCATGCCCATGTCCATGTGTCCATGTCCAATGTCCCTCTCCCATGTCCCTGTCCCATGTCCCCATGTCCCATGCCCATGTCAATGTCCCATGTCCATTCATGTCCATGTCCCATGCCCATGTCCTTGTCCCATGCCCATGTCCCCATGTCCCATGTCAATGTCCCATGTCCATTCATGTCCATGTCCCATGCCCATGTCCTTGTCCCATGTCCCATGTCCATGTCCCATGCCCATGTCCCATGTCAATGTCCCATGTCCATTCATGTCCATGTACCATGTTCATTCATGTCCATGTCCCATGTCAATGTCCCATGTCCATTCATGTCCATGTACCATGTTCATTCATGTCCATGTCCCATGTCCATGTCCCATGTCCATTCATGTCCTTGTCCCATGTCCCATGCACATGTCCATGTCCCCATGTCCATGTCCCCATGTCCATGTCCCATGTCCATGTCCCATGTCCCATGCCCATGTCCCTGTCCCATGTCCCATGTCAATGTCCCATGCCCATGTCTCCATGTCCCATGTCCCTGTCCCATGTCCCATGCCCATGTCCATGTCCCCATGTCCCATGGACATGGGTGTCCATGTCCCTGTCCCATGTCCCCATGTCCCATGTCCCTTTCCCATGTCCCATGCCCATGTCCATGTCCCCATGTCCCATGGACATGGGTGTCCATGTCCAATGTCCCTGTCCCATGTCCCTGTCCCATGTCCCATGCCCATGTCCCATGTCAATGTCCCCATGTCCATTCATGTCCATGTCCCATGCCCATGTCCTTGCCCCATGTCCATGTCCCCATGTCCATGTCCCATGCCCATGTCCCCATGTCCCATGTCAATGTCCCATGTCCATTCATGTCCATGTACCATGTTCATTCATGTCCATGTCCCATGTCCCATGTCCTTGTCCCATGTCCATGTCCCATGCCCATGTCCCATGTCCATGTCCCATGCCCATGTCCCCATGTCAATGTCCCATGTCCATTCATGTCCATGTCCCATGCCCATGTCCTTGTCCCATGTCCATGTCCCCATGTCCCATGTCAATGTCCCATGTCCAATCATGTCCATGTCCCATGTTCATTCATGTCCATGTCCCATGTCCCATGTCCATTCATGTCCTTGTCCCATGCCCATGTCCATGTCCCCATGTCCATGTCCCATGTCCATGTCCATTCATGTCCTTGTCCCATGTCCCTGTCCCATGTCAATGTCCCATACCCATGTCCCATGTCCCCATGTCCATGTCCCATGTCCATTCATGTCCTTGTCCCCTGTCCCATGTCAATGTCCCATACCCATGTCCCATGTCCCCATGTCCATGTCCCATGTCCATGTCCCATGTCCATGTCCCATGTCCATGTCCCATGTCCATTCATGTCCTTGTCCCATGTCCCTGTCCCATGTCAATGTCCCATACCCATGTCCCATGTCCCCATGTCCCATGTCCCTGTCCCATGTCCCCATGTCCCATGTCCCTGTCCCATGCCCATGTCCCATGTCAATGTCCCATGTCCATTCATGTCCATGTCCCATGCCCGTGTCCCTGTCCCATGTCCCATGTCCCCATGCCCATGTCCATGTCCCCATGTCCATGTCCCCATGTCCATGTCCCATGCCCATGTCCCCATGTCCATGTCTCCATGTCCCCATGTCCCCATGTCCATGTCCCATGCCCATGTCCATGTCCCATGCCCATGTCCATGTCCCATGCCCCATGCCCATGTCCATGTCCCATGTCCATGTCCCATGTCCATGTCCCATGTCCCATGTCCATTCATGTCCTTGTCCCATGTCCCATGCCCATGTCCATGTCCCATGTCCATGTCCCATGTCCCATGTCCATTCATGTCCTTGTCCCATGTCCCATGCCCATGTCCATGTCCCATGTCCATGTCCCATGTCCATTCATGTCCTTGTCCCATGTCCCATGCCCATGTCCATGTCCCATGTCCATGTCCCATGTCCATTCATGTCCTTGTCCCATGTCCCATGCCCATGTCCATGTCCCCATGTCCAATGTCCCTGTCCCATGTCCCCATGTCCCATGCCCATGTCCCATGTCCATTCATGTCCCATGTCCCATGCCCATGTCCATGTGTCCATGTCCAATGTCCCTCTCCCATGTCCCTGTCCCATGTCCCCATGTCCCATGCCCATGTCAATGTCCCATGTCCATTCATGTCCATGTCCCATGCCCATGTCCTTGTCCCATGCCCATGTCCCCATGTCCCATGTCAATGTCCCATGTCCATTCATGTCCATGTCCCATGCCCATGTCCTTGTCCCATGTCCCATGTCCATGTCCCATGCCCATGTCCCATGTCAATGTCCCATGTCCATTCATGTCCATGTACCATGTTCATTCATGTCCATGTCCCATGTCAATGTCCCATGTCCATTCATGTCCATGTACCATGTTCATTCATGTCCATGTCCCATGTCCATGTCCCATGTCCATTCATGTCCTTGTCCCATGTCCCATGCACATGTCCATGTCCCCATGTCCATGTCCCCATGTCCATGTCCCATGTCCATGTCCCATGTCCCATGCCCATGTCCCTGTCCCATGTCCCATGTCAATGTCCCATGCCCATGTCTCCATGTCCCATGTCCCTGTCCCATGTCCCATGCCCATGTCCATGTCCCCATGTCCCATGGACATGGGTGTCCATGTCCCTGTCCCATGTCCCCATGTCCCATGTCCCTTTCCCATGTCCCATGCCCATGTCCATGTCCCCATGTCCCATGGACATGGGTGTCCATGTCCAATGTCCCTGTCCCATGTCCCTGTCCCATGTCCCATGCCCATGTCCCATGTCAATGTCCCCATGTCCATTCATGTCCATGTCCCATGCCCATGTCCTTGCCCCATGTCCATGTCCCCATGTCCATGTCCCATGCCCATGTCCCCATGTCCCATGTCAATGTCCCATGTCCATTCATGTCCATGTACCATGTTCATTCATGTCCATGTCCCATGTCCTTGTCCCATGTCCATGTCCCATGCCCATGTCCCATGTCCATGTCCCATGCCCATGTCCCCATGTCAATGTCCCATGTCCATTCATGTCCATGTCCCATGCCCATGCCCATGTCCTTGTCCCATGTCCCCATGTCCCATGTCCCTTTCCCATGTCCCATGCCCATGTCCATGTCCCCATGTCCCATTGGACATGGGTGTCCATGTCCAATGTCCCTGTCCCATGTCCCTGTCCCATGTCCCATGCCCATGTCCCATGTCAATGTCCCCATGTCCATTCATGTCCATGTCCCATGCCCATGTCCTTGCCCCATGTCCATGTCCCCATGTCCATGTCCCATGCCCATGTCCCCATGTCCCATGTCAATGTCCCATGTCCATTCATGTCCATGTACCATGTTCATTCATGTCCATGTCCCATGTCCCATGTCCTTGTCCCATGTCCATGTCCCATGCCCATGTCCCATGTCCATGTCCCATGCCCATGTCCCCATGTCAATGTCCCATGTCCATTCATGTCCATGTCCCATGCCCATGCCCATGTCCTTGTCCCATGTCCCCATGTCCCATGTCCCTTTCCCATGTCCCATGCCCATGTCCATGTCCCCATGTCCCATTGGACATGGGTGTCCATGTCCAATGTCCCTGTCCCATGTCCCTGTCCCATGTCCCATGCCCATGTCCCATGTCAATGTCCCCATGTCCATTCATGTCCATGTCCCATGCCCATGTCCTTGCCCCATGTCCATGTCCCCATGTCCATGTCCCATGCCCATGTCCCCATGTCCCATGTCAATGTCCCATGTCCATTCATGTCCATGTACCATGTTCATTCATGTCCATGTCCCATGTCCCATGTCCATTCATGTCCTTGTCCCATGTCCCATGCACATGTCCATGTCCCCATGCCCATGTCCCCATGTCCCATGTCAATGTCCCATGCCCATGTCCCCATGTCCATGTCCCATGTCCCTGTCCCATGTCCCATGCCCATGTCCATGTCCCCATGTCCATGTCCCATGGACATGGGTGTCCATGTCCCATGTCCCTGTCCCATGTCCCCATGTCCCCATGCCCATGCCCCCATGTCCATGTCCAATCATGTCCTTGTCCCAGGTCCCATGTCCATTCATGTCATGGGACACTTATGCATTATAAATATTTAAATCATGTAGTATAAAGTATCACTTTGTTGTGAGTTATATACATCATGTAGTATAAAGTATCACTTTGTTGTGAGTTATATACATCATGTAGTATAAAGTATCACTTTGTTGTAAGTTATATACATCATGTAGTATAAAGTATCACTTTGTTGTAAGTTATATACATCATGTAGTATAAAGTATCACTTTGTTGTGAGTTATATACATCATGTAGTATAAAGTATCACTTTGTTGTGAGTTATATACATCATGTAGTATAAAGTATCACTTTGTTGTGAGTTATATACATCATGTAGTATAAAGTATCACTTTGTTGTAAGTTATATACATCATGTAGTATAAAGTATCACTTTGTTGTAAGTTATATACATCATGTAGTATAAAGTATCACTTTGTTGTAAGTTATATACATCATGTAGTATAAAGTATCACTTTGTTGTAAGTTATATACATCATGTAGTATAAAGTATCACTTTGTTGTAAGTTATATACATCATGTAGTATAAAGTATCACTTTGTTGTAAGTTATATACATCATGTAGTATAAAGTATCACTTTGTTGTAAGTTATATACATCATGTAGTATAAAGTATCACTTTGTTGTAAGTTATATACATCATGTAGTATAAAGTATCACTTTGTTGTAAGTTATATACATCATGTAGTATAAAGTATCACTTTGTTGTAAGTTATATACATCATGTAGTATAAAGTATCACTTTGTTGTGAGTTATATACATCATGTAGTATAAAGTATCACTTTGTTGTAAGTTATATACATCATGTAGTATAAAGTATCACTTTGTTGTGAGTTATATACATCATGTAGTATAAAGTATCACTTTGTTGTAAGTTATATACATCATGTAGTATAAAGTATCACTTTGTTGTAAGTTATATACATCATGTAGTATAAAGTATCACTTTGTTGTAAGTTATATACATCATGTAGTATAAAGTATCACTTTGTTGTGAGTTATATACATCATGTAGTATAAAGTATCACTTTGTTGTAAGTTATATACATCATGTAGTATAAAGTATCACTTTGTTGTAAGTTATATACATCATGTAGTATAAAGTATCACTTTGTTGTGAGTTATATACATCATGTAGTATAAAATATCACTTTGTTGTGAGTTATATACATCATGTAGTATAAAGTATCACTTTGTTGTAAGTTATATACATCATGTAGTATAAAGTATCACTTTGTTGTGAGTTATATACATCATGTAGTATAAAGTATCACTTTGTTGTAAGTTATATACATCATGTAGTATAAAGTATCACTTTGTTGTAAGTTATATACATCATGTAGTATAAAGTATCACTTTGTTGTAAGTTATATACATCATGTAGTATAAAGTATCACTTTGTTGTAAGTTATATACATCATGTAGTATAAAGTATCACTTTGTTGTGAGTTATATACATCATGTAGTATAAAGTATCACTTTGTTGTAAGTTATATACATCATGTAGTATAAAGTATCACTTTGTTGTAAGTTATATACATCATGTAGTATAAAGTATCACTTTGTTGTAAGTTATATACATCATGTAGTATAAAATATAGCTTGACTGTTTTTATGCAAGTTTAGATTGAGGTGTGTTGTTCTTTAATGAGGAAAGACAATAATATCTCTTGTTTTCATGTCAGCATTTAAGCTAGCTAGCCCGTCATTAGCGTGCTAGCTTGCCTCTCCAGCATTATTTTCATTTCAAAGGCTAACAATAAATGGAGAGTTCACCTTTGGCTATCACCTTTGTTGTTACTTTTAGGGGTAATTGTTGCGTTAATTAAGTACAGCAATTAATATATTTATTGTAAAAACACTAAATTAGCTCACGAAGATGAATTAATGACATTAATTAAAACTGCAGTTTTACACTTCATCAAACTTTTTTCACATGAGAGGAAATATTTCTGTGCTTAAAGTGTTTTATTCTTTTCTAGTGATGAACATGATGTAGTTTGTACTAAAAGGTGCTTATTTAATGCTGGAATAAATATGAGCATTCTTTAAAAGTACACGCAATCATGTGACTGATCATTAAGTGCAAACAACAACAATACAACACTGGCCTCTAGTGGTCTAGTGAGGGCAGTGCAGTGCTTGTGGACTGTAAACACAAAATGCTGCAGGTTGAAAAACAAATGCAAAGACAAAAGCCTGCAGGAGTGAAATAACACAAGTCCACCTAACAAGACTGAAGATGACCTGAGTGCTAAAAGTCTATAAAAAAAAATGAGAAGAATGTTAGTCTGATAAAAAAAAGTGCATTTTTGTCTCTTTTAAAGACTTGGCTGTAAAATTGGTTGCTCTAAAGATTGTCAAATAAACATTTGTTAGGTGTGCGTGTAGTGTTAGCTTGGATTACTTCCTGTTAGCTTGGATTACTTCCTGTTAGCTTGGATTACTTCCTGTTACCTTGGATTACTTCCTGTTAGCTTGGATTACTTCCTGTTAGCTTGGATTACTTTCTGTCAGTTTAGCTCTACTTGATAGTTTCTGTTAGCTTAGCTAACTCCCAGTTATCTTACATGTATGCATATATATATATTACATACATATGTATGTAATATACAAACATATGTATGTATACATACATATGTGGATAGATGTGTACATACATATATATATTACATACATATGTATGTATACATGTATACATACATATGTATGTATACACGTATACATACATATGTATGTAATATATATATGTATGTACACATCTATCCACATATGTATGTATACATACATATGTTTGTATATTACATACATATGTATGTATACACGTATACACATATGTATGTATACATACATGTATGTATACACATATACATACATATGTATGTAATATATATATGTATGTACACATCTATCCACATATGTATGTATACATACATATGTTTGTATATTACATACATATGTATGTATACATGTATATATACATATGTATGTAATATATATATATATGAATGTATGTATACATCTATCCACATATGTATGTATACATGTATACATACATATGTGGATAGATGTATACATACATATATATATTACATACATATGTATGTATACGTGTATACATGTAAACACACATTGTATTTTTACATACATATGTGTATACATGTATACACATATGTATGTATACATATGTATGTATACACATATGTATGTAAAAATACATGTATACACATGTATGTATGTATACATACATATGTAAGTATACATAGATGTATACATACATATGTATGTATACATACATATGTATATTACATACATATGTATGTATACATGTATACATACATATGTATACATACATACATATGTAAGTATACATAGATGTATACATACATATGTATGTATGTATGTATACATACATATGTATGTATGTATGTATACATACATACATATGTATGTATACATACATATGTATGTATACATGTATACATACATATGTATGTATACATACATACATACATACATACATATGTATGTATACATGTATACATACATATGTATGTATACATGTATACATACATATGTATGTATACATCTATGTATACTTACATATGTATGTATACATACATATGTGTATACATGTATACATACGTATGTATGTATACATACATATGTATACATACATACATATGTAAGTATACATAGATGTATACATACATATGTATGTATACACGTATACATACATATGTATGTAATATATATATGTATGTACACATCTATCCACATATGTATGTATACATACATATGTTTGTATATTACATACATATGTATGTATACACGTATACACATATGTATGTATACATACATGTATGTATACACATATACATACATATGTATGTAATATATATATGTATGTACACATCTATCCACATATGTATGTATACATACATATGTTTGTATATTACATACATATGTATGTATACATGTATATATACATATGTATGTAATATATATATATATGAATGTATGTATACATCTATCCACATATGTATGTATACATGTATACATACATATGTGGATAGATGTATACATACATATATATATTACATACATATGTATGTATACGTGTATACATGTAAACACACATTGTATTTTTACATACATATGTGTATACATGTATACACATATGTATGTATACATATGTATGTATACACATATGTATGTAAAAATACATGTATACACATGTATGTATGTATACATACATATGTAAGTATACATAGATGTATACATACATATGTATGTATACATACATATGTATATTACATACATATGTATGTATACATGTATACATACATATGTATACATACATACATATGTAAGTATACATAGATGTATACATACATATGTATGTATGTATGTATACATACATATGTATGTATGTATGTATACATACATACATATGTATGTATACATACATATGTATGTATACATGTATACATACATATGTATGTATACATACATACATACATACATACATATGTATGTATACATGTATACATACATATGTATGTATACATGTATACATACATATGTATGTATACATCTATGTATACTTACATATGTATGTATACATACATATGTGTATACATGTATACATACGTATGTATGTATACATACATATGTATACATACATACATATGTAAGTATACATAGATGTATACATACATATGTATGTATACACGTATACATACATATGTATGTAATATATATATGTATGTACACATCTATCCACATATGTATGTATACATACATATGTTTGTATATTACATACATATGTATGTATACACGTATACACATATGTATGTATACATACATGTATGTATACACATATACATACATATGTATGTAATATATATATGTATGTACACATCTATCCACATATGTATGTATACATACATATGTTTGTATATTACATACATATGTATGTATACATGTATATATACATATGTATGTAATATATATATATATGAATGTATGTATACATCTATCCACATATGTATGTATACATGTATACATACATATGTGGATAGATGTATACATACATATATATATTACATACATATGTATGTATACGTGTATACATGTAAACACACATTGTATTTTTACATACATATGTGTATACATGTATACACATATGTATGTATACATATGTATGTATACACATATGTATGTAAAAATACATGTATACACATGTATGTATGTATACATACATATGTAAGTATACATAGATGTATACATACATATGTATGTATACATACATATGTATATTACATACATATGTATGTATACATGTATACATACATATGTATACATACATACATATGTAAGTATACATAGATGTATACATACATATGTATGTATGTATGTATACATACATATGTATGTATGTATGTATACATACATACATATGTATGTATACATACATATGTATGTATACATGTATACATACATATGTATGTATACATACATACATACATACATACATATGTATGTATACATGTATACATACATATGTATGTATACATGTATACATACATATGTATGTATACATCTATGTATACTTACATATGTATGTATACATACATATGTGTATACATGTATACATACGTATGTATGTATACATACATATGTATACATACATACATATGTAAGTATACATAGATGTATACATACATATGTATGTATACACGTATACATACATATGTATGTAATATATATATGTATGTACACATCTATCCACATATGTATGTATACATACATATGTTTGTATATTACATACATATGTATGTATACACGTATACACATATGTATGTATACATACATGTATGTATACACATATACATACATATGTATGTAATATATATATGTATGTACACATCTATCCACATATGTATGTATACATACATATGTTTGTATATTACATACATATGTATGTATACATGTATATATACATATGTATGTAATATATATATATATGAATGTATGTATACATCTATCCACATATGTATGTATACATGTATACATACATATGTGGATAGATGTATACATACATATATATATTACATACATATGTATGTATACGTGTATACATGTAAACACACATTGTATTTTTACATACATATGTGTATACATGTATACACATATGTATGTATACATATGTATGTATACACATATGTATGTAAAAATACATGTATACACATGTATGTATGTATACATACATATGTAAGTATACATAGATGTATACATACATATGTATGTATACATACATATGTATATTACATACATATGTATGTATACATGTATACATACATATGTATACATACATACATATGTAAGTATACATAGATGTATACATACATATGTATGTATGTATGTATACATACATATGTATGTATGTATGTATACATACATACATATGTATGTATACATACATATGTATGTATACATGTATACATACATATGTATGTATACACGTATACATACATATGTATGTAATATATATATGTATGTACACATCTATCCACATATGTATGTATACATACATATGTTTGTATATTACATACATATGTATGTATACACGTATACACATATGTATGTATACATACATGTATGTATACACATATACATACATATGTATGTAATATATATATGTATGTACACATCTATCCACATATGTATGTATACATACATATGTTTGTATATTACATACATATGTATGTATACATGTATATATACATATGTATGTAATATATATATATATGAATGTATGTATACATCTATCCACATATGTATGTATACATGTATACATACATATGTGGATAGATGTATACATACATATATATATTACATACATATGTATGTATACGTGTATACATGTAAACACACATTGTATTTTTACATACATATGTGTATACATGTATACACATATGTATGTATACATATGTATGTATACACATATGTATGTAAAAATACATGTATACACATGTATGTATGTATACATACATATGTAAGTATACATAGATGTATACATACATATGTATGTATACATACATATGTATATTACATACATATGTATGTATACATGTATACATACATATGTATACATACATACATATGTAAGTATACATAGATGTATACATACATATGTATGTATGTATGTATACATACATATGTATGTATGTATGTATACATACATACATATGTATGTATACATACATATGTATGTATACATGTATACATACATATGTATGTAT
Organism: Entelurus aequoreus; assembly: GCF_033978785.1. Taxonomy (NCBI): domain Eukaryota; kingdom Metazoa; phylum Chordata; class Actinopteri; order Syngnathiformes; family Syngnathidae; genus Entelurus; species Entelurus aequoreus. Next base: position 57,238,307 of record NC_084745.1, read on the forward strand.
ACATACATACATACATACATACATATGTATGTATACATGTATACATACATATGTATGTATACATGTATACATACATATGTATGTATACATCTATGTATACTTACATATGTATGTATACATACATATGTGTATACATGTATACATACGTATGTATGTATACATACATATGTATACATACATACATATGTAAGTATACATAGATGTATACATACATATGTATGTATACACGTATACATACATATGTATGTAATATATATATGTATGTACACATCTATCCACATATGTATGTATACATACATATGTTTGTATATTACATACATATGTATGTATACACGTATACACATATGTATGTATACATACATGTATGTATACACATATACATACATATGTATGTAATATATATATGTATGTACACATCTATCCACATATGTATGTATACATACATATGTTTGTATATTACATACATATGTATGTATACATGTATATATACATATGTATGTAATATATATATATATGAATGTATGTATACATCTATCCACATATGTATGTATACATGTATACATACATATGTGGATAGATGTATACATACATATATATATTACATACATATGTATGTATACGTGTATACATGTAAACACACATTGTATTTTTACATACATATGTGTATACATGTATACACATATGTATGTATACATATGTATGTATACACATATGTATGTAAAAATACATGTATACACATGTATGTATGTATACATACATATGTAAGTATACATAGATGTATACATACATATGTATGTATACATACATATGTATATTACATACATATGTATGTATACATGTATACATACATATGTATACATACATACATATGTAAGTATACATAGATGTATACATACATATGTATGTATGTATGTATACATACATATGTATGTATGTATGTATACATACATACATATGTATGTATACATACATATGTATGTATACATGTATACATACATATGTATGTATACATACATACATACATACATATGTATGTATACATGTATACATACATATGTATGTATACATGTATACATACATATGTATGTATACATCTATGTATACTTACATATGTATGTATACATACATATGTGTATACATGTATACATACGTATGTATGTATACATACATATGTATACATACATACATATGTAAGTATACATAGATGTATACATACATATGTATGTATACACGTATACATACATATGTATGTAATATATATATGTATGTACACATCTATCCACATATGTATGTATACATACATATGTTTGTATATTACATACATATGTATGTATACACGTATACACATATGTATGTATACATACATGTATGTATACACATATACATACATATGTATGTAATATATATATGTATGTACACATCTATCCACATATGTATGTATACATACATATGTTTGTATATTACATACATATGTATGTATACATGTATATATACATATGTATGTAATATATATATATATGAATGTATGTATACATCTATCCACATATGTATGTATACATGTATACATACATATGTGGATAGATGTATACATACATATATATATTACATACATATGTATGTATACGTGTATACATGTAAACACACATTGTATTTTTACATACATATGTGTATACATGTATACACATATGTATGTATACATATGTATGTATACACATATGTATGTAAAAATACATGTATACACATGTATGTATGTATACATACATATGTAAGTATACATAGATGTATACATACATATGTATGTATACATACATATGTATATTACATACATATGTATGTATACATGTATACATACATATGTATACATACATACATATGTAAGTATACATAGATGTATACATACATATGTATGTATGTATGTATACATACATATGTATGTATGTATGTATACATACATACATATGTATGTATACATACATATGTATGTATACATGTATACATACATATGTATGTATACATACATACATACATACATATGTATGTATACATGTATACATACATATGTATGTATACATGTATACATACATATGTATGTATACATCTATGTATACTTACATATGTATGTATACATACATATGTGTATACATGTATACATACGTATGTATGTATACATACATATGTATACATACATACATATGTAAGTATACATAGATGTATACATACATATGTATGTATACACGTATACATACATATGTATGTAATATATATATGTATGTACACATCTATCCACATATGTATGTATACATACATATGTTTGTATATTACATACATATGTATGTATACACGTATACACATATGTATGTATACATACATGTATGTATACACATATACATACATATGTATGTAATATATATATGTATGTACACATCTATCCACATATGTATGTATACATACATATGTTTGTATATTACATACATATGTATGTATACATGTATATATACATATGTATGTAATATATATATATATGAATGTATGTATACATCTATCCACATATGTATGTATACATGTATACATACATATGTGGATAGATGTATACATACATATATATATTACATACATATGTATGTATACGTGTATACATGTAAACACACATTGTATTTTTACATACATATGTGTATACATGTATACACATATGTATGTATACATATGTATGTATACACATATGTATGTAAAAATACATGTATACACATGTATGTATGTATACATACATATGTAAGTATACATAGATGTATACATACATATGTATGTATACATACATATGTATATTACATACATATGTATGTATACATGTATACATACATATGTATACATACATACATATGTAAGTATACATAGATGTATACATACATATGTATGTATGTATGTATACATACATATGTATGTATGTATGTATACATACATACATATGTATGTATACATACATATGTATGTATACATGTATACATACATATGTATGTATACATACATACATACATACATACATATGTATGTATACATGTATACATACATATGTATGTATACATGTATACATACATATGTATGTATACATCTATGTATACTTACATATGTATGTATACATACATATGTGTATACATGTATACATACGTATGTATGTATACATACATATGTATACATACATACATATGTAAGTATACATAGATGTATACATACATATGTATGTATACACGTATACATACATATGTATGTAATATATATATGTATGTACACATCTATCCACATATGTATGTATACATACATATGTTTGTATATTACATACATATGTATGTATACACGTATACACATATGTATGTATACATACATGTATGTATACACATATACATACATATGTATGTAATATATATATGTATGTACACATCTATCCACATATGTATGTATACATACATATGTTTGTATATTACATACATATGTATGTATACATGTATATATACATATGTATGTAATATATATATATATGAATGTATGTATACATCTATCCACATATGTATGTATACATGTATACATACATATGTGGATAGATGTATACATACATATATATATTACATACATATGTATGTATACGTGTATACATGTAAACACACATTGTATTTTTACATACATATGTGTATACATGTATACACATATGTATGTATACATATGTATGTATACACATATGTATGTAAAAATACATGTATACACATGTATGTATGTATACATACATATGTAAGTATACATAGATGTATACATACATATGTATGTATACATACATATGTATATTACATACATATGTATGTATACATGTATACATACATATGTATACATACATACATATGTAAGTATACATAGATGTATACATACATATGTATGTATGTATGTATACATACATATGTATGTATGTATGTATACATACATACATATGTATGTATACATACATATGTATGTATACATGTATACATACATATGTATGTATACATACATACATACATACATACATATGTATGTATACATGTATACATACATATGTATGTATACATGTATACATACATATGTATGTATACATCTATGTATACTTACATATGTATGTATACATACATATGTGTATACATGTATACATACGTATGTATGTATACATACATATGTATACATACATACATATGTAAGTATACATAGATGTATACATACATATGTATGTATACACGTATACATACATATGTATGTAATATATATATGTATGTACACATCTATCCACATATGTATGTATACATACATATGTTTGTATATTACATACATATGTATGTATACACGTATACACATATGTATGTATACATACATGTATGTATACACATATACATACATATGTATGTAATATATATATGTATGTACACATCTATCCACATATGTATGTATACATACATATGTTTGTATATTACATACATATGTATGTATACATGTATATATACATATGTATGTAATATATATATATATGAATGTATGTATACATCTATCCACATATGTATGTATACATGTATACATACATATGTGGATAGATGTATACATACATATATATATTACATACATATGTATGTATACGTGTATACATGTAAACACACATTGTATTTTTACATACATATGTGTATACATGTATACACATATGTATGTATACATATGTATGTATACACATATGTATGTAAAAATACATGTATACACATGTATGTATGTATACATACATATGTAAGTATACATAGATGTATACATACATATGTATGTATACATACATATGTATATTACATACATATGTATGTATACATGTATACATACATATGTATACATACATACATATGTAAGTATACATAGATGTATACATACATATGTATGTATGTATGTATACATACATATGTATGTATGTATGTATACATACATACATATGTATGTATACATACATATGTATGTATACATGTATACATACATATGTATGTATACATACATACATACATACATATGTATGTATACATGTATACATACATATGTATGTATACATGTATACATACATATGTATGTATACATCTATGTATACTTACATATGTATGTATACATACATATGTGTATACATGTATACATACGTATGTATGTATACATACATATGTATACATACATACATATGTAAGTATACATAGATGTATACATACATATGTATGTATACACGTATACATACATATGTATGTAATATATATATGTATGTACACATCTATCCACATATGTATGTATACATACATATGTTTGTATATTACATACATATGTATGTATACACGTATACACATATGTATGTATACATACATGTATGTATACACATATACATACATATGTATGTAATATATATATGTATGTACACATCTATCCACATATGTATGTATACATACATATGTTTGTATATTACATACATATGTATGTATACATGTATATATACATATGTATGTAATATATATATATATGAATGTATGTATACATCTATCCACATATGTATGTATACATGTATACATACATATGTGGATAGATGTATACATACATATATATATTACATACATATGTATGTATACGTGTATACATGTAAACACACATTGTATTTTTACATACATATGTGTATACATGTATACACATATGTATGTATACATATGTATGTATACACATATGTATGTAAAAATACATGTATACACATGTATGTATGTATACATACATATGTAAGTATACATAGATGTATACATACATATGTATGTATACATACATATGTATATTACATACATATGTATGTATACATGTATACATACATATGTATACATACATACATATGTAAGTATACATAGATGTATACATACATATGTATGTATGTATGTATACATACATATGTATGTATGTATGTATACATACATACATATGTATGTATACATACATATGTATGTATACATGTATACATACATATGTATGTATACATACATACATACATACATATGTATGTATACATGTATACATACATATGTATGTATACATGTATACATACATATGTATGTATACATCTATGTATACTTACATATGTATGTATACATACATATGAGTATACATGTATACATACGTATGTATGTATACATACATATGTATACATACATACATATGTAAGTATACATAGATGTATACATACATATGTATGTATACACGTATACATACATATGTATGTAATATATATATGTATGTACACATCTATCCACATATGTATGTATACATACATATGTTTGTATATTACATACATATGTATGTATACACGTATACACATATGTATGTATACATACATGTATGTATACACATATACATACATATGTATGTAATATATATATGTATGTACACATCTATCCACATATGTATGTATACATACATATGTTTGTATATTACATACATATGTATGTATACATGTATATATACATATGTATGTAATATATATATATATGAATGTATGTATACATCTATCCACATATGTATGTATACATGTATACATACATATGTGGATAGATGTATACATACATATATATATTACATACATATGTATGTATACGTGTATACATGTAAACACACATTGTATTTTTACATACATATGTGTATACATGTATACACATATGTATGTATACATATGTATGTATACACATATGTATGTAAAAATACATGTATACACATGTATGTATGTATACATACATATGTAAGTATACATAGATGTATACATACATATGTATGTATACATACATATGTATATTACATACATATGTATGTATACATGTATACATACATATGTATACATACATACATATGTAAGTATACATAGATGTATACATACATATGTATGTATGTATGTATACATACATATGTATGTATGTATGTATACATACATACATATGTATGTATACATACATATGTATGTATACATGTATACATACATATGTATGTATACATACATACATACATACATATGTATGTATACATGTATACATACATATGTATGTATACATGTATACATACATATGTATGTATACATCTATGTATACTTACATATGTATGTATACATACATATGTGTATACATGTATACATACGTATGTATGTATACATACATATGTATACATACATACATATGTAAGTATACATAGATGTATACATACATATGTATGTATGTATGTATGTATACATACATATGTATGTATGTATGTATACATACATACATACATATGTATGTATACATGTATACATACATATGTATGTATACATACATATGTATGTATACATACATATGTGGATAGATGTATACATACATATATATATTACATACATATGTATGTATACGTGTATACATGTAAACACACATTGTATTTTTACATACATATGTGTATACATGTATACACATATGTATGTATACATATGTATGTATACACATATGTATGTAAAAATACATGTATACACATGTATGTATGTATACATACATATGTAAGTATACATAGATGTATACATACATATGTATGTATACATACATATGTATATTACATACATATGTATGTATACATGTATACATACATATGTATACATACATACATATGTAAGTATACATAGATGTATACATACATATGTATGTATGTATGTATACATACATATGTATGTATACATGTATACATACATACATATGTATGTATACATACATATGTATGTATACATGTATACATACATATGTATGTATACATACATACATATGTATGTATACATGTATACATACATATGTATGTATACATGTATACATACATATGTATGTATACATCTATGTATACTTACATATGTATGTATACATACATATGTGTATACATGTATACATACGTATGTATGTATACATGTATACATACATATGTATGTATACATCTGTGTATACTTACATATGTATGTATACATACATATGTGTATACATGTATACATACGTATGTATGTATACATGTATACATACATATGTATGTATACATACATATGTATGTATACATACATATGTATGTATACATGTATACATACATATGTATGTAATATGTATGTATGTATACATACATACATACATACATATGTATGTATACATCTATGTATACTTACATATGTATGTATGTATGCATATGTATGTATACATACATATGTATGTATTATAAATATGTATGTATACATGTATACATACATATTTATATTACATACATATGTATGTATACATACATATGTATGTAATATATATATGTATGTATGTAATATATATGTATGTATGTATACATCTATCCACATATGTATGTATACATGTATACACATATGTATGTAAAAATACATGTATACACATATGTATGTATGTATACATACATATGTAAGTATACATAGATGTATACATACATATGTATGTATACATACATATGTATATTACATACATATGTATGTATACATGTATACATACATATTTATATTACATACATATGTATGTATACATGTATACATACATATGTATACATACATATGTAAGTATACATAGATGTATACATACATATGTATGTATGTATGTATACATACATATGTATGTATACATACATACATACATATGTATGTATACATACATACATACATATGTATGTATACATGTATACATACGTATGTATGTATACATGTATACATACGTATGTATGTATACATGTATACATACATATGTAAGTATACATAGATGTATACATACATATGTATGTATACATGTATACATACATATGTATGTATACATGTATACATACATATGTATGTATGCATGTATACATACATACGTATGTATACATGTATACATACATACGTATGTATACATGTATACACATACATATGTAAGTATACATATGTATGTATACATACATATGTATGTATACATGTATACATACATATGTATGTATACATACATACATACATATGTATGTATACATGTATACATACATATGTATGTATACATCTATGTATACTTACATATGTATGTATACATACATATGTGTATACATGTATACATACGTATGTATGTATACATGTATACATACATATGTATGTATACATCTGTGTATACTTACATATGTATGTATACATACATATGTGTATACATGTATACATACGTATGTATGTATACATGTATACATACATATGTATGTATACATACATATGTATGTATACATGTATACATACATATGTATGTAATATATATGTATGTATGTATACATACATATGTATGTATACATGTATACATACATATGTATGTAATATATATGTATGTATGTAATATATATGTATGTATGTATACATCTATCCACATATGTATGTATACATGTATACACATATGTATGTATACATGTATACACATATGTATGTAAAAATACATGTATACACATATGTATGTATGTATACATACATATGTAAGTATACATAGATGTATACATACATATGTATGTATACATACATATGTATATTACATACATATGTATGTATACATGTATACATACATATTTATATTACATACATATGTATGTATACATGTATACATACATATGTATACATACATATGTAAGTATACATAGATGTATACATACATATGTATGTATGTATACATACATACATATGTATGTATACATACATACATATGTATGTATACATACATACATAT
>NC_084745.1:57255591-57295591 GCF_033978785.1 Entelurus aequoreus
TAGTGTGTGTACATTGTGTGTAGAGTTGTATACAGTAGTGTATGTACAGTAGTGTGTGTACATTGTGTGTAAAGTTGTATACAGTAGTGTATGTACAGTAGTGTGTGTACATTGTGTGTAGAGTTGTATACAGTAGTGTATGTACAGTAGTGTGTGTACATTGTGTGTAAAGTTGTATACAGTAGTGTATGTACAGTAGTGTGTGTACATTGTGTGTAGAGTTGTATACAGTAGTGTATGTACAGTAGTGTGTGTACATCGTGTGTAGAGTTGTATACAGTAGTGTATGTACAGTAGTGTGTGTACATTGTGTGTAGAGTTGTATACAGTAGTGTATGTACAGTAGTGTGTGTACATTGTGTGTAAAGTTGTATACAGTAGTGTATGTACAGTAGTGTGTGTACATTGTGTGTAGAGTTGTATACAGTAGTGTATGTACAGTAGTGTGTGTACATCGTGTGTAGAGTTGTATACAGTAGTGTGTATACAGTAGTGTGTGTACATTGTGTGTAGAGTTGTATACAGTAGTGTATGTACAGTAGTGTGTGTACATTGTGTGTAAAGTTGTATACAGTAGTGTATGTACAGTAGTGTGTGTACATTGTGTGTAGAGTTGTATACAGTAGTGTATGTACAGTAGTGTGTGTACATCGTGTGTAGAGTTGTATACAGTAGTGTATGTACAGTAGTGTGTGTACATTGTGTGTAGAGTTGTGTACAGTAGTGTATGTACAGTAGTGTGTGTACATTGTGTGTAGAGTTGTATACAGTAGTGTATGTACAGTAGTGTGTGTACATTGTGTGTAGAGTTGTATACAGTAGTGTATGTACAGTAGTGTGTGTACATTGTGTGTAGAGTTGTATACAGTAGTGTATGTACAGTAGTGTGTGTACATTGTGTGTAGAGTTGTGTACCATAGAGTGTTTAGAGGAGTGTGTGTATTGTTGTGTAGCATAGTGTGTGTACATTATTAGTGTGTAGAGTTGTATACAGTAGTGTGTATGACTGAGTAAGCGATGATGTCATCACACACACAGACACACACACAGACACACACCTGTAGTGTGATGTCATGAGGTAGTTCCCAGGTAGGAAAGATGTTGGTGAAGGTCAAAGGTTCCAGACCAGAGTGGATCAAGTACGACTTAGGAGGTCTTGTAGGATTCTTAGCTGGGAAATACAATACATTATACTTCATTACACTAGTACTAATACTTCATGACACTAGTACTAATACTTCATTACACTAGTACTAATACTTCATGACACTAGTACTAATACTTCATTACACTAGTACTAATACTTCATGACACTAGTACTAATACTTCATTACACTAGTACTAATACTTCATGACACTAGTACTAATACTTCATTACACTAGTACTAATACTTCATGACACTAGTACTAATACTTCATTACACTAGTACTAATACTTCATCACACTGGTACTAATACTTCATGACACTAGTACTAATACTTCATTACACTGGTACTAATACTTCATTACACTAGTACTAATACTTCATCACACTGGTACTAATACTTCATGACACTAGTACTAATACTTCATTACACTAGTACTAATACTTCATCACACTAGTACTAATACATCATTTCAGTAGTACTAATAATTCATCACAGTAGTAATAATACTTCATCAAAGTAGTACTAATACATCATTACAGTAGTACTAATACTTCATCAAAGTAGTACTAATACATCATTACAGTAGTACTAATAATTAATTACAGTAGTACTAATACTACAATGCAGTACTTGTACAGTAGTAATACTACTTGAATGTAGTACTACTACTTGACTGTAGTACCTGTAGAGTAGTACTACTACTTGAATGTAGTACTACTACTTGACTGTAGTACCTGTAGAGTAGTACTACTACTTGAATGTAGTACCTGTAGAGTAGTGCAGCACAGTCTCCATGGCACACTTCCTGTCCAGGTCCCAGTGCTGAAGTGCAGATCCAGTTCTTTCACAGTCCTGAGGCCAGCAGCCTTGCCACAAGTAGACCTCATGGTGGTTGTCTACTAGGAACAAAGCTGAGGAGCACACTTACTAAGTACTCTCATCTAGTACTCTCATCTTACACATACTAAGTACTCTCATCTAGTACTCTCATCTTACACATACTAAGTACTCTCATCTAGTACTCTCATCTTACACATACTAAGTACTCTCATCTAGTACTCTCATCTTACACATACTAAGTACTCTCATCTAGTACTCTCATCTTACACATACTAAGTACTCTCATCTAGTACTCTCATCTTACACATAGTAAGTACTCTCATGTACTCTCATCTTACACATACTAAGTACTCTCATGTACTCTCATCTTACACATACTAAGTACTCTCATCTAGTACTCTCATCTTACACATACTAAGTACTCTCATGTACTCTCATCTTACACATACTAAGTACACTCATGTACTCTCATCTTACACATACTAAGTACTCTCATGTACTGCATGTTAGACATGTTGAAGTGTGATGGTCAGTAGTCTCATGTACTGCATGTTAGACATGTTGAAGTGTGATGGTCAGTACTCTCATGTACTGCATGTTAGACATGTTGAAGTGTGATGGTCAGTACTCTCATGTACTGCATGTTAGACATGTTGAAGTGTGATGGTCAGTACTCTCATGTACTGCATGTTAGACATGTTGAAGTGTGATGGTCAGTACTCTCATGTACTGCATGTTAGACATGTTGAAGTGTGATGGTCAGTACCTGGCTGGTCCACAGAGTACAGGTCTTCCTGCAAGAAGGGCATAGGCTGGACCCTGCTGGACTCTCTGGTCAGGTCCACAGCAGCAAAGTCTCCTGAGCTGCTGCTCAGGTGGAAAAGTCCAGGAGTGAAGTTGAACCTGCCGGGGTCTGAGGGTCAAAGGTCACACATCAGCCAGAGAACTTTTTGTGTTCCTCAGACTTCATTTGTCATCTGGAAGTATTTGATCTACACTTCATGTACTTGCACAAACACCTCCAGTTTTTACTTTGAAACATGTGTAATGGTTTTATTTTGAAAGATTAAAATGTGGACTACTTTTACTTTGAAACATGGAATATTGTGAAATGTTTTTATTTTGAAAGATTGAAATGTGTGATGTTTTTACTTTGAAAGATTAAAATGTGTGCTACTTTTACTTTGACAGATGCAATACATGGGTGCTGCTTTTATTTTGAAACACATAATATTGTGGGCTGTTTTTATATTGAAACATGTAATATTGTGGGGTTTTATTTTGAAAGATTTAAATGTGTGATATTTTTACTTTGAAAGATTTTAATGTGTGCTGCTTTTACTTTGAAAAATATGAAGCTGTGATGTTTTTATTTTGAAAGACGTAAATGTGTGATATTTTTATTTTGAAAGATTAAAATGTGTGCTACTTTTACTTTGAAAGATGCAATACATGGTGCTGCTTCTACTTAGAAACATGTAATATTGTGTAATGTTTTTATTTTGAAAGATGTAAATGTGTGATATTTTTACTTTGAAAGATTCAAATGTGTGCTACTTTTACTTTGAAAGATTGCTGCTACTTTTACTTTGAAAGATGCAATACATGGGTGCAGCTTTTATTTTGAAACAGGTAATATTGTGGGTTTTTATTTTGAAAGATGTAAATATGTGATTTTTTTTTGAAAGATTTAAATGTGTGCTACTTTTACTTTGAGAGGTTAAAATGTGTGCTGCTTTTATTTTGAAAAATATAAAGCTGTGGAAAATATAAAGCTGTCCTACTTTTACTTTGAAAGATGCAATACATGGCTGCTGCTTTTTATTTTGAAAGATGTAAATGTGTGATATTTTTACTTTGACAGATTAAAATGTGTGCTACTTTTACTTTGAAAGATGCAATACATGGTGCTGCTTCTACTTAGAAACATGTAATATTGTGTAATGTTTTTATTTTGAAAGATGTAAATGTGATATTTTTATTTTGAAAGATGTAAATGTCTGTTGTTTTTATTTTGAAAGATGTAAATATGTGATGTTTTTATTTTGAAAGATGTAAACGTGTGTTGTTTTTATTTTGAAAGATGTAAATATGTGATGTTTTTATTTTGAAAGATGTAAATGTGTGATGTTTTTATTTTGAATGATGTAAATGTGTAATGTTTTTATTTTGAAAGATAAATGTGTGATGTTATTATTTTGAAAGATGTAATTGTGTGATATTTTTATTTTGAAAGATAAATGTGTGATTTTATTTTGACAGATGTTAATGTGTGATTTTATTTTGAAATATGTAAATCTGTGATGTTTTTATTTTGAAAGATGTAAATGTGATATTTTTATTTTGAAAGATGTAAATGTGATATTTTTATTTTGAAAGATGTAAATGTGTGATGTTATTTTGAAAAAAGTTAATGTGTGATGTTTTTATTTTGAAAGAAGTTAATGTGTGATGTTTTTATTTTGAAAGATGTAATTGTGTGATATTTTTATTTTGAAAGATAAATGTGTGATTTTATTTTGAAAGATGTTAATGTGTGATTTTATTTTGAAATATGTAAATCTGTGATGTTTTTATTTTGAAAGAGGTAAATGTGATTGTTTTACTTAAAAAGATGTAATACATTTACTACTTTTATCCTGAAAGGTAATCAATGTGTTTTAGTTTTACTTTAATGTGCACTACCTTTACTTTGAAATGTGTAATAAAAGTCTATGACTTTTACCCTAAAAATGTGTAATAAATGTGTTATTTTTACTTTGAAAAGTGTTGTGTTCTACTTTGACTTGAAATAAATGTGTTTGTTTTTACTTTGAAATATGTAAAGTGCGGTACTTTTACTTTGAAAGGTGTAATGTGTGCTAGTTTTCCATTAAAATATTTAATGTCTTAAAAAATGTAATAAATGTGCACCACTTGTACTTTGCAATGTGTAATACATGTGGTATATTTACTTAAAATATGTAATAAATGTTTGCTCCTTTTACTTTGAAAGGTGTGATGGAAGTGTAGCGTGACACACCTTGCAGCATGCAGTCATATGACTTTTACTTTGAAAGGTGTGATGGAAGTGTAGCGTGACACACCTTGCAGCATGCAGTCATATGACTTTTACTTTGAAAGGTGTGATGGAAGTGTAGCGCGACACACCTTGCAGCATGCAGTCATATGACTTTTACTTTGAAAGGTGTGATGGAAGTGTAGCGTGACACACCTTGCAGCATGCAGTCATATGACTTCCTGTCCCGCCCCCCAAGAACCTTCCAGAAGTCACAATCTTCTTTTCCTTCTTCAACTTGTTGGATGTTGACTTGACTGCTGTTGTGTAGTCCTGCTTCTAGGGGACAACTACACAACATGTCTTCTTTTTACACAACATGATACAACATGTCTTCTTCTTACACAACATGATACAACTACACAACATGTCTTCTTCTTACACAACATGATACAACTACACAACCCACAACATGTCTTCTTCTTACACAACATGATACAACTACACAACACACAACATGTCTTCTTCTTACACAACATGATACAACTACACATGTCTTTTTCTTACACAACATGATACAACTACACAACACACAACATGTCTTCTTCTTACACAACATGATACAACTACACAACACACAACATGTCTTCTTCTTACACAACATGATACAACTACACAACATGTCTTCTTCTTACATAACATGATACAACTACACAACACACAACATGTCTTCTTCTTACACAACATGATACAACTACACAACATGTCTTCTTCTTACACAACATGATACAACTACACAACATGTCTTCTTACACAACATGATACTACTACACAACATGTCTTCTTCTTACACACAATGATACAACTACACAACATGTCTTCTTCTTACACAATGATACAACTACACAACGTGTCTTCTTCTTACACAACATGATACAACTACACAACATGTTTTCTTCTTACACAACATGATACAACTACACAACACACAACATGTCTTCTCCTTACACAACATGATACAACTACACAACATGTCTTCTTCTTACACACAATGATACAACATGTCTTCTTACACACAATGATACAACTACACAACATGTCTTCTTCTTACACACAATGATACAACTACACAACATGTCTTCTTACACACAACATGTCTTCTTCTTACACACAACCTGTCTTCTTCTTACACACAATGATACAACTACACTTGTGTTGTTACACACAATGATACAAACTTCCTGCTTCTAGTGGACAACCACACAACATGTCTTCTTACACACAATGATACAACTACACAACATGTCTTCTTCTTACACAACATGATACAACATGTCTTCTTCTTACACAACATGATACAACTACACAACATGTCTTCTTCTTACACAACATGATTCAACTACACAACATGTCTTCTTCTTACACACAATGATACATGTCTTCTTCTTACACACCATGATACAACTACACATGTCTTCTTCTTACACAACATGATACAACTACACAACATGTCTTCTTACACAACATGATACAACTACACAACATGTCTTCTTACACACAATGATACAACTACACAACATGTCTTCTTCTTACACAATGATACAACTACACAACGTGTCTTCTTCTTACACAACATGATACAACTACACAACATGTTTTCTTCTTACACAACATGATACAACTACACAACACACAACATGTCTTCTCCTTACACAACATGATACAACTACACAACATGTCTTCTTCTTACACACAATGATACAACATGTCTTCTTACACACAATGATACAACTACACAACATGTCTTCTTCTTACACACAATGATACAACTACACAACATGTCTTCTTACACACAACATGTCTTCTTCTTACACACAACCTGTCTTCTTCTTACACACAATGATACAACTACACTTGTGTTGTTACACACAATGATACAAACTTCCTGCTTCTAGTGGACAACCACACAACATGTCTTCTTACACACAATGATACAACTACACTTGTGTTGTTACACAATGCTACAAACTTCCTACTTCTAGTGGACAACTACACAACATGTGTTCTTACACACAATGATACAACTACACTTGTGTTGTTACACACAATGGTACAAACGTCCTGCTTCTAGAGGACAACTACACAACACTTGTTGTTACACAATGATACAACTAGACGACGAGTGTTGTTTATACACTGATACAAACTTCCTGCTTCTACAGGACAACTACACAACACTTGTTACACAATGATACAAACTTCCTGCTTCTAGAGGACAACTACACAACTCTTGTTACACAATGATACAACTAGACAATGAGTGTTTATACAATGATACAAACTTCCTGCTTCTACAGGACAACTACACAACACTTGTTACACAATGATACAAACTTCCTGCTTCTAGAGGCAAACTACACAACACTTGTTACACAATAATACAAACTTCCTGCTTCTAGAGGACAACTACACAAAGTGTTGTTTACACAATGATACAACTACACAACGACTGTTGTTTACACAATGATACAAACTTCCTGCTTCTACAAAACAACTACACAATACTTGTTACACAATGATACAACTACACATATGTTGTTTATACAATGATACAAACTTCCTGCTTCTAGGGGACAACTACACAACAAGTGTTGTTACACAATGATACAACTACACAAAAAGTGTTGTTTACACAACTACACACACTTCCTGTCTCCTACAGGACAACTACACACACTTCCTGTCTCCTAGAGGACAGATACACACACTTCCTGTCTCCTAGAGGACAACTACACACACTTCCTGTCTACTAGAGGACGACTACACACACTTCCTGTCTCCTAGAGAACAACTACACACACTTCCTATCTTCTAGAGGACAACTCCACACACTTCCTGTCTCCTAGAGAACAACTACACACACTTCCTATCTTCTAGAGGACAACTACACACACTTCCTGTCTACTAGAGGACAACTACACACACTTCCTGTCTCCTAGAGGACAAATACACACACTTCCTGTCTACTAGAGGACAACTACACACACTTCCTGTCTACTAGAGGACAAATACACACACTTCCTGTCTCCTAGAGGACAACTACACACACTCCCTGTCTCCTAAAGGACAACTACACACACTTCCTGTCTCCTAAAGGACAACTACACACACTTCCTGTCTACTAGAGGACAACTACACACATTTCCTGTCTACTAGAGGACAACTACACACACTTCCTGTCTCCTAGAGGACAACTCCACACACTTCCTGTCTCCTAGAGGACAACTACACACACTTCCTGTCTCCTAGAGGACAACTACACACACTTCCTGTCTACTAGAGGACGACTACACACACTTCATGTCTCCTAGAGGACAACTCCACACACTTCCTGTCTCCTAGAGGACAACTCCACACACTTCCTGTCTCCTAGAAGACAACTACACACACTTCCTGTCTCCTAGAGGACAACTACACACACTTCCTGTCTCCTAGAGGACAACTCCACACACTTCCTGTCTCCTAGAGAACAACTACACACACTTCCTATCTTCTAGAGGACAACTACACACACTTCCTGTCTACTAGAGGACAACTACACAGACTTCCTGTCTCCTAGAGGACAAATACACACACTTCCTGTCTACTAGAGGACAACTACACACACTTCCTGTCTACTAGAGGACAAATACACACACTTCCTGTCTCCTAGAGGACAACTACACACACTCCCTGTCTCCTAAAGGACAACTACACACACTTCCTGTCTCCTAGAGGACAACTACACACACTTCCTGTCTACTAGAGGACAACTACACACATTTCCTATCTACTAGAGGACAACTACACACACTTCCTATCTTCTAGAGGACAACTACACACACTTCCTGTCTACTAGAGGACAACTACACACACTTCCTGTCTCCTAGAGGACAAATACACACACTTCCTGTCTACTAAAGGACAACTACACACACTTCCTGTCTACTAGAGGACAAATACACACACTTCCTGTCTCCTAGAGGACAACTACACACACTCCCTGTCTCCTAAAGGACAACTACACACACGTCCTGTCTCCTAAAGGACAACTACACACACTTCCTGTCTACTAGAGGACAACTACACACATTTCCTGTCTACTAGAGGACAACTACACACACTTCCTGTCTCCTAGAGGACAACTCCACACACTTCCTGTCTCCTAGAGGACAACTACACACACTTCCTGTCTCCTAGAGGACAACTACACACACTTCCTGTCTACTAGAGGACGACTACACACACTTCCTGTCTCCTAGAGGACAACTCCACACACTTCCTGTCTCCTAGAGGACAACTCCACACACTTCCTGTCTCCTAGAAGACAACTACACACACTTCCTGTCTCCTAGAGGACAACTACACACACTTCCTGTCTCCTAGAGGACAACTCCACACACTTCCTGTCTCCTAGAGGACAACTCCACACACTTCCTGTCTCCTAGAAGACAACTACACACACTTCCTGTCTCCTAGAGGACGACTACACACACTTCCTGTCTCCTAGAGGACAAATACACACACTTCCTGTCTCCTAGAGAACAACTCCACACACTTCCTGTCTCCTAGAAGACAACTACACACACTTCCTGTCTACTAGAGGACGACTACACACACTTCCTATCTTCTAGAGGACAACTCCACACACTTCCTGTCTCCTAGAGAACAACTCCACACACTTCCTGTCTCCTAGGTGCCAACTTCCTGTCTTGCTTACAGTTGCTGTATCCTGCTGGCGGCCATGTTAGCTACCAGGCGGGTGTGCTGGAGGCTCTTACAGCCGTGCCACAGGTGGATGTTGGCCAGCTGGATGTTGAGCAACAACATGGAGGCTCTGGAGCGCAGACTGCTGCAGTGACACACCACCTCCACCAGGTGGCTCTCTAGCTCCTCCTCCCCTCTCACACAGTACAGCCGCACATCACCTGCACACAATCACATCATTTCAACTACATTTGTGTTTATTGACATTATCACTTTATTATTTATTGACATTATCACTTTATTATTTATTGACATTATCACTTTATTATTTATTGACATTATCACATTATTATTTATTGACATTATCACTTTATTATTTATTGACATTATCACATTATTATTTATTGACATCAATTTATTATTTATTGACATTATCACATTATTATTTATTGACATTATCACTTTATTATTTATTGACATTATCACATTATTATTTATTGACATTATCACATTATTATTTATTGACATTATCACTTTATTATTTATTGACATTATCACATTATTATTTATTGACATCATCACTTTATTATTTATTGACATTATCACATTATTATTTATTGACATTATCACTTTATTATTTATTGACATTATCACATTATTATTTATTGACATTATCACTTTATTATTTATTGACATTATCACATTATTATTTATTGACATTATCACTTTATTTATTGACATTATCACTTTATTATTTATTGACATTATCACTTTATTTATTGACATTATCACTTTATTATTTATTGACATTATCACATTATTATTTATTGACATTATCACTTTATTATTTATTGACATTATCACATTATTATTTATTGACATTATCACTTTATTATTTATTGACATTATCACATTATTATTTATTGACATTATGACTTTATTATTTATTGACATTATCACATTATTATTTATTGACATTATCACTTTATTATTTATTGACATTATCACATTATTATTTATTGACATTATCACTTTATTATTTATTGACATTATCACTTTATTATTTATTGACATTATCACATTATTATTTATTGACATTATCACTTTATTTATTGACATTATCACTTTATTATTTATTGACATTATCACATTATTATTTATTGACATTATCACTTTATTATTTATTGACATTATCACATTATTTATTGACATTATCACTTTATTATTTATTGACATTATCACATTATTATTTATTGACATTATCACTTTATTATTTATTGACATTATCACATTATTATTTATTGACATTATCACTTTTTTATTTATTGACATTATCACATTATTATTTATTGACATTATCACGTTATTATTTATTGACATCAGCCTGCTAGCATTTCATTATTATGTTTGACAGTAATAAGTGATGATAACTTTTTGCCTATTTTAGTTTCCTGGTACACACTTATTGTTTTACTTAGCACATGTTAGCTGCTAGAATTCTAGCTGGTTAACAAATGTTTGCTAGTATTCACTTTATAGTCAAATATTTTGTTACTTCAAAAACGTCAACTGTTAGCATGCTAACGTTTTAGCTTATCTTTACTGGATTTATGCGTCATAGTCAAATATTTTGTTACTCCAAGAATGTCATCTGGTGTCAACATTTAAGTGTAGAAAGTAAAACAAATAATTTTAGACACCTTTTTGGATCCCTGACATATTTATTTGGATTTTTTTTTTTTTTTTGTCATTGTTCCAAAAAATAATGACTCCAAATTATTGTTGTTATGAATTCTATTTAAAGCTGCAATGACTTCACATCAAATGTTACACTTTGACAAATATTTTTGTAATTATATTTAACTTTTTGTGTTTTTGTCATGAAGTTTTCTTTTGGAAAAAAATGTTTTTTTTTCTTTTTTCTTTTTTAGACATATGCGTGCTAGTTCTAGTTTTTATTTGTATTTATTATTATTATCTTTTTTGTTTTAATACACTGTAGCACTTTGAGGTTGTTTGCTCAATGTAAAGTGCTTTTTACAAATCACATCTATTATTATTATGAAAGGTCAATAAACATGTATATTTAAGTGTTGAAAGTCAAAGAAATATTACTAGATGACTTCTTTTTTAGCACTTTAATGACTGGGACCCAAAAGGACCTTTATCTTGCACCAAAATTGAGCGGCGCTCGAATGGTTTTGGAAAATGGAAAGTATGAAAATGTCCCCCACATGTGGAAGCCAGTGTAGGTGTACCTAATGTTGTGTCTCTTACTGTGTGAGTTCTCCTGGTCTTCCTCTCTCCTCCCAGCGTGGACCACCATGCCTCCTCTGAAGCACTGCAGGAAGCACGGCGGCTCTTTGCCCTGCTGGACTTGGATCTGACGCCGCAGGAAGTCACCGTCAACATTTTACAGGGAAATGACTGACTATAAACTACACAAACTTTTTTTTTACTCCAGTCCAACAATGCACACGTACAAAAACTATTGGACTACAAAAAGGATTAATAAGTATAAAAACTATTTTCTTCCATTAAAAAGGAAAAATATTC
The DNA here is from genome assembly GCF_033978785.1 of Entelurus aequoreus. NCBI lineage: Eukaryota > Metazoa > Chordata > Actinopteri > Syngnathiformes > Syngnathidae > Entelurus > Entelurus aequoreus. Next base: position 57,267,881 of record NC_084745.1, read on the forward strand.
CCCAATCTAAAATGGATTTAGTCCAGGCAGTAATATTGATCCACACACCTGCACTCAGAGCACCTGTAATTCTCCAACAGGTGGTGCTGCTGAGTCATTTTAGGGCAGTTAGAGCTACTGCTATTGGCGCATGGTGCCGTCCACCAGAATTAGAAGAAAAAGCAGGGTGGGGAGGAAATTGGCGGAGAGAAGAGAGAGAGGTTGACTTACAGGTTGAGCTTGTTCAAATTTTATACTTGCCAAAATTTGGTTTTATACTTGCAATTTGTTTTCCAAATTGAAGAAAAATGTTTTTTCACTTGCGATCGTTTTAATAGAAGAACATTTTTTATACTTGCAAATTGTTTTTTTAATTAAACAAAATTATTATTTTTTTACTTGCGAATCTTTTTTTTTTTTTAATTTAAGATTTTTTTTTAATTGCAATTGTTTTTTAATTGAAGAAAATTGTTTTGTTTCGTTGAAAAAAAATTTTTTTTCATTCAAGAACTATTTTTTTACTTGCAAATTATTACTTTCATTGAATAAAATAGATTTTTTTATCTGATAATCTTTTTTTAAACTACAAAAAAAATGTTTTTTTTTAACTTTTTTATAGTTTTCATTTAAAAATGTTTTTTTTCTTGCAAATCATTTTAATGAAAGAACATTTATTTTTTTAAACTTGTTTATAGTTTTTATTATCTAAAGAAAATTGTTTATTTTACTTGCAAATCGTTTTTTTAATTAAATATTTTATTTTAATTTTACTTGTTTATAGTTTATCTAAAAAAAACAGTTTTTTTAAAACTTGAAAATCATTTGAATTGAAAATTGTTTTTTTCACTTGCAAATCTTTATTAACTAAAGAAAATACCTTTTTTTTTTTTTTTACTTGCGTATAGTTTTTTGATGAAAAGATTTTCGTTTTTTAATAGAATAATTTTTTTGAACTTTAAGAATGTTTTTTTTAATTGAAGAAAATAGTTTATTTCTAAAACTCCCAAATATATTTTTTTTATTGAAGAAAAAAAAAAGTTTTCACTTGAGAAATGTTTTTTTAACTTTCAATTTTTACTTGCGAATTGTTGGGCGTAAGTAAAAAATATTGTTGTATGTTTGTAGAGTTTTGGCAGTAATCCATTTAAAAATGTCAAAATAAAAGACGGCGGGAGAAGATGTTTGTTTACCTGAGCTCCTCCTTCCTGGTCCAGTTCCAAGGTCATGAGGGCTGACGTTCCTTTCTCGCTGATGGTGGCGTTGCGACCTTGCCAGAAGAAGTAGCAGCACTTCTCTCTCCCGGGTCCTGCGGTCTTCTTCTGCTCTGGTTTCTGATGCTTCCCCACTGACAAGAAGGGGAACAAGAAGACTTTTTATATAAAGGTAACCGTCACAGAAACGTGGTAAAATAAAAGCAATTATCACAGGAAGTCACTATGTGGTACGTTTATGTCACAGGAAGTCGTTATGTGGTTCATTTATTTCACAGGAAGTCATTATGTGGTACATTTATGTCACAGGAAGTCGCTATGTGGTTCATTTATTTCACAGGAAGTCATTATGTGGTACATTTATGCCACAGGAAGTCATTATGTGGTACATTTATGTCACAGGAAGTTGTTATGTGGTTCATTTATTTCACAGGAAGTCATTATGTGGTACATTTATCTCACAGGAAGTCATTATGTGGTACATTTATGTTACAGGAAGTGGTTATGTGGTTCATTTACATCACAGGAAGTTGTTGTGTTACATTTATGTCACAGGAAGTAATTATGTGGTAAAATAAAAGTAATTATCACAGGAAGTCATTATGTAGTACATTTACGTCACAGGAAGTCGTTATGTGGTCCATTTATGTCACAGGAAGTCGTTATGTGGTACATTTATTTCACAGGAAGTGGTTATGTTGTTCATTTAAGTCCCAGAAAGTGGTTATGTTGTTCATTTACGTCACAGGAAGTTGTTGTGTTACATTTATGTCACAGCAAGTCATTATGTGGTAAAATAAAAGTAATTATCACAGGAAGTAATTCTGTGGTACATTTATTTCACAGGAAGTCGTTATGTGGTTAATTTAAGTCACAGGAAGTCGTAAAGTGGTAATTATGTCACAGGAAGTGGTTAAGTGGTACGTTTATGTCACAGGAAGTGGTTACGTGGTACATTTATGTCACAGGAAGTGGTTACGTGGTACATTTGTCACAGGAAGTGGTTAAGTGTTACATTTATGTCACAGGAAGTGGTTACCTGGTACATTTGTCACAGGAAGTGGTTAAGTGGTACGTTTATGTCATAGGAAGTGGTTAAGTGTTACATTTATGTCACAGGAAGTGGTTACGTGGTACATTTATGTGACAGGAAGTGGTTAAGTGTTACATTTATGTCACAGGAAGTGGTTAAGTGTTACATTTATGTGACAGGAAGTGGTTATGTGGTACATATATGTGACAGGAAGTGGTTAAGTGTTACATTTATGTGACAGGAAGTGGTGAAGTGGTACATTTATGTGACAGGAAGTGGTTAAGTGTTACATTTTTGTCACAGGAAGTGGTTACGTGGTACATTTATGTCAAAGGAAGTGGTTATGTGGTACATTTGTCACAGGAAGTGGTGAAGTGGTACGTTTATGTCATAGGAAGTGGTTAAGTGTTACATTTGTGTCACAGGAAGTGGTTAAACGGTACATTTATGTCCCAGGAAGTGGTTACGTGGTACATTTATGTGACAGGAAGTGGTTAAGTGTTACATTTATGTCACAGGAAGTGGTTATGTGGTACATATATGTAACAGGAAGTGGTTAAGTGTTACATTTATGTGACAGGAAGTGGTTATGTGTTACATTTATGTGACAGGAAGTGGTTAAGTGTTACATTTATGTGACAGGAAGTGGTTACGTGTTACATTTATGTGACAGGAAGTGGTTAAGTGTTACATTTATGTGACAGGAAGTGGTTACGTGTTACATTTATGTGACAGGAAGTGGTTAAGTGTTACATTTATGTGACAGGAAGTGGTTAAGTGTTACATTTATGTGACAGGAAGTGCGTGGTACAGACCTGCGGTGCTGAGCATGAACTTCCACTTCACCACGTAGGCGTCGCCCTCGTGGAACTGGCCGATGCTTTGGCGCGGCAGGCGGCTGTAGTCAAACTCCAGAATGTGCCAGACGTCCACAGCCAAGGTGCGCACCTCGTAGCACCGCCCGTCGTCCGCCTCCACCAGCCCGTAGCCCCGCCCCACATCCACGCCATCCACCAGGGTGCGTGCGGGCGCCATCATGCGAGCGGCGTGGAAGGTGCGAGGGCGGAGTGAAGTCAGCTGCTGCGGACAGGAAGACATGAGCGCTAACATAGCGTGTTGCTACGTGTACACGTGCACGCCACCTGGTGGTCGCTGATGCTCCTGATGGTGGGTGTGGCTTCTGTCCAGTCCAAGAACTTCTCCTTGAACAAGGACGTTTCATTGTGATGAGTCACTCTGCCAAACAGCGCCCAGTCAGGACGCCCTCGTCCTTTCCTGCACGCACACCATCATGACATCATCACCATCATGACATCATCACCATCGTGACATCATCACAATCGTGACATCATCACATGTGACCGTTCAATGATCACCTTTCATCATGACATCATCACATGTGACTGTTCAATAATTACCTTTCATCATGACATCATCACATGTGACTGTTCAATGATCACCTTTCATCATGACATCATCACATGTGACCGTTCAATGATCACCTTTCATCATGACATCATCACATGTGACTGTTCAATAATTACCTTTCATCATGACATCATCACATGTGACCGTTCAATGATCACCTTTCATCATGACATCATCACATGTGACTGTTCAACGATCACCTTTCATCATGACATCATCACATGTGACTGTTCAATAATTACCTTTCATCATGACATCATCACAATCATGACATCACAATCGTGACATCATCACATGTGACCGTTCAATGATCACCTTTCATCATGACATCATCACATGTGACTGTTCAATGATCACCTTTCATCATGACATCATCACATGTGACTGTTCAATGATCACCTTTCATCATGACATCATCACATGTGACCGTTCAATGATCACCTTTCATCATGACATCATCACATGTGACTGTTCAATGATCACCTTTCATCATGACATCATCACATGTGACTGTTCAATGATCACCTTTCATCATGACATCATCACATGTGACTGTTCAATGATCACCTTTCATCATGACATCATCACAATCGTGACATCATCACATGTGACTGTTCAATGATCACCTTTCATGATGACATCATCACATGTGACTGTTCAATGATCACCTTTCATCATGACATCATCACATGTGACTGTTCAATGATCACCTTTCATCATGACATCATCACATGTGACTGTTCAATGATCACCTTTCATCATGACATCATCACATGTGACTGTTCAATGATCACCTTTCATCATGACATCATCACAATCATGACATCATCACATGTGACCGTTCAATGATCACCTTTCATCATGACATCATCACAATCGTGACATCATCACATGTGACTGTTCAATGATCACCTTTCATCATGACATCATCACATGTGACCGTTCAATGATCACCTTTAATCATGACATCATCACATGTGACTGTTCAATGATCACCTTTCATGATGACATCATCACAATCATGACATCATCACATGTGACTGTTCAATGATCACCTTTCATGATGACATCATCACAATCATGACATCATCACATGTGACTGTTCAATGATCACCTTTCATCATGACATCATCACAATCGTGACATCATCACATGTGACTGTTCAATGATCACCTTTCATCATGACATCATCACATGTGACTGTTCAATGATCACCTTTCATCATGACATCATCACAATCATGACATCATCACATGTGACGGTTCAATAATTACCTTTCATTATGCTTGTTAGCCTGTTAGCTACTTTAAGCTATTTTTCATTCAATCAAACTGTATTTATTTATTTGATGTTTTATTTTGAAAGTATACAACTCAGTCATATTTTGCTACTTGACGCATGCAACTGATGGCATGTTAGCGCTAGCATGCTACCTTTTTTATTAGCTATTTTTGCAGGTATACACCTCGAGAATCTATATTTGACGCATGCTTGCTGTTAGCATGCCAACGTTAGCATGTTAGCTACTTTGAAAATGTGTTTTTTTACTCGTAGTTTTTTTTTACTTTACTTTATGTACTATTTTGCAAGTATAGTCATATTTTGCTACTTGACGCATGCAACTGATGGCATGCTAACGTTAGCATGTTAGCGTTAGCATGCTACCTTTTTTATTAGCTGTTTTTGCAGGTATACACCTCAAGAATCTATATTTGACGCATGCTTGCTGTTAGCATGCCAACATTAGCATGTTAGCTACTTATAAAATTAGTTTTTTTACTTGTAGTCTTTTATTACTTGATGTATTATTTTGCAAGTATAGTCATATTTTGCTACTTGACACATGCGACTGATGGCATGCTAACGTTAGCATGATATCTTTTTTTTAGCTATTTTTGCAGGTATACACCTCAAGAGAGCTATATTTTCATACATGATGCATGCTTGCTGTTAGCATGCCAACATTAGCATTTTTCAAAATTATTTACTATTTTTTTTCACTTGAGAATTGTTTTTTCAATTGAAGAAAAATGTTTTTTTTTATTTGTAAATAGTTTATTTTCTACTTGGTGATGGCATTGGCTACAGCCCTGTGGTGTTACCTACTTGGGTATGCGGGGGTTACATTCTCCAGGGTCCAGAGGGTTGATGTCACAGTTGGTGTAGTCGAAGGTGCCATTCCACAGGTGCTTGGCCAGCTGGAAGGCCACCTTCTTCTGTGCCAGGGTCACCTCCTTGCCGTGCCAGATGTACATCTCACTGCCAAAGTCCAGCACCAGAACCTGGACACAGCGGGCCAGGTCAAGGTCTTCCTCTCCTTCCAGACCACACCTTTTTACATCGTTCTTGTGGCTGCCCTCAGAGGACCACTTTAAATGACATTGTGGGCCACAATAAATAACATGACGGACCATTTTAAATAAACTGACAGACTACATTAAATAACATGACGGGCCACATTAATGTGGTGGGCCGAATTAAATGAGGTGAGCCACCTTAAATGAAGTGGTGGGCCAAATTAAATGATGTGGCGGGCCACCTTAAATTGTGTGGCAGGCCAAATTAAATGATGGGGCGGGTCACCTTAAATGACGTGGTGGGCCGAATTAAATGATGTGGCAGACCACATTAATGGTGTGGCAAACCACATTAAATGAAGTGGTGGGCCGAATTAAATGGTGTGGCAAACCACATTAAATGAAGTGGTGGGCTGAATTAAATGATGTGGCGGACCACATTAATGATGTGGTGGGCCGAATTAAATTATGTGGCGAAACACAAATGATGTGGTGGGCCATTTTAAATGAAGTGGTGGGCCGACTTAAATGACATGATGTGGCGGGCCAAATTAAAGGATGAGGCGGGCCGAATTAAATGATGTGGCGGACCACATTAATGATGTGGTGGGTCACCTTAAATGATGTGGTGGGCCGAATTAAATAATATGGCGGGCAAACTTAAAAGATGTGGCAGGCCAACTTAAATGATGTGGTGGGCTACCTTAAATGATGTGGTGGGCTGAATTAAATGATGTGGCAGACCACATTAATGAAGTGGTGGGCCACATTAAATGAAGTGGTGGGCCACATTAATGATGTTGTGGGCTGAATTAAATGATGTGGCGGACCACATTAATGAGGTGGTGGGCCACATTAAATGATGTGGTGGGCTGAATTAAACGTGGTGGACCACATTAATGAGGTGGTGGGCCAACTTAAATGATGTGGTGGGCTGAATTAAATGTGGAGAACCACGTTAATGAGGCGGTGGTCCCCATTAAATTATGTGGTGGGCCGAATTAAATTCAATGGCGTCAAACTTAAATTATGTGGCAGGCCAAATTAAATGATGTGGTGGGCCATGTTAAATGTTGTGGCAAAAAACATGAAATGATGTGGTGGGCCAATTTAAAACATTGGGCGGACAACTTTAAATGACGTGGTGGGCCACTTTAAATGTTGTGGCAAAAAACATGAAATGATGTGGTGGGCCACATTAAAACATTGGGTGGGCCACATTAAATGATGTGGCAAAAAACATGAAATGATGTGGTGGGCCACCTTAAAACATTGGGTGGGCCACATTAAATGATGTGGCAAAAAACATGAAATGATGTGGTGGGCCACTTGAAAGCATTGGGCGGGCCACAGTGTGGTGTATGTTTGTGACCTCAGTAGGCCGCAGTAAAGAGGTGGCAGGTGTTCTGGCCCAGAAGAGGTGGTCTGGCAGCAGCTTGTTGAGGCTGAGTCTGTAGATGCAGTTAGTCTCCACCATGGCGTCCTCATACAGATCGTCTTCATCCGCCGCTCCCGCCGCTGCCACCACAAAGCAGGAGAACACTTGGCATGATGATAACAACAAGTCAGAGGTGTGAAAGTCTTACCCTGGTAACTCGCTCGCCCTCCCAGAACCTTCCAGAACTCCTCCATGTCCTGGTCGGCCACGCCTTCTTCCAGCACCTGGACCTCGTCGGCACGGCAACCAAGATCTTTCTTTTTCTGGATGAAGTTGGCCAACTCAGCAGCCTGAAGCCACAATAAAATACATGTTACATTGTAATAAAACATGTTCAATAAAAACATGTTCAATTGTAATAAAACATGTTAAATTGTAATAAAACATGTTCAATAAAAACATGTTACATTGTAATAAAACATGTTCAATAAAAACATGTTCAATTGTAATAAAACATGTTCAATAAAAAACATGTTACATTGTAATAAAACATGTTCAATAAAAACATGTTCAATTGTAATAAAACATGTTCAATAAAAAACATGTTACATTGTAATAAAACATGTTCAATAAAAACATGTTACATTGTAATAAAACATGTTAAATAAAAAACATGTTACATTGTAATAAAACATGTTCAATAAAAACATGTTCAATTGTAATAAAACATGTTCAATAAAAACATGTTCAATTGTAATAAAACATGTTCAATAAAAAACATGTTACATTGTAATAAAACATGTTCAATAAAAACATGTTACATTCTAATAAAACATGTTCAATAAAAACATGTTACATTGTAATAAAACATGTTCAATAAAAACATGTTACATTGTAATAAAACATGTTCAATAAAAACATGTTACATTGTAATAAAACATGTTAAATAAAAAACATGTTACATTGTAATAAAACATGTTCAATAAAAACATGTTCAATTGTAATAAAACATGTTCAATAAAAACATGTTCAATTGTAATAAAATATGTTCAATAAAAAACATGTTACATTGTAATAAAACATGTTCAATAAAAACATGTTACATTGTAATAAAACATGTTCAATAAAAACATGTTCAATTGTAATAAAACATGTTAAATTGTAATAAAACATGTTCAATAAAAACATGTTACATTGTAATAAAACATGTTCAATAAAAACATGTTCAATTGTAATAAAACATGTTCAATAAAAAACATGTTACATTGTAATAAAACATGTTCAATAAAAACATGTTCAATTGTAATAAAACATGTTCAATAAAAAACATGTTACATTGTAATAAAACATGTTCAATAAAAACATGTTACATTGTAATAAAACATGTTAAATAAAAACATGTTACATTGTAATAAAACATGTTCAATAAAAACATGTTCAATTGTAATAAAACATGTTCAATAAAAACATGTTCAATTGTAATAAAACATGTTCAATAAAAAACATGTTACATTGTAATAAAACATGTTCAATAAAAACATGTTACATTGTAATAAAACATGTTCAATAAAAACATGTTACATTGTAATAAAACATGTTCAATAAAAACATGTTACATTGTAATAAAACATGTTCAATAAAAAACATGTTACATTGTAATAAAACATGTTCAATAAAAACATGTTCAATTGTAATAAAACATGTTCAATAAAAAACATGTTACATTGTAATAAAACATGTTCAATAAAAACATGTTACATTGTAATAAAACATGTTAAATAAAAAACATGTTACATTGTAATAAAACATGTTCAATAAAAACATGTTACATTGTAATAAAACATGTTCAATAAAAACATGTTCAATTGTAATAAAACATGTTCAATAAAAACATGTTACATTGTAATAAAACATGTTCAATGAAAAACATGTTACATTGTAATAAAACATGTTCAATAAAAACATGTTACATTGTAATAAAACATGTTCAATAAAAAACATGTTAAATTCTAATAAAACATGTTAAATAAAATACATGTCAAATTGTAATAAAACATGTTAAATAAAAAACATGTTAAATTGTAATAAAACATGTTCAATAAAAAACATGTTACATTGTAATAAAACATGTTAAATAAAAAACATGTTAAATTGTAATAAAACATGTTCAATAAAATACATGTTAAATTGTAATAAAACATGTTAAATAAAAAACATGTTAAATTGTAATAAAACATTTTAAATAAAAACATGTTAAATTGTAATAAAACATGTTAAATAAAAACATGTTAAATTGTAATAAAACATGTTCAATAAAATACATGTTAAATTGTAATAAAACATGTTAAATAAAAACATGTTAAATTGTAATAAAACATTTTAAATAAAAAACATGTTAAATTGTAATAAAACATGTTCAATAAAAAACATGTTAAATTGTAATAAAACATGTTAAATAAAAAACATGTTAAATTGTAATAAAACATGCTCAATAAAAAACATGTTAAATTGTAATAAAACATGTTAAATTGTAATAAAACATGTTAAATAAAAAACATGTTAAATTGTAATAAAACATGTTAAATAAAAAACATGTTAAATTGTAATAAAACATGTTCAATAAAAAAACATGTTAAATTGTAATAAAACATGTTAAATAAAAAACATGTTAAATTGTAATAAAACATTTTAAATAAAAAACATGTTAAATTGTAATAAAACATGTTCAATAAAATACATGTTAAATTGTAATAAAACATGTTAAATAAAAAACATGTTAAATTGTAATAAAACATTTTAAATAAAAAACATGTTACATTGTAATAAAACATGTTAAATAAAAAACATGTTAAATTGTAATAAAACATTTTAAATAAAAAACATGTTAAATTGTAATAAAACACGTTAAATAAAAAACATGTTAAATTGTAATAAAACATTTTAAATAAAAAAACATGTTAAAATGTAATAAAAACATGTTGAATTGTAATAAAAACATGTTGAATTGTAATAATTATAATGATAAAATAGTAAAAAATAATGATGATATTAGAAGAATAAAAGACTATAATGAATGACATCACACCTTGTTCTTCTCGATGACGTTGGCGAACTCTCCCGTCCAGACGAAGCAGCGATGCGGCGTGATGAGCAGGAAACAGTCGCCGCTGTTCAAGGACGACGCTCTGGGCTCTACCAGCCTGGTCTGCACGTGTCGGCGACCTGCACAGGTAAACATGACTTCTAGAGGGTGTCCAAAGTCATGTTTACTTTGGACACCCTCGCTCTAGAAGTCATGTTTACTTTGGACACCCTCGCTCTAGAAGTCATGTTTACTTTGGACACCCTCGCTCTAGAAGTCATGTTTACTTTGGACACCCTCGCTCTAGAAGTCATGTTTACTTTGGACACCCTCGCTCTAGAAGTCATGTTTACTTTGGACGCCCTCGCTCTAGAAGTCATGTTTACTTTGGACGCCCTCGCTCTAGAAGTCATGTTTACTTTGGACACCCTCGCTCTAGAAGTCATGTTTACTTTGGACACCCTCGCTCTAGAAGTCATGTTTACTTTGGACACCCTCGCTCTAGAAGTCATGTTTACTTTGGACACCCTCGCTCTAGAAGTCATGTTTACTTTGGACACCCTCGCTCTAGAAGTCATGTTTACTTTGGACACCCTCCCTCTAGAAGTCATGTTTACTTTGGACGCCCTCGCTCTAGAAGTCATGTTTACTTTGGACGCCCTCGCTCTAGAAGTCATGTTTACTTTGGACACCCTCGCTCTAGAAGTCATGTTTACTTTGGACACCCTCGCTCTAGAAGTCATGTTTACTTTGGACACCCTCGCTCTAGAAGTCATGTTTACTTTGGACACCCTCGCTCTAGAAGTCATGTTTACTTTGGACACCCTCGCTCTAGAAGTCATGTTTACTTTGGACACCCTCGCTCTAGAAGTCATGTTTACTTTGGACACCCTCGCTCTAGAAGTCATGTTTACTTTGGACACCCTCGCTCTAGAAGTCATGTTTACTTTGGACACCCTCGCTCTAGAAGTCATGTTTACTTTGGACACCCTCGCTCTAGAAGTCATGTTTACTTTGGACACCCTCGCTCTAGAAGTCATGTTTACTTTGGACACCCTCGCTCTAGAAGTCATGTTTACTTTGGACACCCTCGCTCTAGAAGTCATGTTTACTTTGGACACCCTCGCTCTAGAAGTCATGTTTACTTTGGACACCCTCGCTCTAGAAGTCATGTTTACTTTGGACACCCTCGCTCTAGAAGTCATGTTTACTTTGGACACCCTCGCTCTAGAAGTCATGTTTACTTTGGACACCCTCGCTCTAGAAGTCATGTTTACTTTGGACACCCTCGCTCTAGAAGTCATGTTTACTTTGGACACCCTCGCTCTAGAAGTCATGTTTACTTTGGACGCCCTCGCTCTAGAAGTCATGTTTACTTTGGACGCCCTCGCTCTAGAAGTCATGTTTACTTTGGACGCCCTCGCTCTAGAAGTCATGTTTACTTTGGACGCCCTCGCTCTAGAAGTCATGTTTACTTTGGACGCCCTCGCTCTAGAAGTCATGTTTACTTTGGACGCCCTCGCTCTAGAAGTCATGTTTACTTTGGACACCCTCGCTCTAGAAGTCATGTTTACTTTGGACACCCTCGCTCTAGAAGTCATGTTTACTTTGGACACCCTCGCTCTAGAAGTCATGTTTACTTTGGACACCCTCGCTCTAGAAGTCATGTTTACTTTGGACACCCTCGCTCTAGAAGTCATGTTTACTTTGGACACCCTCGCTCTAGAAGTCATGTTTACTTTGGACACCCTCGCTCTAGAAGTCATGTTTACTTTGGACGCCCTCGCTCTAGAAGTCATGTTTACTTTGGACGCCCTCGCTCTAGAAGTCATGTTTACTTTGGACACCCTCGCTCTAGAAGTCATGTTTACTTTGGACACCCTCGCTCTAGAAGTCATGTTTACTCTGGACGCCCTCGCTCTAGAAGTCATGTTTACTTTGGACACCCTCGCTCTAGAAGTCATGTTTACTTTGGACACCCTCGCTCTAGAAGTCATGTTTACTTTGGACACCCTCGCTCTAGAAGTCATGTTTACTTTGGACACCCTCGCTCTAGAAGTCATGTTTACTCTGGACACCCTCGCTCTAGAAGTCATGTTTACTTTGGACGCCCTCGCTCTAGAAGTCATGTTTACTCTGGACACCCTCGCTCTAGAAGTCATGTTTACTTTGGACACCCTCGCTCTAGAAGTCATGTTTACTTTGGACACCCTCGCTCTAGAAGTCATGTTTACTTTGGACACCCTCGCTCTAGAAGTCATGTTTACTCTGGACACCCTCGCTCTAGAAGTCATGTTTACTTTGGACGCCCTCGCTCTAGAAGTCATGTTTACTCTGGACACCCTCGCTCTAGAAGTCATGTTTACTTTGGACACCCTCGCTCTAGAAGTCATGTTTACTTTGGACACCCTCGCTCTAGAAGTCATGTTTACTCTGGACGCCCTCGCTCTAGAAGTCATGTTTACTTTGGACACCCTCGCTCTAGAAGTCATGTTTACTTTGGACACCCTCGCTCTAGAAGTCATGTTTACTTTGGACACCCTCGCTCTAGAAGTCATGTTTACTTTGGACACCCTCGCTCTAGAAGTCATGTTTACTTTGGACACCCTCGCTCTAGAAGTCATGTTTACTTTGGACACCCTCGCTCTAGAAGTCATGTTTACTTTGGACACCCTCGCTCTAGAAGTCATGTTTACTTTGGACACCCTCGCTCTAGAAGTCATGTTTACTTTGGACGCCCTCGCTCTAGAAGTCATGTTTACTTTGGACGCCCTCGCTCTAGAAGTCATGTTTACTTTGGACGCCCTCGCTCTAGAAGTCATGTTTACTTTGGACACCCTCGCTCTAGAAGTCATGTTTACTTTGGACACCCTCGCTCTAGAAGTCATGTTTACTTTGGACACCCTCGCTCTAGAAGTCATGTTTACTTTGGACACCCTCGCTCTAGAAGTCATGTTTACTTTGGACACCCTCGCTCTAGAAGTCATGTTTACTTTGGACACCCTCGCTCTAGAAGTCATGTTTACTTTGGACGCCCTCGCTCTAGAAGTCATGTTTACTTTGGACGCCCTCGCTCTAGAAGTCATGTTTACTTTGGACACCCTCGCTCTAGAAGTCATGTTTACTTTGGACACCCTCGCTCTAGAAGTCATGTTTACTCTGGACGCCCTCGCTCTAGAAGTCATGTTTACTTTGGACACCCTCGCTCTAGAAGTCATGTTTACTTTGGACACCCTCGCTCTAGAAGTCATGTTTACTTTGGACACCCTCGCTCTAGAAGTCATGTTTACTTTGGACACCCTCGCTCTAGAAGTCATGTTTACTTTGGACACCCTCGCTCTAGAAGTCATGTTTACTTTGGACGCCCTCGCTCTAGAAGTCATGTTTACTCTGGACGCCCTCGCTCTAGAAGTCATGTTTACTTTGGACGCCCTCGCTCTAGAAGTCATGTTTACTCTGGACACCCTCGCTCTAGAAGTCATGTTTACTTTGGACGCCCTCGCTCTAGAAGTCATGTTTACTCTGGACACCCTCGCTCTAGAAGTCATGTTTACTTTGGACACCCTCGCTCTAGAAGTCATGTTTACTTTGGACACCCTCGCTCTAGAAGTCATGTTTACTTTGGACACCCTCGCTCTAGAAGTCATGTTTACTCTGGACACCCTCGCTCTAGAAGTCATGTTTACTTTGGACGCCCTCGCTCTAGAAGTCATGTTTACTCTGGACACCCTCGCTCTAGAAGTCATGTTTACTTTGGACACCCTCGCTCTAGAAGTCATGTTTACTTTGGACACCCTCGCTCTAGAAGTCATGTTTACTTTGGACACCCTCGCTCTAGAAGTCATGTTTACTTTGGACACCCTCGCTCTAGAAGTCATGTTTACTTTGGACACCCTCGCTCTAGAAGTCATGTTTACTTTGGACACCCTCGCTCTAGAAGTCATGTTTACTCTGGACACCCTCGCTCTAGAAGTCATGTTTACTTTGGACGCCCTCGCTCTAGAAGTCATGTTTACTTTGGACGCCCTCGCTCTAGAAGTCATGTTTACTCTGGACACCCTCGCTCTAGAAGTCATGTTTACTTTGGACACCCTCGCTCTAGAAGTCATGTTTACTCTGGACACCCTCGCTCTAGAAGTCATGTTTACTTTGGACACCCTCGCTCTAGAAGTCATGTTTACTCTGGACGCCCTCGCTCTAGAAGTCATGTTTACTTTGGACGCCCTCGCTCTAGAAGTCATGTTTACTTTGGACGCCCTCGCTCTAGAAGTCATGTTTACTTTGGACACCCTCGCTCTAGAAGTCATGTTTACTTTGGACACCCTCGCTCTAGAAGTCATGTTTACTTTGGACACCCTCGCTCTAGAAGTCATGTTTACTTTGGACACCCTCGCTCTAGAAGTCATGTTTACTTTGGACACCCTCGCTCTAGAAGTCATGTTTACTTTGGACACCCTCGCTCTAGAAGTCATGTTTACTTTGGACACCCTCGCTCTAGAAGTCATGTTTACTCTGGACACCCTCGCTCTAGAAGTCATGTTTACTTTGGACACCCTCGCTCTAGAAGTCATGTTTACTCTGGACACCCTCGCTCTAGAAGTCATGTTTACTTTGGACACCCTCGCTCTAGAAGTCATGTTTACTTTGGACACCCTCGCTCTAGAAGTCATGTTTACTTTGGACACCCTCGCTCTAGAAGTCATGTTTACTTTGGACACCCTCGCTCTAGAAGTCATGTTTACTTTGGACACCCTCGCTCTAGAAGTCATGTTTACTCTGGACACCCTCGCTCTAGAAGTCATGTTTACTTTGGACACCCTCGCTCTAGAAGTCATGTTTACTCTGGACACCCTCGCTCTAGAAGTCATGTTTACTTTGGACACCCTCGCTCTAGAAGTCATGTTTACTTTGGACACCCTCGCTCTAGAAGTCATGTTTACTCTGGACGCCCTCGCTCTAGAAGTCATGTTTACTTTGGACGCCCTCGCTCTAGAAGTCATGTTTACTTTGGACGCCCTCGCTCTAGAAGTCATGTTTACTTTGGACACCCTCGCTCTAGAAGTCATGTTTACTTTGGACACCCTCGCTCTAGAAGTCATGTTTACTTTGGACACCCTCGCTCTAGAAGTCATGTTTACTTTGGACACCCTCGCTCTAGAAGTCATGTTTACTTTGGACACCCTCGCTCTAGAAGTCATGTTTACTTTGGACACCCTCGCTCTAGAAGTCATGTTTACTTTGGACACCCTCGCTCTAGAAGTCATGTTTACTTTGGACACCCTCGCTCTAGAAGTCATGTTTACTCTGGACACCCTCGCTCTAGAAGTCATGTTTACTTTGGACACCCTCGCTCTAGAAGTCATGTTTACTTTGGACACCCTCGCTCTAGAAGTCATGTTTACTCTGGACACCCTCGCTCTAGAAGTCATGTTTACTTTGGACACCCTCGCTCTAGAAGTCATGTTTACTCTGGACACCCTCGCTCTAGAAGTCATGTTTACTTTGGACACCCTCGCTCTAGAAGTCATGTTTACTCTGGACGCCCTCGCTCTAGAAGTCATGTTTACTTTGGACGCCCTCGCTCTAGAAGTCATGTTTACTTTGGACGCCCTCGCTCTAGAAGTCATGTTTACTCTGGACGCCCTCGCTCTAGAAGTCATGTTTACTTTGGACACCCTCGCTCTAGAAGTCATGTTTACTTTGGACGCCCTCGCTCTAGAAGTCATGTTTACTTTGGACGCCCTCGCTCTAGAAGTCATGTTTACTTTGGACACCCTCGCTCTAGAAGTCATGTTTACTTTGGACACCCTCGCTCTAGAAGTCATGTTTACTCTGGACACCCTCGCTCTAGAAGTCATGTTTACTTTGGACACCCTCGCTCTAGAAGTCATGTTTACTCTGGACGCCCTCGCTCTAGAAGTCATGTTTACTTTGGACGCCCTCGCTCTAGAAGTCATGTTTACTTTGGACACCCTCGCTCTAGAAGTCATGTTTACTTTGGACACCCTCGCTCTAGAAGTCATGTTTACTTTGGACACCCTCGCTCTAGAAGTCATGTTTACTTTGGACACCCTCGCTCTAGAAGTCATGTTTACTCTGGACGCCCTCGCTCTAGAAGTCATGTTTACTTTGGACGCCCTCGCTCTAGAAGTCATGTTTACTTTGGACACCCTCGCTCTAGAAGTCATGTTTACTTTGGACGCCCTCGCTCTAGAAGTCATGTTTACTCTGGACACCCTCGCTCTAGAAGTCATGTTTACTTTGGACACCCTCGCTCTAGAAGTTATGTTTACTTTGGACACCCTCGCTCTAGAAGTTATGTTTACTTTGGACGCCCTCGCTCTAGAAGTCATGTTTACTTTGGACACCCTCGCTCTAGAAGTCATGTTTACTTTGGACACCCTCGCTCTAGAAGTTATGTTTACTTTGGACGCCCTCGAGACGCGAACACTAAGAAATGCAAGCTAAACTTCAATGCTAACATTAGCGTGCTAACAGATTGCATCAAGTAATAAGTTATAGGACTATGAAGCCTACGCATGCAAAATTATTGGAAAAAAATTAGCATGCTAACAGTTAGCATGTGTCACGTACCTAATAGAATGGATGGATGGTGTTTGGCTGCAAAGTTGTCTAAAACAAGTTAGCATGCTAACAGTTAGCATGTGTCACGTATCTGACGCTGAGGTGTTTGGCTGCAAAATGATTGACAGGCACGCCTTGTAGATGTGACATTAGCATATTGAATGCTGACCTTTGACCTGCAGCAGCATGAGTTTCCTGTAGGGCAGGGCACTGTTGTTGGACGTGTCCTCACACACCTGGACGCTGCGCAGGTGCACGCTGCTCACCTTCTCCTGGCTGCGCAGACCCGCCAACGCTGCCTCACACAGACTCTCTGCAGGCCACAACACAAGGAGAGTCACACACACACACACCTGTGGCACAGATCATACACACACACCTGTGGCACAGATCATACACACACACCTGTGGCACAGATCATACACACACACCTGTGGCACAGATCATACACACACACCTGTGGCACAGATCATACACACACACCTGTGGCACAGATCATACATACACACCTGTGGCACAGATCATACACACACACACACCTGTGGCACAGATCATACACACACACACACCTGTGGCACAGATCATACACACACACCTGTGGCACAGATCATACACACACACACACCTGTGGCACAGATCATACACACACACCTGTGGCACAGATCATACACACACACACACCTGTGGCACAGATCATACACACACACCTGTGGCACAGATCATACATACACACACCTGTGGCACAGATCATACACACACACCTGTGGCACAGATCATACACACACACCTGTGGCACAGATCATACACACACACCTGTGGCACAGATCATACATACACACCTGTGGCACAGATCATACACACACACACACCTGTGGCACAGATCATACACACACACACACCTGTGGCACAGATCATACACACACACCTGTGGCACAGATCATACACACACACACACCTGTGGCACAGATCATACACACACACCTGTGGCACAGATCATACACACACACCTGTGGCACAGATCATACACACACACCTGTGGCACAGATCATACATACACACACCTGTGGCACAGATCATACACACACACCTGTGGCACAGATCATACACACACACACCTGTGGCACAGATCATACACACACACACACCTGTGGCACAGATCATACACACACACCTGTGGCACAGATCATACACACACACACCTGTGGCACAGTAAGTACAGTATGCTCACAGTATGATATGAAGATGACTTACAGTAAGTACAGTATGTTCACAGTATGATATGCAGATGACTTACAGTAAGTACAGTATGTTCACAGTATATGAAGATGACTTACAGTAAGTACAGTATGTTCACAGTATATGCAGATGACTTACAGTAAGTACAGTATGTTCACAGTATATGCAGATGACTTACAGTAAGTACAGTATGCTCACAGTATGATATGAAGATGACTTACAGTAAGTACAGTATGTTCACAGTATGATATGCAGATGACTTACAGTAAGTACAGTATGTTCACAGTATATGAAGATGACTTACAGTAAGTACAGTATGTTCACAGTATGATATACAGATGACTTACAGTAAGTACAGTATGTTCACAGTATATGCAGATGACTTACAGTAAGTACAGTATGTTCACATTATATGCAGATGACTTACAGTAAGTACAGTATGTTCACAGTATATGCAGATGACTTACAGTAAGTACAGTATGTTCACAGTATGATATGAAGATGACTTACAGTAAGTACAGTATGTTCACATTATATGCAGATGACTTACAGTAAGTACAGTATGTTCACAGTATATGCAGATGACTTACAGTAATTACAGTATGTTCACATTATATGCAGATGACTTACAGTAAGTACAGTATGTTCACAGTATATGCAGATGACTTACAGTAAGTACAGTATGTTCACAGTATGATATGAAGATGACTTACAGTAAGTACAGTATGTTCACATTATATGCAGATGACTTACAGTAAGTACAGTATGTTCACAGTATATGCAGATGACTTACAGTAATTACAGTATGTTCACATTATATGCAGATGACTTACAGTAAGTACAGTATGTTCACAGTATATGCAGATGACTTACAGTAAGTACAGTATGTTCACAGTATGATATGAAGATGACTTACAGTAAGTACAGTATGTTCACATTATATGCAGATGACTTACAGTAAGTACAGTATGTTCACAGTATATGCAGATGACTTACAGTAAGTACAGTATGTTCACAGTATGATATGAAGATGACTTACAGTAAGTACAGTATGGTCACAGTATGATATGCAGATGACTTACAGTAAGTACAGTATGCTCACAGTATGATATGCAGATGACTTACAGTAAGTACAGTATGTTCACAGTATGATATGAAGATGACTTACAGTAAGTACAGTATGTTCACATTATATGCAGATGACATACAGTAAGTACAGTATGTTCACAGTATATGCAGATGACTTACAGTAAGTACAGTATGTTCACAGTATGATATGAAGATGACTTACAGTAAGTACAGTATGCTCACAGTATGATATGCAGATGACTTACAGTAAGTACAGTATGTTCACAGTATGATATGCAGATGACTTACAGTAAGTACAGTATGTTCACAGTATGATATGCAGATGACTTACAGTAAGTACAGTATGCTCACAGTATGATATGCAGATGACTTACAGTAAGTACAGTATGTTCACAGTATGATATGCAGATGACTTACAGTAAGTACAGTATGTTCACAGTATGATATGCAGATGACTTACAGTAAGTACAGTATGTTCACAGTATGATATGAAGATGACTTACAGTAAGTACAGTATGTTCACAGTGTGATATGAAGATGACTTACAGTAAGTACAGTATGTTCACATTATATGCAGATGACTTACAGTAAGTACAGTATGTTCACATTATATGCAGATGACTTACAGTAAGTACAGTATGTTCACAGTATGATATGCAGATGACTTACAGTAAGTACAGTATGTTCACAGTATGATATGAAGATGACTTACAGTAAGTACAGTATGCTCACAGTATGATATGAAAATTACTTACAGTAAGTACAGTATGCTGACAGTATTATATGAAGATGACTTACAGTAAGTACAGTATGCTCACAGTATGATATGAAGATGACTTACAGTAAGTACAGTATGCTCACAGTATGATATGAAGATGACTTACAGTAAGTACAGTATGCTCACCTTTCATCTTGCTGCTCTCCATCAGGCCCACATTGAGGTGCTGCTCCACGTACTGCAGTCTGATGTCCTCCCTGGAGGCCAACATCTTCACGGGGTTCTTGGACGCAGGAACATTGCGTGTGGGCCGCACCGCTCTCTTGTGCCGCACCATGCTGGACACCAACCTAATGGAAACACATCACCGTACAGTAAACACGTCACCGTACAGTAAACAGGTCAGGTACAGTAAACAGGTCAGGGTACAGTAAACATGTCAGGGTACAGTACAGTCCCCACATCACAGGTACAGTAAACAGGTCACAGGCACAGTAAACATGTCAGGGTACAGTACAGTCCCCACATCACAGGTACAGTAAACAGGTCACAGGCACAGTAAACATGTCAGGGTACAGTAAACAGGTCAGGGTACAGTAAACAGGTCACAGGCACAGTAAACATGTCAGGGTACAGTAAACAGGTCAGGGTACAGTAAACAGGTCAGGGTACAGTAAACATGTCAGAGTACAGTAAACATGTAGTAAGCTGGTACAGTAGTGTGGATTCACTTTATCTGCAGGGTGGAGGTCTTACTCTGGGGTCTGAGGACCAAAGATGGCGTCAAAGTCCTCCAGCAGCGCCACCTTGCTGCCGGCAGGAGGAACTTGGTCCACTCGGGGGAAGAACTTGGAAAAGATCTCATCCTCCAGTTGCATCACTTCCTTCATCTTCTCCTGCGTTACCATGACGCCCGCCTCTGTGACTGTTGATGCTGTATATATTAACATATACTGTATACAGTATTATATCATATTATACATCACTTCCTGCTAATATATGCTTACTTCCTGCTAATATCTGCTTAATTCCTGCTTACTTCCTGCTAATATCTGCTTACTTAATGCTAATATCTGCTTACTTAATGCTAATATCTGCTTACTTCCTGCTTATATCTGCTTACTTCCTGCTAATATCTGCTTACTTCCTGCTAATATCTGCTTACTTCCTGCTAATATCTGCTTACTTAATGCTAATATCTGCTTACTTCCTGCTTATATCTGCTTACTTCCTGCTAATATCTGCTTACTTCCTGCTAATATCTGCTTACTTCCTGCTAATATCTGCTTACTTCCTGCTAATATCTGCTTACTTTCTGCTAATATCTGCTTACTTCCTGCTAATATCTGTTACTTCCTGCTAATATCTGCTTACTTCCTGCTAATATCTGCTTACTTCCTGCTAATATCTGCTTACTTCCTGCTAATGTCTAATTACTTCCTGGTAATATCTAATTACTTCCTGCTAATATCTAATTACTTCCTGTTAACATCTGCTTACTACCTGCTAATATCTGCTTACTTCCTGTTAACATTTGCTTACTTCCTGTTAACATCTGCTTACTTCCTGTTAATATCGGCTTACTTCCTGCTAATATCTGCTTACTTCCTGCTAATATCTGCTTACCCTCTGCTAACATCTGCTTACTTCCTGCTAATATCTGCTTACTTCCTGTTAATATCTGCTTACTTCCTGCTAATATCTTCTTACTTCCTGTTAATATCTGCTTACTTCCTGTTAACATCTGCTTACTTCCTGTTAACATCTGCTTACTTCCTGCTAATATCTGCTTACTTCCTTTTAATAACTGCTTACTTCCTGGTAATATCCTCTTACTTCCTGGTAATATCTGCTTACTTCCTGCTAATATCTGCTTACTTCCTGCTAATATCTGCTTACTTCCTGCTAATATCTGCTTACTTCCTGTTAACATCTGCTTACTTCCTGCTAATATCTGCTTACTTCCTGGTAATATCTGCTTACTTCCTGCTAATATCTGCTTACTTCCTGCTAATATCTAATTACTTCCTGTTAACATCTGCTTACTTCCTGCTAATATCTGCTTACTTCCTGTTAATATCTGCTTACTTCCTGTTAACATCTGCTTACTTCCTGTTAACATCTGCTTACTTCCTGTTAATATCTGCTTACTTCCTTTTAATAACTGCTTACTTCCTGTTAATATCTGCTTACTTCCTTTTAATAACTGCTTACTTCCTGGTAATATCTGCTTACTTCCTGCTAATATCTGCTTACTTCCTGCTAATATCTGCTTACTTCCTGCTAATATCTGCTTACTTCCTGTTAACATCTGCTTACTTCCTGCTAATATCTGCTTACTTCCTTTTAATAACTGCTTACTTCCTGGTAATATCTGCTTACTCCTGGTAGTATCTGCTTACTTCCTGTTAACATCTGCTTACTTCCTGCTAATATCTGCTTACTTCCTGCTAATATCTGCTTACTTCCTGTTAACATCTGCTTACTTCCTGCTAATATCTAATTACTTCCTGCTAATATCTGCTTACTTCCTGTTAATATCTGCTCACTTCCTGCTAATATCTAATTACTTCCTGTTAACATCTGCTTACTTCCTGCTAGTATCTAATTACTTCCTGCTAATATCTGCTTACTTCCTGCTAATATCTAATTACTTCCTGCTAATATCTGCTTACTTCCTGCTAATATCTGCTTACTTCCTGTTAATATCTGCTCACTTCCTGCTAATATCTAATTACTTCCTGTTAACATCTGCTTACTTCCTGCTAGTATCTAATTACTTCCTGCTAATATCTGCTTACTTCCTGTTAATATCTAATTACTTCCTACTAATATCTGCTTACTTCCTGCTAATATCTGCTTACTTCCTTTTAATATCTGCTTACCTCCTGCTAATATCTAATTACTTCCTGCTAATATCTAATTATTTCCTGCTAATATCTGCTTTCTTCCGTAGAGTACTAAGTAGTAATATTAGTACAAAGTAGTAATATTAGAGAGAGAAAAGTAACCTTTACTGTTGATCTTTCCAAGGAAACTCTCCAACTTCTCCAACTTCTTGTCTGACTCCACCTTCATGTCAGCTATCAGGAGCATCTCTGCTGCGACATCAACAACACTAGTCAAGTCACACCAGAGTACTAGTCAATGGACTAGAGTACTAATATGTTTGTTTAAAGTCAAAGTGACTACAGTACTAGTCAAGTGACACCAGAGTACTAGTCAAGGGACTAGAGTACTAATATGTTTGTTTAAAGTCAAACTGACTACAGTACTAGTCAAGTCACACCAGAGTACTAGTCAAGGGACTAGAGTACTAATATGTTTGTTTAAAGTCAAAGTGACTACAGTACTAGTCAAGTGACACCAGAGTACTAGTCAAGGGACTAGAGTACTAATTTGTTTGTTTAAAGTCAAAGTGACTACAGTACTAGTCAAGTGACACCAGAGTACTAATGAAGGGACTAGAGTACTAATATGTTTGTTTAAAGTCAAAGTGACTACAGTACTAGTCAAGTCACACCAGAGTACTAGTGAAGGGACTAGAGTACTAATATGTTTGTTTAAAGTCAAAGTGACTACAGTACTAGTCAAGTCACACCAGAGTACTAGTCAAGGGACTAGAGTACTAATATGTTTGTTTAAAGTCAAAGTGACTACAGTACTAGTCAAGTCACACCAGAGTACTAGTCAAGGGACTAGAGTACTAATATGTTTGTTTAAAGTCAAAGTGACTACAGTACTAGTCAAGTCACACCAGAGTACTAGTCAAGGGACTAGAGTACTAATATGTTTGTTTAAAGTCAAAGTGACTACAGTACTAGTCAAGTCACACCAGAGTACTAGTCAAGGGACTAGAGTACTAATATGTTTGTTTAAAGTCAAAGTGACTACAGTACTAGTCAAGTCACACCAGAGTACTAGTCAATGGACTAGAGTACTAATACACTTGTTAAAGTCAAAGTGACTACAGTACTAGTCAAGTGACACTTTACTACACAAGGGACTAGAGTACTAATACATTTTAGAGTAAACGTGACTGCAGTACTAGTAAAGTGACACCAGCATACTAATAAAGTAACTAAAATACTAATACAATGATTTGAGTACTAGTTAAGTGACTAAAGACACCTAGTCAAGTCACTATATAAGTTGACTAGAGTACTAGAAAAGTGACTATAGAGTAATAGTAAAGTGACTATAAAGTACTAGTAAGGTGATGAGAGTATTGGTAAAGTGACTATAGAGTACTAGTAAAGTGACTATAGAGTACTAGTAAGGTGATGATAGTATTAGTAAAGTGATTATAGAGTACTGAGAGTATTGGTAAAGTGACTATAGAGTACTAGTAAAGTGACTATAGAGTACTAGTAAGGTGATGATAGTATTAGTAAAGTGACTATAGAGTACTAGTAAAGTGACTATAAAGTACTAGTAAGGTGATGAGAGTATTAGTAAAGTGACTATAGAGTACTAGTAAAGTGACTATAGAGTACTAGTAAAGTGACTATAAAGTACTAGTAAGGTGATGAGAGTATTAGTAAAGTGACTATAGAGTACTAGTAAAGTGACTATAGAGTACTAGTAAAGTGACTATAGAGTACTAGTAAAGTGACTATAAAGTACTAGTAAGGTGATGAGAGTATTAGTAAAGTGACTATAGAGTACTAGTAAAGTGACTATAGAGTACTAGTAAGGTGATGAGAGTATTAGTAAAAAGACTATAGAGTACTAGTAAAGTGACTATAGAGTACTAGTAAGGTGATGAGAGTATTAGTAAAGTGACTATAGAGTACTAGTAAAGTGACTATAGAGTAACAGTAAAGTGATTATAGAGTACTAGTAAGGTGATGAGAGTATTAGTAAAGTGACTATAGAGTACTAGTAAGGTGATGAGAGTATTAGTAAAGTGACTATAGAGTACTAGTAAAGTGACTATAGAGTAACAGTAAAGTGATTATAGAGTACTAGTAAGGTGATGAGAGTATTAGTAAAGTGACTATAGAGTACTAGTAAGGTGATGAGAGTATTAGTAAAGTGACTATAGAGTACTAGTAAAGTGACTATAGAGTACTAGTAAGGTGATGAGAGTATTAGTAAAGTGACTATAGAGTACTAGTAAAGTGACTATAGAGTACTAGTAAGGTGATGAGAGTATTAGTAAAGTGACTATAGAGTACTAGTAAAGTGACTATAGAGTACTAGTAAAGTGATGAGAGTATTAGTAAAGTGACTATAGAGTACTAGTAAAGTGATGAGAGTATTAGTAAAGTGACTATAGAGTACTAGTAAAGTGACTATAGAGTACTAGTAAGGTGATGAGAGTATTAGTAAAGTGACTATAGAGTACTAGTAAAGTGATTGGAGTTTTATTAAAGTGACTAGAGTACTAAAAAATGATTTGAGTACTAGTTAAGTGACTAAAGAGTACTAGTAAAGTGTCAAGGGACTAGAGTAGGAATACATGTGTTAGAGTACTAGTAAGTAGTCAGACCTTCCTGAGGTTTGGAGATGTTGTTGCTGCTCCTCTTGACTTTAGTTTGCAGGACACAGGGAGAGATCATCCCTGACAAGCAGAATACATGTAGAAGTAACCATGTTGACTAAATGTTGAATAGATGTAGAAGTAACCATGTTGACTAAATGTTGAATAGATGTAGAAGTAACCATGTTGACTAAATGTTGAATAGATGTAGAAGTAACCATGTTGACTAAATGTTGAATAGATGTAGAAGTAACCATGTTGACTAAATGTTGAATACATGTAGAAGTAACCATGTTGACTAAATGTTGAATAGATGTAGAAGTAACCATGTTGACTAAATACATTGTTGTTGTCTACCTCTCTTGTGCATGCGAGCAGACACGGTGAACTGGTCAGAGTCGTTGGCAGCTCCTTGGCCTTTGGACCTCCAAGCTTCTTCTTGAGCTTCCATCTGCTCCTTCCTCTCCTGGATGGATGTGTGAGTCTCCATGTATATATATATATATGTGTAGATATATATATATATATATATATATATGTGTAGATATATATATATATATATATATATGTAGATATATATATATATATATATATATATATATCTACACATATATATATATATATATATATATCTACACATATATATATATATATATATATATATCTACACACATATATATATATATATATATATATATGTGTAGATATATATATATATATATATATATATATATATACATGTGTAGATATATATATATATATCTACACATATATATATATATATATATATATATATATATGTGTAGATATATATCTACACACATATATATATATATATATATATATATATATGTAGATATATATATATATATATCTACACACATATATATATATAAATATATATATATATATGTGTAGATATATAAATATATATATATATATATATATATATATCTACACATATATATATATATATATCTACACATATATATATATATATATACATATATATATATATATATATATATATATATATATATATATATATATATATATATATATATATATATATATATATATATATATATGTGTGTAGATATATATATATATATATATATATATATATATATATATATATATATATATATATATATATATATATATATTTATATATATATAAATATATATATGTATATGATGGATTATAAATTAGGTCTAAAAATAAAAATAAAATGTTTATTGATTATCTGAAATGGCATGCAAGAAAAATATCAAGCCAATAAGCACTGAAACAGGAAGTGGAACACTTCTTTTTTGTCGCAGAGAAGTAGAAGTAAACATTCTGCTTGAAGAATACTGACCTTCTACTTAAAGATATCTATTAGTACCTTGTCCTTCAAGCTCTGCTCCAGCTCCCACAGGTGGGCGTGTAGGTCGCCTACAGCCACATCCAGCGCTCCCTGCTCCTTGCCGAGTCTCTTCCTCCACTCGTCCTCGCCGCTCTTCTTCAGCAGAGCCACCCTGAGACAAAGAAGCAGGGAATTACTCTTCTTTCTTCACGGAACTCACATGACCGCTGAAGTGACCACGGAACCAAGAGTGGAACATTCACTTCACTCTAGCAACACTTCTGGAAATGTTGTATTGACCTCAGCCTCTATTAATGACCAACACACACTACAAAGTATCCAAATGATGACAATCACTAATCACAGGTGTATACAATCCAGCACTTAGGCATGGAGACTGTTTCTACTAACATGTGTGAAAGAATGGGCCGCTTTCAGTGATTTCCAGCATGGAACTGT
Organism: Entelurus aequoreus; assembly: GCF_033978785.1. Taxonomy (NCBI): domain Eukaryota; kingdom Metazoa; phylum Chordata; class Actinopteri; order Syngnathiformes; family Syngnathidae; genus Entelurus; species Entelurus aequoreus. The sequence continues at coordinate 57,295,210 of NC_084745.1, forward strand.
CATAGGATGCCACCTGTGCAACAAATCCAGTCCTCGCTCCTAAATATTCTAAAGTCAACTTTATTATCAATCAATGTTTATTTTTATTATATATTATAATAAGAAAAGTGAAGAGTTTGGGAACAACAGCAACTCAGCCCCCAAGTGGTAGGCCAGGTGAACTGCCAGAGAGGTCAGCATAGTGCAAAGACTTTCTGCACAGTCACTTGCCATGTCACCTTCCAATTAGCCCACGTACAGCACGCAGAGAGCTTCATGGAATGGCTTTCCATGGCCGAGCAGCTACATCTAAGCCATACATCAGCAAGTCCAATGCAAAGCGTGGGATGCAGTGGTGTAAAGGACATCACCACTGGACTCTAGAGCAGTGGAGACGCCTTCT
>NC_084745.1:57298091-57308091 GCF_033978785.1 Entelurus aequoreus
GATCTTGGTCTCATCTGTCCATAAGATGTTGTTCCAGAACTGCACGGGCTCTTTTACATGTTTCTTTGCAAACTATAATCTGGCCTTCCTGTTTTGGAGGCTCACCAATGGTTTACACCTTGTGATGAAACCTCCGTATTTCCTCTGGTGAAGTCTTCTCTTACTTGTTGACTTGGACACAGATACACCTACTGTACCTCCTGGAGACTTTTCTTCATCTGCCCAACTGTTCTTTCTTTCTTTTAGTTGATTTGGAACATGAACACATTTACATCATAATACATCACACAATTTCATATCATTTCATTTACATCATGCCCGAAAAGGAGTAGGAAGAAGCTAAGCTTATTTAATCCTACCCCTTTCCCTCTTCAGAGCATTTACAATTATATAAAATCATTTACTGACCTTTTTATATGATAAAATAACATCTATGAATTAGTATATACAACAGTTTGTAATATGTAATTAATTAATTCAGTCATTATTAACATACTGAGATGAAGAATATTTTCAATAAGGTTGGAAGTTTTTCTCATAATTCTTCTTCTTTGTACTTTGTAAGCACTATTAATTTAAACAACCTCTTCAACTGGATCATGTCAGTACAATTTTTAACTTCTTTACTTCATCCATTCCATCATTTAATTCCACATACTGTTATGCTAAAAGTTTTAAGTGTTGTACGTGCATATAAATGTTTGAAATTATTTTTTCCTCTAAGGTTATATTTCTCCTCTTTAGTTGAGAAGAAATGTTGTACATTCTTTGCTAGCAGGTTATAGATTGCTTTGTACATCATTTTAGCTGTTTGCAATTTTACCAAATCACCAAACTTTAATATTTTTGACTTAATAAATCAATGTTCTCTATATCCAACATTATGTATTATTCTAACTGATCTTTTTTGTAACATGGTTAACGAATGTAACGCACATTTGTAGTTATTTCCCCATATTTATGCACAATACTGTTGTGAAGGGCTTTTTCTTGACAAGGGAAAGGTTTTGCCTGTCATCCACCACACTTGTTTTCCCTGGTCTTCCAGGTATTTTGGTGTTGCTGAGCTCAGCAGTGCGTTCTCTCTTTTTAAGAATGTACCAAACAGTTTGTTTGGCCACACCTCATGTTTTTGCTATCTCTCTGATGGCTTTGTTTTGATTTTTCCACATAATGATGGCTTACTTCACTGACAGTGACAGCTTTTTGGACTTCATATTGAGAAATGACCTCTCCAGATTCCAAATGAATATACCACACTTGAAATGACATCTAGGCCTTTTATCTGCTCTTTGTAAATGAAATACATGAAAAAAAAAACAAGGGAATAACACACACCTGGCCATGGAACAGCTGAGTAGCCAATTGTCCAATTACTTTTGGTCCCTTAAAGGCCTACTGAAAGCCACTACTAGCGACCACGCAGTCTCATAGTTTATATATCAATGATGAAATCTTAACATTATAACACATGCCACATGCTTATAAAGTGACATTTTAAATTTGCCGCTAAACTTCCGGTTCGAAAAGCCTCTGAGGATGACGTATGCGCGTGACGTAGCCCGGCGAACACGGGTATGCCTTCCACATTGAAGCCAATACGAAAAAGCTCTGTTTTCATTTCATAATTCCACAGTATTCTGGACATCTGTGTTCGTGAATCTGTTGCAATCATGTTCATTGCATTACGGAGAAGGAAGCTGAGCAAGCAAAGAAGAAAGTTCTCGGTGCGAAATGGACGTATTTTTCGAACGTAGTCAGCAACAACAGTACACAGCCGGCGCTTCTTTGTTTACATTCCCGAAAGATGCAGTCAAGATGGAAGAACTCGGATAACAGAGACTCTAACCAGGAGGACTTTTGACCTCGATACACAGACGCCTGTAGAGAACTGGGACAACACAGACTCTTACCAGGATTACTTTGATTTGGATGACAAAGACGCAGACGTGCTACTGTGAGTATGCAGCTTTGGCTTTTTTTTGTGAATGTACGTAACTTTTTAAAAATATATAAGCTTTATGAACCTTGGGTTAGGTGAACGGTCTTTTGGGCTGAGTGATTGTGTGTGTTGATCAGGTGTTTGAATTGTATTGGCGTGTTCTATGGAGCTAGGAGCTAGCAGAGGAGCTAGGAGCTAGCATAACAAACACGCAGGTGTTTTTATGCAGGATTAATTAGTGTCATATTAAATATAAGCCTGGTTGTGTTGTGGCTAATAGAGTATATATATGTCTTGTGTTTATTTACTGTTGTAGTCATTCCCAGCTGAATATCAGGTCACCCCCGCCTCTCACAGCATCTTCCCTATCTGAATAGCTTCAACTCCCCACTAGTCCTTCACTTGCACTTTCCTCATCCACAAATCTTTCATCCTCGCTCAAATTAATGGGGAAATTGTCGCTTTCTCGGTCCGAATCTCTCTCACTTCATGCGGCCATCATTGTAAACAATAGGGAACTTTGCGTATATGTTCAACTGACTACGTCACGCTACTTCCGGTAGGGGCAAGCCTTTTTTTTATCAGATACCAAAAGTTGCAATCTTTATCGTCGTTGTTCTATACTAAATCCTTTCAGCAAAAATATGGCAATATCGCGAAATGATCAAGTATGACACATAGAATAGATCTGCTATTCCCGTTTAAATAAAAAAAATTCATTTCAGTAGGCCTTTAAGGGTTTGGGGAACACGCATGCGCGAGTGAGTTGGCGGAGAACTTGAGTGTGTGTGAGCGTGACTTTTGGCTAACAGCAGCTCGTGTATGTGTGTGCGTTACTTTTTGAACTACAACCAGTTACCGCTTGTTAATAAAGCGATTGAGCAGCGCTTCCTCGTCTGTGTGACTCCTTCTCCACTGCGGGGCATTACAATACTTACAGCAACACAACAAGGACTACTTACTACGCCTAGCCCAGGGGTCGGCAACACAAAATGTTGAAAGAGCCATATTGGACCAAAAATACAAAAACAAATCTGTCTGGAGCCGCAAAAAATTAAAAGCCATATTACATGTGTCATGAGATATAAATGTAATTAAGAGGACTTAAAGGAAACTAAATGAGCTCAAATATAGCTACAAATGAGGCATAATGATGCAATATGTACATATAGCTAGCCTAAATAGCATGTTAGCATCGATTAGCTTGCAGTCATGCAGTGACCAAATATGTCTGATTAGCACTTCACACAAGTCAATAACATCAACAAAACTCACCTTTGTGCACTCATGCCCAACGTTAAAAGTGTGGTGGACAAAATGAGACAGAAAAAAAAGTGGCATAAAACACGTCCTAGAAAGTCGGAGAAAGTTATACATGGAAACAAACTATACGGCGAGTTCAAGGACCGCCAAAATTAGTAGGACAAAACGGCGCTCGCCAAATACTCGAATCAGTGAAGCATGTTTAATATAAACAGTGTGATTTATAACAATTAGCGAGGTTTGTGTCATGTTTGTCCTCCTACAGTAACCATACTAAAACAAAAAAATTGATTTTTTTCCCCTCATCTTTTTCCATTCTTCATACATTTTTGAAAAATCTCCAGAGAGCCACTAGGGCGGCGCCAAAGAGCCGCATGCGGCTCTAGAGCCGCGGGTTGCCGACCCCCGGCCTAGCCGATGCTTGCCGCCAAACCCACGGATGAAGTCCTTCGCCGTGCCGTTGATCGCTGGAACGCAGGTGAGCACGGCTGTTGATGGCTTTCTATCTTCATTTGAGAACGATGCTATCGCGCTAGCTCAGTAGCTAAGTGTGTCGCCGATGTATTGTCGTGGAGATAAAAGTCACTTTAAATGTCCATTTCGCGTTCTCGACTCTCATTTTCAAGAGGATATAGTATCCCAGGTGGTTTCAAATACAAATCCGTGATCCACAATAGAAAAAGGAGAGAGTACATAGTTCTGTGAGGTCTGGTTGCTAAGTTAGCTTCAATGGCGTCGTTAGCACAGCATTGTTAACCTTCGCCAGCCTGGAAAGCATTAACCGTGTATTTACATGTCCACGGTTTAATAGTATTGTTGATTTTCTATCTATACTTCCAGTCAGGGGTTTATTTCTTTTGTTTCTATATGCAGTTAAAGCAAGATGCTATCACGTTAGCTCGTAGCTAAAGCATTTCGCCGATGTAAAAGGCACTGAATGTCCATTTGGCGTGCTCGACTCTCATTTTCAAGAGGATATAGTATCCCAGGTGGTTTAAAATACAAATCTGTGATCTACAATAGAAAAAGGAGAAAGTGTGGAATCCAATGAGCCAGCTTGTACCTAAGTTACGGTCAGAGCGAAAAAAGATACGTCCATCACTGCCTCTCAAGTCCTTCACTGTAACGTTCCTCATCTACGAATCTTTCATCCTGGCTCAAATTAATGAGGTAATCATCACTTTCTCGCTCCGAATCTCTCTCGCTCCATTGTAAACAACGGGGAATTGTGAGGAATACTAGCTCCTGTGACGTCACGCTACTTCCGCTACAGGCAAGGCTTTTTTTTTTATCAGCGAGCAAAAGTTGCCAACTTTATCGTCGATTTTCTCTACTAAATCCTTTCAGCAAAAATATGGCAATATCGCGAAATGATCAAGTATGACACATAGAATGGATCTGCTATTCCCGTTTAAATAAAAAAAAAATCATTTCAGTAGGCCTTAAAAAGTGTAAGGCACATATAAAAAGTGTTGTAATTCCTACAGCGTTCACCTGATTTGGATGTAAATACCCTCAAATTAAAGCTCAAAGTCTGCACTTAAAGCACATCTTGATTGTTTCATTTCAAATCCATTGTGGTGTTGTACAGAGCTGCAATACTGACAATTGTGTCAATGTCCAAATATTTATGGACCTAACTGTATATATACACATATATATACATATATAAATATATATACACATATATATACATATATACATATATATACACATATATATACATATATAAATATATATACACATATATATATATACACATACATATATATATATACACATATATATACATATATGCATTTTACAATGTGACTATTTCATCACCGTGGATTCATTGCTGCACTTCCTGTGTGGACCACTGACTCACCTCTCCTTGACAGACAGGTGTGTGGCCGCCATCACGTCACCCGTCTCATGTGCGGCCGCCATCACCTCGCCCATGTCGCCTTCAGACCACAGCAGGCTGGCAGGGAGTTGGGTGTGGGCGGAGTGTGTGTCTGCCATGGGGGGATGGTAAACACCTTTGGGCCTGGCAGAAGTGGACTGTGGCATCTCTGCAGCGCACACACACACACACACACACACACACACACACACGCACACACACACACACACACACGCACACACACACACACACACACACACACACACACACACACACACACACACACACACACGCACACACACACACACACACACACACACACACGCACACACACACACACACACACACACACACACACACACACACACACACACACACACACACACAACAACAACACAATCAATACACAGCTGGACAACAACTGTTCCACACATATTTCTATTATTTAGGGGTGTGGAATGTTATAAAATGTTTATTTCAGTGAAATGAGTCAAACACAACAATGGCAGCTATGAATAACACTAACTTATTTATTATTAACAGTCTGGAATGGACTTATGTTGTCTTTAAATCAGAGATGTCTTTGTTTTTCATCAAGTTAAGCAGTAAGTTGAATGATGCGGACACATTTGTTACTGGATACTTTCTAATACGCTTCTACCTTGGAGACTTTGTATGTGTAAGTAATGCGTAACTATAATTATTTGTTACTTGTTTATGTTGTCACCTTTTATTGTTCTATGATTATTACCTATGTCTAGCTAGTGTGCTATTGTGTGCTTAGCTGTTGTGTAGCTGCTAGCTCCTAGTAGCCTATAGTCTACCATGTTTACTTCTCGTAAATGACTTGACTAAAATAGCAGAAAAACTTTACAGCAGAAAAGTTTTTTGGTGACACAGTAAGTTGAATGATGCGGACACGTTTGTTACTGGATACTTTCTAATACAATTCTGCCCTGGAGACTTTGTATGTGTAAGTAATGTGTAACTATATTTATTTGGAATTTGTTCATATTGACACCGTTCAATGATTATTATCTATGTCTAGCTTGTGTGCTATTGTGTGCTTAGCTGTTGTGTAGCTGCTAGTAGCCTATAGCCTAGCATGTTTACCTTCTGTAAATAAAATAGAAGAACTATACACAATAAGTTTTTTTGGTGACACAGTAAGTTCAATGATGCGGACACGTTTGTTACTGGATACTTCCTAATATGCGTTTGTATGTGTAAGTAATATACAACTATAATTATTTGATACTTGTTTATATTGACACATTTTATTGTTCTATGATTATTACCTATGTCTAGCTTGTGTGCTATTGTGTGCTTAGCTGTTGTGTAGCTGCTAGTTTGCCTAGCATGTTTACCTTTAGTAAATGACTTTAGTAAAATAGAAGAGAGTGTGTGTTTATTGGAGGACATTTAGATGTTAACTGTGCACAAATAAACACACTGCAGGCAGGACTGCTTGTATCGCACATGATATCACACACAAGTAAACACACTGCAGGACTGCTTGTATCACACATGATATCACACACAAGTAAACACACTGCAGGACTGCTTGTATCGCACATGATATCACACACAAGTAAACACGCTGCATGACTGCTTGTATCGCACATGATATCACACACAAGTAAACACGCTGCAGGACTGCTTGTATCGCACATGATATCACACACAAGTAAACACACTGCAGGACTGCTTGTATCGCACATGATATCACACACAAGTAAACACGCTGCATGACTGCTTGTATCGCACATGATATCACACACAAGTAAACACGCTGCAGGACTGCTTGTATCGCACATGATATCACACACAAGTAAACACACTGCAGGACTGCTTGTATCACACATGATATCACACACAAGTAAACACACTGCAGGACTGCTTGCATCGCACATGATATCACACACAAGTAAACACGCTGCATGACTTCTTGTATCGCACATGATATCACACACAAGTAAACACGCTGCAGGACTGCTTGTATCGCACATGATATCACACACAAGTAAACACACTGCAGGACTGCTTGTATCACACATGATATCACACACAAGTAAACACACTGCAGGACTGCTTGTATCGCACATGATACCACACACAAGTAAACACGCTGCATGACTGCTTGTATCGCACATGATATCACACACAAGTAAACACGCTGCAGGACTGCTTGTATCGCACATGATATCACACACAAGTAAACACGCTGCAGGACTGCTTGTATCGCACATGATACCACACACAAGTAAACACGCTGCATGACTGCTTGTATCGCACATGATATCACACACAAGTAAACACGCTGCAGGACTGCTTGTATCGCACATGATACCACACACAAGTAAACACGCTGCATGACTGCTTGTATCGCACATGATATCACACACAAGTAAACACGCTGCAGGACTGCTTGTATCGCACATGATATCACACACAAGTAAACACGCTGCAGGACTGCTTGTATCGCACATGATATCACACACAAGTAAACACACTGCAGGACTGCTTGTATCGCACATGATATCACACACAAGTAAACACGCTGCAGGACTGCTTGTATCGCACATGATACCACACACAAGTAAACACGCTGCATGACTGCTTGTATCGCACATGATATCACACACAAGTAAACACGCTGCAGGACTGCTTGTATCGCACATGATATCACACACAAGTAAACACGCTGCAGGACTGCTTGTATCGCACATGATATCACACACAAGTAAACACACTGCAGGACTGCTTGTATCGCACATGATATCACACACAAGTAAACACGCTGCAGGACTGCTTGTATCGCACATGATATCACACACAAGTATACACGCTGCAGGACTGCTTGTATCGCACATGATATCACACACAAGTAAACACGCTGCAGGACTGCTTGTATCGCACATGATATCACACACAAGTAAACACACTGCAGGACTGCTTGTATCGCACATGATATCACACACAAGTAAACACGCTGCAGGACTGCTTGTATCGCACATGATATCACACACAAGTAAACACGCTGCAGGACTGCTTGTATCGCACATGATATCACACACAAGTAAACACGCTGCAGGACTGCCTGTATCGCACATGATATCACACACAAGTAAACACACTGCAGGACTGCTTGTATCGCACATGATATCACACACAAGTAAACACGCTGCAGGACTGCCTGTATCGCACATGATAACACACACAAGTAAACACTATGCAGGACTGCTTGTATCGCACATGATATCACACACAAGTAAACACGCTGCAGGACTGCTTGTATCGCACATGATATCACACACAAGTAAACACGCTGCAGGACTGCCTGTATCGCACATGATATCACACACAAGTAAACACGCTGCAGGACTGCTTGTATCGCACATGATATCACACACAAGTAAACACGCTGCAGGACTGCTTGTATCGCACATGATATCACACACAAGTAAACACTATGCAGGACTGCTTGTATCGCACAGGATATCACACACAAGTAAACACGCTACAGGACTGCCTGTATCGCACATGATAACACACACAAGTAAACACTATGCAGGACTGCTTGTATCACACATGATATCACACACAAGTAAACACGCTGCAGGACTGCTTGTATCGCACATGATATCACACACAAGTAAACATGCTGAAAGACTGCTTGTATCACACATGATATCATAAACAAGTAAACACACTGCATGACTTCTTGTATCGCACATGATATCACACACAAGTAAACCACGCTGCAGGACTGCCTGTATCGCACATGATATCACACAAGTAAACACGCTGCAGGACTGCTTGTATCACACATGATATCACACACAAGTAAACACGCTGCAGGACTGCTTGTATCGCACATGATATCACACACAGGTAAACACTATACAGGACTGCTTGTATCGCACAGGATATCACACACAAGTAAACACGCTGCAGGACTGCTTGTATCACACAGGATATCACACACAAGTAAACACACTGCAGGACTGCTTGTATCACACATGATATCACACACAAGTAAACACGCTGCAGGACTGCTTGTATCGCACAGGATATCACACACAAGTAAACACACTGCAGGACTGCTTGTATCACACATGATATCACACACAAGTAAACACGCTGCATGACTGCTTGTATCGCACATGATATCACACACAAGTAAACACGCTGCAGGACTGCTTGTATCGCACATGATATCACACACAAGTAAACACACTGCAGGACTGCTTGTATCGCACATGATATCACACACAAGTAAACACGCTGCATGACTGCTTGTATCGCACATGATATCACACACAAGTAAACACGCTGCAGGACTGCTTGTATCGCACATGATATCACACACAAGTAAACACACTGCAGGACTGCTTGTATCACACATGATATCACACACAAGTAAACACACTGCAGGACTGCTTGCATCGCACATGATATCACACACAAGTAAACACGCTGCATGACTTCTTGTATCGCACATGATATCACACACAAGTAAACACGCTGCAGGACTGCTTGTATCGCACATGATATCACACACAAGTAAACACACTGCAGGACTGCTTGTATCACACATGATATCACACACAAGTAAACACACTGCAGGACTGCTTGTATCGCACATGATACCACACACAAGTAAACACGCTGCATGACTGCTTGTATCGCACATGATATCACACACAAGTAAACACGCTGCAGGACTGCTTGTATCGCACATGATATCACACACAAGTAAACACGCTGCAGGACTGCTTGTATCGCACATGATACCACACACAAGTAAACACGCTGCATGACTGCTTGTATCGCACATGATATCACACACAAGTAAACACGCTGCAGGACTGCTTGTATCGCACATGATACCACACACAAGTAAACAC
>NC_084745.1:57318091-57348091 GCF_033978785.1 Entelurus aequoreus
CCCTGTCACATGACCACTGAGGTGTGTCACATGACCACTGAGGTGTGTCACATGACCACTGAGGTGTGTCACATAACCACTGAGGTGTGTCACATGACCACTGAGGTGTGTCACATGACCACTGAGGTGTGTCACATGACCACTGAGGTGTGTCACATGACCACACTGCAACATCAATCATACTCGCTCCCGTTGCTAGAGTTGTTAATGACACTCACGTTGTTAATGTTGCTCACATTGGTAATGTTGCTCTTGTTGCTAAAGTTGCTCATGTTTAAGTTGATCATGTTGTTCATGTTGCTAAAGTTGCTCATGTTTAAGTTGATAATGTTGTTCATGTTGCTAAAGCTGCTCATAGTTATTGGCACTCACGTTACTAATATTGCTCACATTTCTAAAATTGCTAATGTGGCTAAAGTTGCTCATGTTGCTTTTGTTGCTAAAGTTACTCTTGTTGCCAAAGTTGCTCTTGTTGCTAAAGTTGCTCTTGTTGCTAATGAACAAGCTAAGCTAACATTAACGAACAAGCTAAGCTAACGTTAAAGACAACCTAAACTAACATTAATGAACAAGCTAAGCTAACATTAACAACAGGCTAAGCCAAGGTTAGAGACAAGCTAAGCTAACATTAACAAACAAGCTAAGCTAACATTAACAAACAAGCTAAGCTAACATTAACAAACAAGCTAAGCTAACATTAACAAACAAGCTTAGCTAGCAGTAACAAACAAGCTAAGCTAACATTAACAAACAAGCTTAGCTAGCAGTAACAAACAAGCTAAGCCAAGGTTAGAGACAAGCTAAGCTAACATTAGCGACGGAGCAGGTGTTAGCTGAAGCTCATGCTAGCATGCTCCACCTACAGCTCAGCTCTGCGTCTGCTGGGAGGTGTGCAGGTTTTCTCCAAGTAGGAATGTCTGAGCTGGGCCACAGACACCATTCTGTCCTGGGGAATCTCTTCCTTATTTTGCTGCAGCCGCCGGGGATCCCCAATGGGCGCGCAGCCACCTGCCTCCCGTGCAGAGCGGGTGTTGGCCACGTGGTCCGTGGCGCCCCCCGCTGACGGCGCCGGTCCGAGCTCGACGTGACCGGCAGAGGTTTGTTGGACTTGGTCTTCGGTCTCTCTGCCCCTCACGTCTTCTGTGGGCTTGGAGAGCTCAGGGGTTTCCCTTCTGGTTCTTTTTCCGGGGTCTTCCCCACCGACCCGGAGGAGCCCGGAGGTCCCGGTCTCGTCGTCCCCCCTTCCTCCGCGGGGGTCCTCGGTGCTCTTCTCCCTGCGACGGACCTCCGAGGGCAGCACCGCCCTCCTGCTCCTCAGGAGACCTTGTGTCCGGACACCACCCGGGTCTTCGTCGGGGACATCGGAGGCCATGGACAGGTAAGCAAGATCTGGACCTCCTGGTGGAGGAACTAGTCTGGGGGACACAGGACCTTCCACCACGTCTGTGCTCCTGTGCTGACGTTCTTCCTTCGCAAGCTTCTCCCTAACTCGGACTCTTCAGGGAGACAAAAGTCCGGTTAATACTTCAGAAACTGCGCCGAGTTTTTGTCTCATCCCTCACTTAAAGGACCCGATAAGACCTGACGAGTCCCAAAGAGAGGGAGATGATACAGTATTATCTGGTGGTGGCTTGAGCACGCTGCCACTAGTCCTGGGTAGTCCCACTACTTAATGCTTCAGTCTCATGCAGGATTCTCACAGGAATGGGGCAGAAATACAACCTTACCTTGTACAGTTCTACGACTTCAAAGACATGACGTCATGTTCATGAAGACAAAAACCTTTGATGCTCAAGAAAACATCAAAGAACTCCCATATGTACTTAGTTTTTATTTAAATGAGCGGAATCCAGGCGGTGATCCGGATCACCCCCAAAATCTAATCCAATGTTAGAGACAAACTAAACTAACATTAACGAACAAGGGTTATACCAAGGTCCACGGGATTATATCGAGGTCCACGGGATTATACCGAGGTCCACGGATTATACCGAGGTCCACGGATTATACCGAGGTCCACGGGATTATATCGAGGTCCACGGGATTATACCGAGGTCCACGGGATTATACCGAGGTCCACGGGATTATACCGAGGTCCACGGGTTATACCGAGGTCCACGGGTTATACCGAGGTCCACGGGATTATATCGAGGTCCACGGGTTATACCGAGGTCCACGGGATTATACCGAGGTCCACGGGTTATACCGAGGTCCACGGGTTATACCGAGGTCCACGAGATTATGCCGAGGTCCACGGGATTATACCGAGGTCCACGGGTTATACCGAGGTCCACTGGGTTATACCGAGGTCCACGGGATTATGCCGAGGTCCACGGGATTATGCCGAGGTCCACGGGATTATACCGAGGTCCACGGGATTATGCAGAGGTCCACGGGATTATATCGAGGTCCACGGGTTATACCGAGGTAGACGGGATTATACAGAGGTCCACGGGTTATACCAAGGTCCACGGGATTATATCGAGGTCCACGGGTTATACCGAGGTCCACGGGATTATACCGAGGTCCACGGGTTATACCGAGGTCCACGGGTTATACCGAGGTCCACGAGATTATGCCGAGGTCCACGGGATTATACCGAGGTCCACTGGGTTATACCGAGGTCCACGGGATTATGCCGAGGTCCACGGGATTATACCGAGGTCCACGGGATTATGCAGAGGTCCACGGGATTATATCGAGGTCCACGGGTTATACCGAGGTAGACGGGATTATACAGAGGTCCACGGGATTATACCGAGGTCCACGGGTTATACCAAGGTCCACGGGATTATATCGAGGTCCACGGGATTATACCGAGGTCCACGGGTTATACCGAGGTCCACGGGTTATACCGAGGTCCACGGGATTATACCGAGGTCCACGGGTTATACCGAGGTCCACGGGTTATACCGAGGTCCACGAGATTATGCCGAGGTCCACGGGATTATACCGAGGTCCACGGGTTATACCGAGGTCCACGGGTTTATACCGAGGTCCACGGGATTATGCCGAGGTCCACGGGATTATATCGAGGTCCACGGGTTATACCGAGGTAGACGGGATTATACCGAGGTCCACGGGATTACACCGTGGTCCACGGGATTATACCGAGGTCCACGGGTTATACCGAGGTCCACGGGATTATATCAAGGTCCACGGGATTATGCCGAGGTCCACGGGATTATACCGGAGGTCCACGGGATTATGCAGAGGTCCACAGGATTATACCGAGGTCCACGGGATTATGCAGAGGTCCCCGGGATTATACCGAGGTCCACGGGATTATGCAGAGGTCCACGGGATTATATCGAGGTCCACAGGATTATGCCGAGGTCCACGGGATTATACAGAGGTCCACGGGATTATGCAGAGGTCCCCGGGATTATGCAGAGGTACACGGGATTATGCAGAGGTACACGGGATTATACCGAGGTCCACAGAGTTATACCGAGGTCCACAGTATTATACTGAGGTACATGGGATTATACAGAGGTACACAGTATTATACCGAGGTCCACGGCATTATACTGAGGTCCGCGGGGTTATACCGAGGTCCGCGGGGTTATACCGAGGTCCGCGGGGTTATACCGAGGTCCGCGGGGTTATACCGAGGTCCGCAGGGTTATACCGAGGTCCGCGGGATTATACAGAGGTACACGGTATTATGATGAGGTACACGGGATTATACAGAGGTACACGGGATTATGCAGAGGTCCACGGGTTTTACCGAGGTCCACGGGATTATATCGAGGTCCACAGGATTATGCCGAGGTCCACGGGATTATGCAGAGGTACACGGGATTATGCAGAGGTACACGGGATTATACAGAGGTCCACAGAGTTATACCGAGGTCCACAGTATTATACTGAGGTACATGGGATTATACAGAGGTACACAGTATTATACCGAGGTCCACGGCATTATACTGAGGTCCGCGGGGTTATACCGAGGTCCGCGGGATTATACAGAGGTACACGGTATTATGATGAGGTACACGGGATTATACAGAGGTACACGGGATTATACTGAGGCACGCGGGATTATACAGAGGCACACAGGATTATACCGAGGTCCGCGGGGTTATACCGAGGTCCGCAGGGTTATACCGAGGTCCGCAGGGTTATACTGAGGTCCGCTGGATTATACAGAGGTACACAGTATTATGATGAGGTACATGGGATTATACAGAGGCACACAGGATTATACCGAGGTCCACGGGATTATACCGAGGTCCACGAGGTACACGGGATTATACCGAGGTCCACGAGGTACACGGGATTATACCGAGGTACACGGTATTATATCGAGGTCCACGAGGTACGCGGGATTATACAGAGGCACACAGGATTATACCGAGGTCCACGAGGTACACGGGATTATACTGAGGTCCACGAGGTACATGGGATTATACCGAGGTCCACGAGGTACATGGGATTATACCGAGGTTCACGAGGTACACGGGATTATACCGAGGTCCACGAGGTCCACAGGATTATACCGAGGTCCACGAGGTACATGGGATTATACCGAGGTTCACGAGGTACACGGGATTATACCGAGGTTCACGAGGTACACGGGATTATACCGAGGTCCACGAGGTACATGGGATTATACCGAGGTTCACGAGGTACACGGGATTATACCGAGGTCCACGAGGTACACGGGATTATACCGAGGTCCACGAGGTACATGGGATTATACCGAGGTCCACGAGGTCCACGGGATTATACCGAGGTCCACAGTAGCTGAGTAGAAAGGTGTTGTTAATGCAACACTGCAGGAAGTGCAAATATGAATATTAATACACTGATGAGGGAGTGTCACACTGGTATGACCATGACAATAAATATGAATAAATATGAATATTAATACACTGATGAGGGAGTGTCACACTGGTATGACCATGACAATAAATATGAATAAATATGAATATTAATACACTGATGAGGGAGTGTCACACTGGTATGACCATGACAATAAAGGAGTGTCACACTGGTATGAACATGACAATAAAGGAGTGTCACACTGGTATGAACATGACAAAAAAGGTATGAACATGACAATAAAGGAGTGTCACACTGGTATGACCATGACAATAAAGGAGTGTCACACTGGTATGAACATGACAATAAAGGGGTGTCACACTGGTATGACCATGACAATAAAGGAGTGTCACACTGGTATGAACATGACAATAAAGGAGTGTCACACTGGTATGAACATGACAATAAAGGAGTGTCACACTGGTATGACCATGACAATAAAGGAGTGTCACACTGGTATGAACATGACAATAAAGGAGTGTCACACTGGTATGAACATGACAATAAAGGAGTGTCACACTGGTATGACCATGACAATAAAGGAGTGTCACACTGGTATGAACATGACAATAAAGGAGTGTCACACTGGTATGAACATGACAATAAAGGTATGAACATGACAATAAAGGAGTGTCACACTGGTATGAACATGACAAAAAAGGTATGAACATGACAATAAAGGAGTGTCACACTGGTATGAACATGACAAAAAAGGTATGAACATGACAATAAAGGAGTGTCACACTGGTATGACCATGACAATAAAGGAGTGTCACACTGGTATGAACATGACAATAAAGGGGTGTCACACTGGTATGACCATGACAATAAAGGAGTGTCACACTGGTATGAACATGACAATAAAGGAGTGTCACACTGGTATGAACATGACAATAAAGGAGTGTCACACTGGTATGACCATGACAATAAAGGAGTGTCACACTGGTATGAACATGACAATAAAGGAGTGTCACACTGGTATGAACATGACAATAAAGGTATGAACATGACAATAAAGGTATGACCATGACAATAAAGGTATGACCATGACAATAAAAGGTATGAACATGACAATAAAAGAGTGTCACACTGGTATGAACATGACAATAAAGGTATGAACATGACAATAAAGGAGTGTCACACTGGTATGAACATGACAATAAAGGTATGACCATGACAATAAAGCTATGAACATGACAATAAAGGAGTGTCACACTAGTATGACCATGACAACAAAGGTATGAACGTGACAATAAAGGTATGAACGTGACAATAAAGGTATGAACATGACAATAAAGGAGTGTCACACTGGTATGACCATGACAATAAAGGTATGAACGTGACAATAAAGGTATGACCATGACAATAAAGGTATGAACGTGACAATAAAGGTATGAACCAGAGGTGTGGACTCGAGTCACATGACTTGGACTCGAGTCAGACTCGAGTCATGAATTTGATGACTTTAGACTCGACTTGACAAAATGTAAAGAGACTTGCAACTCGACTTAGACTTTAACATCAATGACTTGTGACTTCACTTGGACTTGAGGCTTTTGACTTGACATGACTTGCTACTTTCCCCAAAACCCAAACCTTAAAAAGTTATTTGGGTGCGCTCCGTATCTTTCATTTTGTACGTCTGTGTCTATAAGCGTGTGTGCTGCGTGTCAGCGTGTGTGCTGTCAGTACAACAGCCAATCAAATTAAATCTACGTTGTTTTCATCACACAGCATTCAGCCAATCAAATTGCAGGACAACCACCGAACATGAGTTGTCAAACAATGCGGCAGTGAGAAACAATTATGCCAAAGTTGGTTTCGTTCGGGTATAAAAACTACGACTTGGTCAACAAAAAACGAATTGCCGTATGCAAATCACGCAGTTCGAATATTACAGACGGAGACGCAACAACTTCCAACTTCGTTCGACATTTGAAGTTGCACAAAGAAGGGTAAGTTTTGAATGTAAGATAACGTTTATTGGCTAAGTAACATGACTTTTATTTGCTGTGTAGTTAAATCAGTGAGGTTGCAAACTCACTGCTAACGTTATAACCATAGACATCTTATAAGGGTACGCAGCATTGAGCGCTACTGGCTACTGGCGCAGACGAGACGCGGAGCCGCCATCTTGGAGTGGTGATCCGCTCCACTCAGTGCAATTCATTTGGCAGGAGCAATGAACTGTCAGCAAATTTAATTCATCTTACCTCACTGAATACCACTGATTTTCACGCGTTTTTTTGTCATACGTGTAGCTATGATAACGGACACATGTTTTGGCGTTTTTATTATTCATAGTTTGCTTAACAGTAATATAATATTCTTATACACTATAAGTGACCAGACGTCCGAGATCAAAACTGGGAATATAATCCCAGAGAAGGGGGAAAAAAACGGTCAGCTATTTTTAAGTTGAAGGAACAATATGATTAGATTATATTTACATGCGTATATCCTACATAAACAATGTATGAATACATTAGATATCTATATATTTTAGGGACCTATAGACTGTAACTGTTGCTGCAGCAGCAGAGAGTTTATTCTGTCTTGACACTTTGTATTGATATTTTGTATTACATTCTTCCCTTAAATGATAATGTTTACAGTGATTGTTTTATATCTATTTTTTATGTATGTCGCTTTGGATAAAAGCGTCTGCCAAATACTTAAACATATATAAACACCTGAAAGTCTTTATATCAGCTAAAACCACCAATCTGTTTCACTGGATTCAGAATAAAACCAAATGCTGTCTTACCCAACAATGTTAGTATTTGAATATTGTTACTTGAAGACTTATTCCTGGTTACAATTATACTGTTAAGAAAGTATTGTCTTATACTTTGCCTAAAATGAGAATGCATCATAATCAGTGGCGGCTGGTGAATTTTGTTTTAGGTGGGGCTGAAAGTTTGTAAACCAAACCCCTGTAGGTGCGTCATCCTCCCCTGGAAGATTTCTTTGTGATTCTCACATACAAATATTGAAGATCTTTGCTTCTTCTCAACTTTGTGGTAATGTTATTTTCATAAAATACAACCAATAGTATGTTAATGTTTGTTTTTGCAAATGTGTTTATTCTGTAAAGGAATGAGTTAAATGTTTAAAATTGTTTAAACTATTAAAATGACTGGTTAATAGTGCTATTATGAATTGCAATGTCAGCACTATTTTTTTTCCTGCAATTTCAAATGCACTTGTTTTAATAAATAAATACAGCGTTTTAAAAGCATACACAATCTGTGTAAAAATATTAGTCTGTGGTTAAAAGGACTTGAAAGGACTCGAAACTCAAAATGCAGGACTTGGGACTTGACTTGAGACTTTCTAGTCTTGACTTTGGACTTGACTCGGGACTTGCCTGTCTTGACTCGGGACTTGACTCGAGACTTGAGGGCAAAGACTTGAGACTTACTTGTGACTTGCAAAGCAATGACTTGGTCCCACCTCTGGTATGAACATGACAATAAAGGTATGACCATGACAATAAAGGTACGAACATGACAATAAAGGTATGAACATGACAATAAAGGTATGACCATGACAATAAATGAGTGCACTGAAAAGAAAAACTCAGGATAGTGAGGATGATGATGATGATGAGACTCACAAACATTGCTTCTTCAAAGTTCCACTTGAGGACCTGAACACCTGGGGAACATTCACGTGATAGTTCCAGCTCCTGGGACTTCAAAGACTTTCAGCTATAGAAGTATTACAAGTATTAAAAAAAATGTTTTTGATGCCCTTTTTGTCACAGAAAACACAAACTATGAAATGTTTGTGCACCAAATGTTTTTACTCCATAAAATGTTGGCAGATTCACAGGAACTATGTGTCTGATATATACTGTATATGGTAGTCTGAAGGTGTCTAATATGGATATATATGGTAGTCTGAAGGTGTCTAATATGGATATATAAGGTAGTCTGAAGGTGTCTGATATGGATATATATGGTAGTCTGAAGGTGTCTAATATGGATGTATATGGTAGTCTGAAGGTGTCTGATATGGATATATATGGTAGTGTGAAGGTGTCTAATATGGATATATATGGTAGTCTGAAGGTGTCTAATATGGATATATATGGTAGTCTGAAGGTGTCTGATATGGATATATATGGTAGTGTGAAGGTGTCTAATATGGATATATATGGTAGTCTGAAGGTGTCTAATATGGATATATATGGTAGTCTGAAGGTGTCTGATATGGATATATATGGTAGTCTGAAGGTGTCTAATATGGATATATATGGTAGTCTGAAGGTGTCTAATATGGATATATATGGTAGTCTGAAGGTGTCTAATATGGATATATATGGTAGTCTGAAGGTGTCTGATATGGATATATATGGTAGTCTGAAGGTGTCTAATATGGATATATATGGTAGTCTGAAGGTGTCTAATATGGATATATATGGTAGTCTGAAGGTGTCTAATATGGATATATATGGTAGTCTGAAGGTGTCTGATATGGATATATATGGTAGTCTGAAGGTGTCTGATATGGATATATATGGTAGTCTGAAGGTGTCTGATATAGATGTACAAACGTATATGGTAGTCTGAAGGTGTCTGATATGGATATATATGGTAGTCTGAAGGTGTCTGATATGGATGTATATGGTAGTCTGAAGGTGTCTGATATGGATATATATGGTAGTCTGAAGGTGTCTGATATGGATGTATATGGTATTCTGAAGGTGTCTAATATGGATGTATATGGTAGTCTGAAGGTGTCTGATATGGATATATATGGTAGTCTGAAGGGGTCTAATATGGATATATATGGTAGTCTGAAGGTGTCTAATATAGATATATATGGTAGTCTGAAGGTGTCTGATATGGATATATATGGTAGTCTGAAGGTGTCTGATATGGATATATATGGTAGTCTGAAGGTGTCTAATATGGATATATATGGTAGTCTGAAGGTGTCTAATATGGATATATATGGTAGTCTGAAGGTGTCTAATATGGATATATATGGTAGTCTGAAGGTGTCTGATATGGATATATAGGGTAGTCTGAAGGTGTCTAATATGGATATATATGGTAGTCTGAAGGTGTCTGATATGGATGTATATGGTAGTCTGAAAGTGTCTAATATGGATATATATGGTAGTCTGAAGGTGTCTGATATGGATGTACAAACATATATGGTAGTCTGAATGTGTCTGATATGGATGTATATGGTAGTCTGAAGGTGTCTAATATGGATATATATGGTAGTCTGAAGGTGTCTGATATGAATATATATGGTAGTCTGAAGGTGTCTGATATGGATATATATGGTAGTCTGAAGGTGTCTGATATGGATGTACAAACGTATATAGTAGTCTGAAGGTGTCTGATATGGATATATATGGTAGTCTGAAGGTGTCTGATATGGATGTATATGGTAGTCTGAAGGTGTCTGATATGGATATATATGGTAGTCTGAAGGTGTCTGATATGTATATATATGGTAGTCTGAAGGTGTCTGATATGGATAGATAGGGTAGTCTGAAGGTGTCTGATATGGATATATATGGTAGTCTGAAGGTGTCTAATATGGATAGATATGGTAATCTGAAGGTGTCTAATATGGATATATATGGTAGTCTGAAGGTGTCTAATATGGATATATATATATGGTAGACTGAAGGTGTCTAATATGGATGTATATGGTAGTCTGAAGGTGTCTAATATGGATATATATGGTAGTCTGAAGGTGTCTAATATGGATATATATGGTAGTCTGAAGGTGTCTAATATGGATAGATAGGGTAGTCTGAAGGTGTCTAATATGGATATATATGGTAGTCTGAAGGTGTCTAATATGGATATATATGGTAGTCTGAAGGTGTCTAATATGGATAGATAGGGTAGTCTGAAGGTGTCTAATATGGATATATATGGTAGTCTGAAGGTGTCTAATATGGATAGATAGGGTAGTCTGAAGGTGTCTGATATGGATATATATGGTAGTCTGAAGGTGTCTAATATGGATAGATAGGGTAGTCTGAAGGTGTCTAATATGGATATATATGGTAGTCTGAAGGTGTCTAATTTGGAGATTTATAACTCCCGCTAACCTTTTAAAATAAATACCATGTTGCATGAGGTCAATAAAAAGACCCTAAAGGTTGCCGGGTCCCCCCAAGAGTGAAACTAGGTGCCCACTGCTCTGCCTGCACATAAAGAAGGCTCCTGGAGTGAGGCTTGAAGAAGCACTGCTTGGGAGGCGTGATGATGTCCAGCTGCCCAGGAACATGAATGGTCACACACGCCCAGGAACATGAATGGTGACACACGCCCAGGAACATGAATGGTGACACACGCCCAGGAACATGAATGGTCACACACGCCCAGGAACATGAATGGTCACACACGCCCAGGAACATGAATGGTCACACACGCCCAGGAACATGAATGGTGACACACGCCCAGGAACATGAATGGTCACACACGCCCAGGAACATGAATGGTGACACACGCCAAGGAACATGAATGGTCACACACGCCCAGGAACATGAATGGTGACACACGCCCAGGAACATGAATGGTGACACACGCCCAGCTCGGGTGTACCTGGATGGCCAGTTGATTAGGGAGTGGGTGTCGCCCTCTGCATCGGTCTGAAGGAACCAATCAGTGCACAGGTGTGTCCTTGTACTGGACCAATGGAGGGAGAGCCAAGATTGTGCTCAGTTCACACTCAGAGCTTTTCTACCAGCACACCCGCCTTTAATCTCTCAAGACATACAGTGCAACCTCATTTTACAAACTTTAATCTATCAGGACATACAGTGCAACCTCCTTTTACAAACTTTAATCTCTCAGGACACACAGTGCAACCTCCTTTTACGAACTTTAATCTATCAGGGCGTACAGTGCAACCTCATTTTACGAACTTTAATCTCTCAGGTCGTACAGTGCAACCTCCTTTTACGAACTTTAATCTCTCAGGGCGTACAGTGCAGCCTCCTTTTACAAACTTTAATCTCTCAGGACATACAGTGCAACCTCCTTTTACGAACTTTAATCTCTCATGGCATACAGTGCAGCCTCATTTTACAAACTTTAATCTCTCGGGACATACAGTGCAACTTCATTTTACAAACTTTAATCTCTCAGGACATACAGTGCAACCTCCTTTTACAAACTTTAATCTCTCAGGACATACAGTGCAACCTCCTGTTACAAACTTTAATCTCTCAGGACATACAGTGCAGCCTCCTTTTACAAACTTTAATCTCTCAGGACATACAATGCAACCTCCTTTTACAAACTGTAATCTCTCAGGAAATACAGTGCAGCCTCATTTTACAAACTTTTATCCCTCAGGACATACAGTGCAGCCTCCTTTTACAAACTTTAATCTCTCAGGACATACAGTGCAACCTCATTTTACGAACTTTAATCCCTCAGGACATACAGTGCAGCCTCCTTTTACAAACTTTAATCCCTCAGGACATACAGTGCAGCCTCCTTTTACAAGCTTTAATCTATCAGGACATACAGTGCAACCTCCTTTTACGAACTTTAATCTCTCAGGACATACAGTGCAGCCTCCTTTTACGAGCCTTAATCTCTCAGGGCATACAGCACAACCACCTTTTACAAACTTTAATCTCTCATGATTTACAGTTCAACCTCCTTTTACAAACTTTAATCTCTCGGGACATACAGTGCAACCTCTTTTTACAAACTTTAATCTCTCGGGACATACAATGCAACCTCATTTTACAAACTTTAATCTCTCAGGACATACAGTGCAACCTCATTTTACAAACTTTAATATCTCAGGACATACAGTGCAACCTCATTTTACAAACTTTAATCTCTCAGGACATACAGTGCAGCCTCCTTTTACAAACTTGAACCTCTCAGGACATACAGTGTAGCCTCATTTTACAAACTTTAATCTCTCAATACATACAGTGCAACCTCATTTTATTAACTTTAATTGCTCAGGACATACAGTGCAACCTCCTTTTACAAACTTTAATCTCTTAGGACATACAGTGCAACCTCCTTGTACAAACTTTAATATCTCAGGACATACAGTGCAACCTCATTTTACAAACTTTAATCTCTCAGGACATACAGTGCATCCTCCTTTTACAAACTTTAATCTCTCAGGGCATACAGTGCAACCTCTTTTTACAAACTTTAATGTCTCAGGACATACAGTGCAACCTCATTTTACAAACTTTAATCTATGAGGACATAGTGCAGCCTCCTTTTACAAACTTTAATCTCTCAAAACATACAGTGCAACCTCCTTTTACAAACTTTAATCTCTCAGGACATACAGTGCAACCTCATTTTACAAACTTTGAATCAATAATGTGTGGAATGTGAGTGTACACGTGTTTGGGAGGAGATCAGTGATTGGCTGAGAGATAAGGGGGCGGAGATGTCCCCTTTCACAATAAAAGAGATCAACATTTGACATATTTATACATGTTTGTCCACATTATTATGCTCCAAGCACAATATTTTCTACATCAATGTTGATTTCTGAAAGTAAAACCTACATTTTATAATTGGCTTAATGGTTTGTAATTATCAATTAAAACATGATTAAAATAACAACAGTCCCTTAAATTGATATCTTTATTGAAAAAAATGTAACGTGATTTAAATTAGCCCTTTTTTTTGTCTTTTTGAATTTTCTATTTTATCATATTGTTTATTAATACTATTGTTTTTAACACTCCATTTATATTTGCTTTTATTTCCTTTCCTTGCCATGTTTTGTTAAAGTCATATTTGCTCAACCTGACGTGGGAAATTGTTGAATGTGTTGAAAGTGCCTTGACTTTTATGCACATTGTGGATATAAATTTGTTGTTCGATAAAATGTTTTATTAATTAATTTTAAAAAAACTAGTGAAAAAAAGAATAATATTGAAGAGCAGACTGAAGACCCCAGGAGACCTTCTGGCCTCGGAATCTCAGAACTGCAACATCTCTTGAGACTTTTAAATCTAAGATGGACATTTTTATGCCTGCACTTTTTTACTGTTTTTTGCCTTTTTAACTGTTTTATTCACAGATTGTTCTGTACTTATTGTGATGTTGTTGTTATTAGTTTGAGCCTTTCACTTTTAACATGTACAGCACTTTGTGGCTGTTTAAAGATGACTCATCAACCTTGAAGCACAGCAGCTTTTAATTGTGATGAGAACGGACTTTCCTCGACTTATTTCATGTTCAGAGACGTAGAACATCTGGCGGGGCCGCATTGAAAACGTCAGTGGGCCGCATGTGGCCCGCGGGCCCTATTTTGTTTTGTCCCAGGTTGTCGCAAGTTGAGAGGTTTTGGTCGGATCTACGTTGGGTGGTTTTGAGAGGAAAACAAGAGGACTCACCCTTGCCTGCAGAGTCCGTGATGCTCCTGGAAGACGCCGCCAGGAGAAGTGCCGCGTTGAGGCGAGCTCAGAGACCGGGGTCCACTGGACTTGGGCGAGCTCAGAGACCGGGGTCCACTGGACTTGGGCGAGCTCAGAGACCGGGGTCCACTGGACTTGGGCGAGCTCAGAGACCGGGGTCCACTGGACTTGGGCGAGCTGGGCGGCACAGCCGTGGCGGTGTGCTCCTGGGCGGGCAGCGAGGACACGTCCATGTAGGGCGGCTGAGGGACTGCTCCTCTGCGTTGGTTCTCCAGGTTCAAGACTCGCTCCCTCTCTGAGGACGAGTCCACTCTGGTCCGGGCGGTTTGGTAGGCGTGTTCAGGGGGGTTGTGGTGGGCCACACCGGGCCCTCTGCTCACCACTCCGCCTCCTTCCTCCCGGTCAAACCCCTCTTTCCTGCGCCTCTCTGAACCCTCGGAGTCGTCGCGAGTGCGACTGCAGCGGGACGGGTAGTCCACGTCCGGCTCCAGGTCCAAGGGGATGCCGTAGCGCTCAGCCAGCTGCCGACGGCGCTCCGCCTTGTAGCGAGCGATGCGTTCAGCTTTGGACTCTAACTCGGGAGCTTCGGCGGGAGAGGAAGTGAGGACGTGATCCAAGGGACTGGCGACCTTGGCATCAGATCCGCATTGTGCTCCGGACTGTCGCTCCGCGGCGCTGGTCTGCATTTGTGGGTGTTGAGTGTGGCACCTTTGCAGCGAGACTTGAAGTGAAGGTAGAGAAGTCAGCGGGTGGCAGAGAAAAGACGTCAATGATGGCGTCTCACCAACACGAGGCTCACAAGGGTCTGATGCTCTGGTGTACCGCGGTGTGTCCTCTTCCAGGAGTCTGTTGGCCACCAGGGACGGGTGCACCTCGCCCTCCACGCCCTCCAGTCGCCGGGCCATACGCTCCTTCCTGAGCACACAGTCAACGCCATGATGTCACCATTTCCAGTAACACCATGTCCTTTGTCGCCCTACCTCTTCATTTCCCAGTCACGGCTGCTCCTGGTCACACCTTCAAAGCGCTTCCTCAACTCTGACACTGAACACAGGGTGGGAAACTAGTTCAGAATACAACTTGCAATTGGAATGTCCGGGGTGAGTGGAGTGTGTGGGTGTTGGAACGCTTACAAGTTTATTTTGTCATTGTCAGAGGGAGAAAATTACCAGGATTTCCGGAGAGAAAAACGGGAATTTTCGTGAAAGGGACAACATTTTTTGTGTTCTACATTGCCAAAAGTATCCAAATGATGACAATCACTAATCACAGGTGTATACAATCCAGCACTTAGGCATGGAGACAGTTTCTACAAACATGTGTGAAAGAATGGGCCGCTTTCAGTGATTTCCAGCATGGAACTGTCATAGGATGCCACCTGTGCAACAAATCCAGTCCTCGCTCCTAAATATTCCAAAGTCAACTTTATTCTAAGAAAAGTGAAGAGTTTGGGAACAACAGCAAGTCAGACCCCAAGTGGTAGGCCAGGTGAACTGCCAGAGAGGTCAGCATAGTGCAAAGTGGTAGGCCAGGTAAACTGCCAGAGAGGTCAGCATAGTGCAAAGAATTCCTGCACAGTCACTTGCTACAAACTTCATGTCACCTTCCAATTAGCCCACGTACAGCACGCAGAGAGCTTCATGGAATGGCTTTCCATGGCCGAGCAGCTGCATCTAAGCCATGCATCAGCAAGTCCAATGCAAAGCGTGGGATGCAGTGGTGTAAAGGACATCACCACTGGACTCTAGAGCAGTGGAGACGCCTTCTCTGGACTGATGGATCACACTTTTACATCTGATGGAGCAGTCTGGGTTTGGAGGTTGCCAGGACAACGCTACATTTCAGACTGCATTGTGCCGGGTGTGAAATTTGGTGGAGGAGGAATTATGGTGTTGGGTTATTTTTGGCACTTAGTTCCAGTGAAAGGAACTTTGAATGCTCCAGGATAGCAAAACATTTTGGACAATTCCATGCTCCCGACCTTGTGGGAACAGTTTGGAGCGGGCCCCTTCCTCTTCCAACATGACTGTGCACAAAGCAAGGTCCATAAAGACATGGATGACAGAGTCTGGTGGGGATGAACTTGACTGGCCTGCACAGAGTCCTGACCTGAACCCGACAGAACACCTTTGGGAGACTGAGAGCCAGGCCTTCTCCACCAACATCAGTGTGTGACCTCACCAATGCACTTTTGGAAGAATGGTGGAAAATTGCTATGAAGACACTCTGCAACCTTGTGGACAGCCCTCCCAGAAGAGTTGAAGCTGTAATAGCTGCAAAAGGTCATATTGAACCCTATGGGTTAGGAATGGGATGGCACTTCAACTTCATGTGTGAGTCAAGGCAGGTGGACAAATACTTTTGGCAATATGGTGTAAGTGTGGGTGGATGCTTGAAAGGATCCTAATCGGGTAAAAAAATGGCGCAAAATGTTGGGCAAAGTAGAACTATGAATACGTTCAGGTTAATTTGAATGGGAATTTACTAGAAATTTGGGAATTTCAGGAAAAACAGGAATTTAAAAAAAACATTTGAAGCTGAAATATTCCCACTTTGTAATCACGTTTTTTTCCTTCTAGTTTTTGTTTCTTTGTGGACCTTCTGACCCTACGTCGGTGTGACATCACCACACGCCAATCTACATCTGTGCCACCATGCGTAGGAAATTATTTGTTGTGTGTACACCACTTGGACTTTGGCACGGTCATTGGAAGTCTTTTGGCCTCCAGTCCGAGGCACCGCTGTAAAGTACTTTTATTCTGGAAACAATGGAAGACGGTGCAGTGTCAACAATACCAAAGCGGAGATGAAGCTCACCTTTGGGAAGATCCGCCACCAGAAGAACATTGAAATGATTGCAGACTCCACCTGGTGTGTCCGCTCCGAAGCAGAAGTCCTTCTGGAAGCTGAGCATGCCAAAGAAAAGTCACATTTGAGCTGCTAGAACGTCAGCTTAGTTCAAGGGGAATGTTTCCTGTTTTCTACAATCTTTATCTGGGCCTTCTAAATAGTCAAAAACTGTTAGTACAAGGCGGCTAACAATGCAGGTCGTTGGGGTTCACCTATTTCATCCCCGCTCTATTGACATGACCTGAATAATAACCAAGCTGAAGCCATGTTGGCATTGGAAGAGCTAATGCCGAGGAACTACTTTTCTGGCATGGTGACATATTGTAGCATCTTGCTCACAACAAACTCTAACAAAAAATTTTTTTTAGACTTTTTAGTAATGTCTTAAATTTTGTAATGTTATTTTTTTAAACATGATAGATGTTTTTATTCATGTCATCCACCATTTTTTAGTTGCTTAGAAATATAAATGTTTAAAAAGTAGTTTGGATCCTGATGAGAGTGCGGAAATACGACCACATCACACCAATTCTCAAATCCCTTCACTGGCTTCCTGTTCCACTCAGGATTGAATACAAAGTCTCCCTACTAACCCACCAGTGCCTCCATGGAAATGCCCCCCCTCTACCTCAAAGAACTGCTCACCCCCAAATCCTCCACACCGGACAGGCTAACCTCCTCCAACCTCCGAGGACAAAGACCGGGCTTTCTGCTCCGCCGCTCCCAGTCTGTGGAACGCTCTCCCTGACCACCTGAGGGCACCACAGACTGTGGATGCTTTTAAAAAAAGCCTTTTTTTTAGATGTATGCATACTAGTTTTAGCTATTAGGCTGTTCTAGTTTTTATTTTTTTTATTTTTTTTATTGTTTATAATACGCTGTAACACTTTGAGGTTGTTTGTTCAATGTAAAGTGCTTTGTACAAATAAAATCTATTATTATTATTATTAATGTATATTTCCCTTTGTCAATGGGGAGAAAGTTACCGGAAATTCCGGGGAAAACCCCGAATTTGGGGAAAGGAAAAACATGTTTAGCGTTGGACATGTGAAGAGTAGTGGTGTGGCTGGATGGTTGAAGGCACAACATTTTGAGAATCTAGGCCATTGTAGATCTACGAGTATGTCCATTCTCCTGGAAATTTGGGGTAAACCGGGAATTTTTTCAGAATATTGATGCTAGCGTAATTGTCCCTAGATGACATGAATGGGTTGGTGTTGAAAAATGGTGACGTAGTAACAGTTTGAATTGAGACTGGGTATTTCAGAATTCCTGGAATTTCGGGAGAAAGGGAAATTTGTCCCGAAAAAAATTAGGAACATTTGTTGGCCTAACCGAGAGGAACGTTTTGAAGGTGGAATGGTCACAAACGGTTGAAAAATGTGGATTGCGAAAACTTTCCGGGGAAGCGGTGAAAACCGGGAATTCCTGGAATTTTTTTTAGAACTCGAACTTAGTTTGAGTGTGTGGATGTTAGAACGCTTCAAGTCGGATGAGAAGAGTTTTAAAGCGGTTGTCATGACTACCGCTTATTTGGAGCACAAAGGCCAGGAGTGAATTTTCATTCATCGTCAGTTAATTGATTGATCAAATGTCAATAAAAGGATCAATATATATATAGACACGTAATCAATGTAACAGTCTCTGGTGGGAAGAAACAGGAAGTATGGAAGCAAGGTTGGTTGCATGAACAAAAGGCACTCGCTCTTTGGTAACCTAGCAACACAGGAAGTGATCACTGATCAGTGGGCGTGACACTCTAACAGCCAATCAGGTAACAGTATCAATTTATATTAATAATATTCAAACAATTACTGCATAACAAAAATTCCTTTCCATAGTTAAATAATAATAATTCATGTTACACAGACGTTATTTCCTGCCACTAAACCTGCAGAAGATAGTTCTTCTCTATGTTGACTTTTTCACACTTTGCACTATTTTCTCACACTTTATGAAACATTTCTTGAATATTCCTTATTTCTAAGATCTTATTGTTAAGTGTTCAATGTGATTTTAATATTTTGTTGACATCAGGGTTTCCCCACACATTCATTTATTTGTGGCGGCCCGCCACGAAAGAATTACGTCCGCCACAAATTTAAAAAAAAAAAAATTTTTAAAATTAAATTAATTTTTTTTTTTTTTTAAATATATATATATATTTTTTGTCCTCTCCAGCTTCTCAGGCAAATCATAAAGTTGATGTAGATGCCCATATAGGCTGTTCAGATTTATTTGTATTTGACCACTACTGTTTTCTGTTTATTTGTTACTGACTGTGGCAGGACACCTCTGCCTCTGTTTCACTTTATGTTGCTGGTAAATAATATGCTTGTAGTAGTAGGCTAAAGTTACATTATTTAGTATGCACTAATTAAAGGGGCAGAGCTTTGAGACATTTTAGCTTTTATATTTTATAAGATATATTTTTGCAAGAACCACAATTAATAAATATATTTCAGTGAATAACTTATTGTTCAAATCTGTATATAAATATGTACATAAAGTGTTGTAATTATATTGTAAAATGGATGGATGGATGGACGTTTAAAACAAAACTGGTATTATTAATTAGTAAGTATACATTTTTTGAGCCTTTTTAGAGAAAATCATATCATTGTAGTAAATTATGCAAATTGATCGATGATGTCATTGTGACCACGCCCATAGCCACGCCCCCACCGCCACAGGTATCTTGGCAGTTTATGGGAAACACTGGACATTGTTTGTTTTCCATGCTTGTGTTGACATTTCTTTTACTTTCTGACCTCACTTTCTATAGGTCATAAAAATGTCAATAATTATCGATATGGGCCGATACAGAACACTGATATCGTGATACAGTTTTCCGCCGCATCTTCCAGCCTGACTGGGCGATATGCGTTTGGTTTTGATGAACAATAAACGGTTGCTATGAACGTGAGGAAATTGTACAGTTGGATCCACATGGCCCCGTTGGTCACAGTTTACCTGACACATGAAACATGACAAATAGCTTTATTAACATTTTTTTTTTTTTTTTTTTTTTTTTAAGACTAACAGAAAATATTTAAAGTGCATCAATTTGCCTGAAATAATTAAATCATTTTTTAAACTATGAACATTTTTTGGCCTACTTAACACATTTGTATACTAAAATGTTAAATTAATAATAATAAATTCAAACTATTTACACTTTAACCTACAAATAGAACAATTTGTGCAACTATATATATTATTTCATCAAAAAGAGCAGGTTTTGTGGTGTGATACTGAAGTATGATACTGCGTGATACTGATAAAGCATGTCCCCTGGGGTCACACGGCCCCACAATCAGAGAAGAACCAGGTTAAGGTCGTATCAATCAGTTGGATTTACATTTATTCACAATTGTGATTATTATTTTTAGTAAGGAGTAGTAAGAATGTGGCAGACCGCCACAGCATTGGTATTACCGCCACACCTTACTACAAATATGTTTTGTTTTTGTACTTGAAAACAGATTGAAGTAATATAAGACTGTAACAAACGCACCCAAGTTCCCCGGGTGTCTTTGCCACTACGCAATTAAGGAGTCACGGGTGGGACCTGATATTCAGCTGGGAATGATTAATATATTAAATAAACACAAGACATGTATAACTATTAGCCACAAAACGATCAGGCTTATATTTAATATGCCACAAATTAATCCCGCATAGCAAACAACTCCCCCCTCCCGTCCATATAACCCGCCAATATAAATCAAACACCTACACAACACACTAAATCCCACAGCCCAAAGTTCATACAACACATATATTTCCCCAAAGTCCCAAAAGTTACGTACGTGACATGCACGTAGCGTGACATGCACGTACGGGCAAGCGATGGATGTTTGAAAGCCGCAGCAGTGTACTCACGGTACCGAGACTGCGCATCCAACTCAAAGTCCTCCTGGAAAGAGTCCCTGTTCTCCCGGTTCTCCACAGGCCAATGGAAAGCACACCAAAAAAGTCAAAAGGCAGATTATTCCAAGAAGTGGCTCCGTGGCAAAAAACACTGCGTCTGACAGGTGCTCCAGGTGGTTAGTGACGTCACTTTCCGCTTCCGCCCGGTCTGATAGAACCGGATGCCTTTTATATCCCCACATATTATTTACGTACATATTTAATATTAACAAGATTATTAAATACGCCTGTAACAGTTTATAATAAGTAAATGGATGACAATAAGTATATATATATATTTATTTTCCCAGCTGAGCACAAGTTAACTGTGACTGGCAATTTATTATATATATATATATATCGATGGACCCCTATGGCCATTACATTCCCCCCCCCCCAGCCAGCGGCTTATGGGGACCATAATAGGGTTTCATGTTTACCACATTAATAGTATCCACCTTACACTTATCAGTCAACCAACGAATACTGTAATTTACAGGACCCAACTTCTTCTCTACCCGCACAGGACCTAACCATCTGGGTGCTAGTTTGGCAGAGAATTTACTTGAAGCTTTGGAAAGTGGGTGCGCCCTAATCCAGACCAGATCCCCAACTACAAAGTGTACATCTTTGTGTCGTGCATTATAATATCTGGCTTGTCGAGCTTTGGACGCGCCTACATGTCTCTCCACTTCCTCCTTTAGGTGTGTGTGTGTAAGTATGGTGTGATATGCAGATGTGTGTGGTGGTGGAGCTTTGTGCACCAGTCGTTCCAGGGGTCCCATCAGATTCCGCCCGAGAGTCAACCTGGCAGGGGTTGAACCAGTCGTCTCATGGACAGCGGTGTTAAGGGCAAACCGGAATTCAGGCAGCCACTTATCCCAGTCCTGATGATGGTTCCCTACGAAGGCGGCAATCATAGTCTTGAGGGTGCGATTGACTCGTTCTGTCATGTTGGTTTGGGGGTGGTAAGCTGTGGTTAGTTTATGGGTTACCCCCCAGGATTCGCACAGACGGGACATCAGTTGGCTTGTGAACTGTGGCCCTCGGTCAGACACAAGATATGTGGGAACTCCCCAGCGAGTGAAAATGTCATTTTTGAGAATTTGGCAGACCTTGGGAGTTTTGGCATCTTTCAGGGCAAAAAGCTCTACCCACTTGGAGTAGTAGTCCACCACCACCATCAGCACAGAGTTCCGGTCCTTACTGAGGGGAAAAGGTCCCATGAAGTCCACCCCCAGCATCTCTCCTGGGGCGTTGACAGTAGAGGACTGGAGTTGTCCAGCTGGCTTGTCGTTGGGGTTTTTGTATTGTTGACAAGTCCTGCATGCTTGGACGTGACTCCAGACGTCTTTCCTTACTGTCGGCCACCAAGCTACTTCCAGAATCTTCAAGAGCGTCTTCATTCTCCCCAGATGTCCTCCGAATGGACTGTCATGAAAGTAGGCCAGGAACTGCGGCACCAGAGACAATGGCACTACCAGCTGATAATTGAAGCCGCCATACTTCGATGGTACTCCCCGGTACCACACCCCTTGCTGAAGTTGATAGTGGATCCGGCCAGGTGTAGGTTGGTCAACAGAAGGTCCACATTCTAGACATGTTGTATCAGTTTTTTGAGCCTCAGAAAGATCTTGCAGTGTGCTGGGGAGATCTGACCAGTAGGTTTTCGGAACAACAAGGCAAATCTTCCCTTCTGGTGATTGGGGTGCCCGTGACAGTGCATCCGGCACCACATTGCAGCAGCCCTTCTTGTAATGGACTCTGAATGTGAATCCCTGTAGTCTCAGCGTCCATCGTGTAAGTCGGGACGAAGTCTTAGGGCAGTTGAATGCCCAGGCAAGAGCACTGTGGTCCGTGAAGACATCAAAAGTTGTTCCCTCGAGGAAATGTCTCCACTTCTCAACTGCCCACACCACAGCCAAGCACTCTTTTTCGGCAGTGGAGTAGCGGACTTCAGCTCCTTGGAGCGCTCTGGAGGCAAAGGCAATTGGCCGTTCTTCACCTTCAAGGCGTTGCATCAGGACCGCGCCAAGGCCCAAGTCACTGGCATCACAGTGAACCTGGAAACTGATTTGTGGATGGGGCTGAGCAAGCACTGGTGGAGACTGTAAAAGGGATTTGAGGTGGTCGAAGGCCTCCTGGCAGGTAGGACTCCACTCCCAAGGAACATCCTTCTTCTTTAGTTGGTTTAGAGGAGACGAAATGTCGGCCAGCCTGGGGATGAACTTGTGGTACCAGCCGACCATGCCAAGAAACCTCTGAAGACTCTTCAGGTCTGTGGGAGGGGGGTATGCAGTTATTGCTGATATTTTTTCCGGATCTACTTCCACTCCTTTGCCTGATATTAGGTGTCCAAGGAAGGTGAGCTGATCTTGAAGCAGGTGGCATTTCTTGATGTTGAGTGTAAGGTTTGCTTGTTGTAATTTTGCAAACACCGCTTCAAGGTCAAGCAGGTGTTGTTCTTCTGTTTGTGAAAACACAATGATGTCATCAATGTACACGAAACAGATCCTTCCCCTAAGCTCACCCAGAACTGTCTCCATTAAACGCTGGAAGGTCGCCCCAGCATTGCGCAGTCCAAATGGCATGACTTTAAATTGATATAGGCCCAGATGTGTGATCATGGCAGTCTTTGGCTTGCTATCCTCATCCATGGCAACCTGCCAGTAGCCACTCTGCAGGTCAAGGGAGCTGAAATATTTTGCACCTTGCAATGACTCCAGGATCTCATGTATGAGGGGCATGGGATAGGCGTCATGCTGGGTTTTGGCGTTCAAGCCCCTGTAGTCCACACAGAATCGGGGTGTTCGATCCTTCCTGGGTGTCAGAACAACAGGAGAGGCCCACGGAGATGTTGATGGCTCTATCACTCCAGTGCTGATCATTTTTTTTATTTGTTCCTCGATTATTTCTTGTTTTTGACTGGACACTCTGTAAGCCCGTTTCCTCACAGGCATCTCATCCATGGTGGTGATTTGATGTTTAATTACCCTGGTGGCCCCAGTAGTCTCAGTCCACACAGTTGGCCACTTCTGCAGCAGTGGTCGCACCACCTCAGGTTGGGATTCGAGGAGGGGGATGGCAGACTGATTAACTTGGGGTTCTTCATTTATGGCCATGTAAAAATTAATGGAGGAACCAGGGTGAGTCCAGCGAAGCATTTCTCTGCCTTTGGGGAGAAATTTGAATTCTCTCCCTCCGGGCATGACATACCTCTTGAGATGAGGTTTGAGTACCATTTGTGATGTGGTCATGAAGTCGAGACCTAACAACAAGGGCATACATAAGTGGCCATCAGCCATCACATGAATCTGTAGGGTGCTATGACAGTCATGCAGATTGAGGAGCAGGGTGGCTTTTCCAACTGCTTGGTTTATTTGTCCATTTGCCATGACAAACTTTGGAATGCCGCTTGGCTCCAGAACCTCGCCGCACTTCCTCACAGCCTTCCACAGCGTATGACTCATTAGTGAGTACGTGCATCCGGAGTCCAGGACTCCATCTCCTTTAGAGCCGCGCATGCTAATAGGGACCACCAGGAGGGATTGTTCGCCCATAGCAGCAGCAAGGTCGGCCCCACTTCGACTCGGCCCATGCTCCATCTTCTTGCCAGATCTTTTTGGAGGGTTGCTTTGTTGGACACGACTCCAATAGTCTTTACTATTTGTCCAATCTCGTTCAATCAGGGATCCCACCTTGACCAGCTGTTCTACCGTTGTCACGATTCCACGTAGACTACTGGCCAACCTGGGATTGCAGGCACCGAGTATGCGACGCACGATCTCGGCTTCCTCCATGTCATGTCTCCACTTCAGGCAGAGGGCACGATAATCATATGCGAAATCTCGCAAGCACTGATTAGGAGTTTGAAGAATGGAGTGGAGCTGCATCTCAATCTCGGATTGGTAGTCAGTTGGCAAAAAGGCTTCCAGGAAAGACTGCTTAAATGTAGACCAGCTGGTTATGGTACTGCGGGCTGCCGACCACCAACTCCTGGCAGGACCTTTTAAGACAGCATTGAGTGTTCCCACCAGCTCAGCATCGCTCAGAGGGCGGAGTGCTAAAAAGTTTTCACACTGTTCGATGAAATCGGTGACATCGGCTGAGCCTCTGGACTCTCCAAACTGGGGAAATTCCATCCTGATGGGTGGTCTGGCGGTGACAGCAGGTGTAATGGCGGTGACAGCAGGTGTAATGGCGGTGACAGCAGGTGCAGTGGTGGTGACAGCAGGTGCAGTGGTGGTGACAGCAGGTGCGATGGTGGTGACAGCAAGTGCGATGGTGGTGACAGCAGGTGCGATGGTGGTGACAGCAGGTGCGATGGTGACAGCAGGTGTAATAGGGAAGGTGATGTCTCTGACAGGCGGGTGGTGGCGGACTGGTATGGCGGCTGCAGGAGTGGAGAAGCTAGCTGGTCGCCAAAACCTTCGGGTTTTAGCAAGGGTATTTTTCAATTCCTCTCCCCACCTTTCATCTCTTCGACGCAGACATGCTGCGACAGCTTGGTCGAAGTTCTGCACCTTCGTGTCCACATACGCTTTCATCCCTGCCGCCATGGCCTCCATCGCTGCCCTAAGTCCATCCTCCCGGTTAAGGGTGCTGTCGACCGCTTCTGTGAGTCGGTTCTCCAGAATGTCCACTCGTTGTTGCAGCGTTAGAAGTTGCTCCAGGACAGCTTCTGGTTCCACCCCATCCTCTTCCTCTGCTGCCGCCTCCTGTCTGGACTGTTCTAAATACATAGAGTCCAGCAAGTTAGTCAGCTCAGCAACACCATTTGGATTGGGCCTACTGGTGACATGGCGGAAAGGGTCAAGGGGCGGAGTTGAGTCCTGGGCTGCATCAGCAAAGTCCTGTCTGTCATCTTCCTCCATTAGGGAGTGGCTGCTGGTTGACATTGCTCCAATTAACCTAATTATGTGTAAGTATTTATTAACTGTCGTATATGTAAGTGTCTATGTGTGTAAATGTATATAAAAAAAAATGGTATGTATTTATGTACCAGAAAATAGATGTGTGTGTATATATATATATATATATATATATATATATATATATATATATATATGTGTACATATATATATATATATATCACAATGTAGAAAAAATGGTGACACAATAGGAGTGTGTGTCACACTGCTGACTATTTAGGAAAAAAGTGAACCCAACATACATTTATATTTAACAAGACAAATAATGTTTATGTACTACTTATTCCCCTTAACGTGTTTCGCAAAAAAACAACGAAAATATGAGCCGCTGATATCAATGATACACTAAGCCCCGCTTCCCCCGTACGGGCCACCACTCTGTAACAAACGCACCCAAGTTCCCCGGGTGTCTTTGCCACTACGCAATTAAGGAGTCACGGGTGGGACCTGATATTCAGCTGGGAATGATTAATATATTAAATAAACACAAGACATGTATAACTATTAGCCACAAAACGATCAGGCTTATATTTAATATGCCACAAATTAATCCCGCATAGCAAACAACTCCCCCCTCCCGTCCATATAACCCGCCAATATAAATCAAACACCTACACAACACACTAAATCCCACAGCCCAAAGTTCATACAACACATATATTTCCCCAAAGTCCCAAAAGTTACGTACGTGACATGCACGTAGCGTGACATGCACGTACGGGCAAGCGATGGATGTTTGAAAGCCGCAGCAGTGTACTCACGGTACCGAGACTGCGCATCCAACTCAAAGTCCTCCTGGAAAGAGTCCCTGTTCTCCCGGTTCTCCACAGGCCAATGGAAAGCACACCAAAAAAGTCAAAAGGCAGATTATTCCAAGAAGTGGCTCCGTGGCAAAAACCACTGCGTCTGACAGGTGCTCCAGGTGGTTAGTGACGTCACTTTCCGCTTCCGCCCGGTCTGATAGAACCGGATGCCTTTTATATCCCCACATATTATTTACGTACATATTTAATATTAACAAGATTATTAAATACGCCTGTAACAGTTTATAATAAGTAAATGGATGACAATAAGTATATATATATATTTATTTTCCCAGCTGAGCACAAGTTAACTGTGACTGGCAATTTATTATATATATATATATCGATGGACCCCTATGGCCATTACAAGACAGTGGTCCCCAACCACCGGTCCGGTCCAGGGACCAGTACCGTTCCGTGAAGCGTTTGCTACCGGGCCGGAGAGAAACATTAAATCATTTATAAAGGACTTGCATTTTCTCCCACTTAACTCTGTCCAGTCCCAGCAGACCAGAGGGCCACACCGCAGTCGAGGGCCGCTGGTAACAGTAAATCATTCATCAATTTGCCTCGGAATTGAAATATTTTGCATTCTTTTTACGTAAAGAGTAAAAGAAATCTGTGGATTTTTACAGAAAAACAGTTTTACAGTTTTTACTGTCAAATATTTGGTGTTATTTTATTATTTTTACAACATATTACTGTAAATAGAAATACAGTACCGCTGTTTAATTTTATTTTGGCAACTCAGCTGCCAGTTTTTTTACGTAATAAAATGTGATACCATAAAATCATCAACTGTGGATTTAAAAAAAAAAAAACTGACAGCTCAGTCGACAGAATTTTACTGTAAAAAAACAAACATTGGTTGTTGTTTTTTCAACTTACAGTAATATGCTGTAAAAAAAATCTATTGCTCATTTTTATAGTGTACAATTTGATGGATAACTTGCTTTGAAACCATAAGTTAAGCTTATTTAAGTATTTCTTTGGATTTTGACCAAGAAAGTGAGATAATATAATATTTGTTGCAATATTGGACACTATTTGTTTTCCCTGTCAAACTAGAAAAAAAACCTAATACCTTTAGTAAGAAAATAAGCAAGTAGAGAAATAAAATATAAGGTATTTTAATGACACATATTATTTCCAGGCTTCTGCGGGCCATGTGAAATGAGGTGGAGGACCAGATCTGGCCCGCGGGCCTTGAGTCTGACACACCATTGAGCTTGTTTATAGATGTACAATAAAACTCCTCATAGGAAGTTGTTGTAACTTTGTGACATGATACAATGCACAAGAATGAAGATATCAAATATAAATGTGATTGTAGCCAAAGGCTGATTTCCATCAGCATCTCATTGCAAAGAAACAAGTCCAGGACTCCCACTAACTCAGCCTAATAGTGACTTGTATTTTTCACCAGTGGGAAGCTGAAAATTATGCCTACATTAAACCGGTCGGTGGTGTAAAAAAGGTTGGGGATCACTGATATAACATATTGTATGTAGCCCCTTGTGGTAATCACACAAAGTCTGACGCTATTTTTAACTTTCATTACCAATCTTATGATAAACGGTACAAGTCCAACAGGTTTTACACTTTAGTCTCGGTGAGTCCGCACTTCCTGTCGGACACAGAAACAACACTTCCTCATTCTCCACCAATCAGCTTTCAGGCACGGACGGTGTGTTTGCAAACGTGGAAAAAACTGACTTCAAAGGCAAACCACAGGAACATTAAACATTATCAGGTCGTTACAGTAGGAATCAAAATACGTATCGCCGATTATTTGTGCACTATTGACAAGTGATGTGCTGAAAACTTGACGACTGGAAAAAAGACTTTGATTACCCAAAACACGATGTAAACAAGATGCACACCACTGTCAGCATGTCTGTGATGTGGACGTAAGAAGATATACAGCCATCTACAGAAGGTGCACATTTTAAGAGGACACTGGGAAATTATTTGATGACGTTAATGGTGACCACGCCCCTGACCACGCCCCCAGGGGGAAACCCAGTACTGTACAAACCTCACCTTGGTCTGAGCTGGAAGTTCAAAAACAACAAGAATGACATCTTACCTCAAAGCTGGTCTCTGCGGTAGTTTGGTGTTGCCAAGTGTAACACGGTCCTCACTCCCGGTTCCTGAGGACACATGACGACCACTCCATCATCATCATCATCATCATCATCACAAAGATCCAAATTGGGATTCTTATTCATCCCGATTCTAAATCCATTCATCATTTCCCCCCCAAAAAATAGTTTTTATTGGGGCCATATTTCATTGCTTTGAGGTCGGTAAGCACAAGCAGAATCATACGTACATGAGGTAAGCACAAGCAGAATCATACGTACATGAGGTTAGCACAACCAGAATCATACGTACATGAGGTAAGCACAAGCAGAATCATATGTACATGAGGTAAGCACAAGCAGAATCATACGTACATGAGGTTAGCACAACCAGAATCATACGTACATGAGGTAAGCACAAGCAGAATCATATGTACATGAGGTAAGCACAAGCAGAATCATACGTACATGAATAATGTGTACACAATAATAGCTGTATAAATGACACAATATGTTACTGTTATTATCGGTCCTGCTAGACACCGACATCTATTTAATAATACCACCTTAACATTTGACAACCAAACAATTAAACAAGGAGACTCGGTAAAGAATCTGGGTATTATCTTCCACCCAACTCTCTCGTTTGAGTCACACATTAAGAGTGTTACTAAAACGGCCTTCTTTCATCTCCGTAATATCGCTAAAATTCGTTCCATCTTGTCCACTAGCGACGCTGAGATCATTATTCATGCGTTCGTTACATCTCGTCTCGATTACTGTAACGTATTATTTTCGGGCCTCCCTATGTCTAGCATTAAAAGATTACAGTTGGTACAAAATGCGGCTGCAAGGCTTTTGACAAAAACAAGAAAGTTTGATCATATTACGCCTATACTGTATATACCTTTATATATATATATATATACATACATATATATACCTATACTGGCTCACTTGCACTGGCTTCCTGTGCACTTAAGATGCGACTTTAAGGTTTTACTACTTACGTATAAAATATTACACGGTTTAGCTCCAGCCTATCTCGCCGATTGTATTGTACCATATGTCCCGACAAGAAATCTGCGTTCAAAGAACTCCGGCTTATTAGTGATTCCCAGAGCCAAAAAAAAGTCTGCGGGCTATAGAGCGTTTTCTATTCGGGCTCCAGTACTCTGGAATGCCCTCCCGGTAACAGTTAG
>NC_084745.1:57353091-57385591 GCF_033978785.1 Entelurus aequoreus
GTGGTAGAGCAGGTGTACTGACAGAGTGAAGGGCCCTCAAGTGGTAGAGCAGGTGTACTGACAGAGTGAAGGGCCCTCAAGTGGTAGAGCAGGTGTACTGACAGAGTGAAGGGCCCTCAGGTGGTAGAGCAGGTGTACTGACAGAGTGAAGGGCCCTCAAGTGGTAGAGCAGGTGTACTGACAGAGTGAAGGGCCCTCAGGTGGTAGAGCAGGTGTACTGACAGAGTGAAGGGCCCTCAGGTGGTAGAGCAGGTGTACTGACAGAGTGAAGGGCCCTCAGGTGGTAGAGCAGGTGTACTGACAGAGTGAAGGGCCCTCAGGTGGTAGAGCAGGTGTACTGACAGAGTGAAGGGCCCTCAGGTGGTAGAGCAGGTGTACTGACAGAGTGAAGGGCCCTCAGGTGGTAGAGCAGGTGTACTGACAGAGTGAAGGGCCCTCAGGTGGTAGAGCAGGTGTACTGACAGAGTGAAGGGCCCTCAGGTGGTAGAGCAGGTGTACTGACAGAGTGAAGGGCCCTCAGGTGGTAGAGCAGGTGTACTGACAGAGTGAAGGGCCCTCAAGTGGTAGAGCAGGTGTACTGACAGAGTGAAGGGCCCTCAAGTGGTGGAGCAGGTGTACTGACAGAGTGAAGGGCCCTCAAGTGGTAGAGCAGGTGTACTGACAGAGTGAAGGGCCCTCAAGTGGTAGAGCAGGT
This sequence comes from Entelurus aequoreus, assembly GCF_033978785.1. Classification (NCBI taxonomy): domain Eukaryota; kingdom Metazoa; phylum Chordata; class Actinopteri; order Syngnathiformes; family Syngnathidae; genus Entelurus; species Entelurus aequoreus. Next base: position 57,353,786 of record NC_084745.1, read on the forward strand.
GTACTGACAGAGTGAAGGGCCCTCAGGTGGTAGAGCAGGTGTACTGACAGAGTGAAGGGCCCTCAAGTGGTAGAGCAGGTGTACTGACAGAGTGAAGGGCCCTCAAGTGGTAGAGCAGGTGTACTGACAGAGTGAAGGGCCCTCAGGTGGTGGAGCAGGTGTACTGACAGAGTGAAGGGCCCTCAAGTGGTAGAGCAGGTGTACTGACAGAGTGAAGGGCCCTCAAGTGGTAGAGCAGGTGTACTGACAGAGTGAAGGGCCCTCAGGTGGTAGAGCAGGTGTACTGACAGAGTGAAGGGCCCTCAAGTGGTAGAGCAGGTGTACTGACAGAGTGAAGGGCCCTCAAGTGGTAGAGCAGGTGTACTGACAGAGTGAAGGGCCCTCAGGTGGTGGAGCAGGTGTACTGACAGAGTGAAGGGCCCTCAGGTGGTAGAGCAGGTGTACTGACAGAGTGAAGGGCCCTCAGGTGGTAGAGCAGGTGTACTGACAGAGTGAAGGGCCCTCAGGTGGTAGAGCAGGTGTACTGACAGAGTGAAGGGCCCTCAGGTGGTAGAGCAGGTGTACTGACAGAGTGAAGGGCCCTCAGGTGGTGGAGCAGGTGTACTGACAGAGTGAAGGGCCCTCAGGTGGTAGAGCAAGAGAGGCTTAGTGACACATTGGAGAACAGATGGGAAGAATAAAGTGTGCCAAGAATGTAAACACTGAGATTTAACAAAAGCAGAGACAATAATCCAATTAGGTCTTTAGTGGCAACCACTTCTAGCAGACAACTCTCAGTGCACAACTACCACTTTTAGTCCCTCCACAACTCTCAGTGTACAACTACCACTTTTAGTCCCTCCACAACTCTCAGTGCACATCTACCACTTTTAGTCCCTCCACAACTCTCAGTGCACAACTACCACTTTTAGTCCCTCCACAACTCTCAGTGCACAACTACCACTTTTAGTCCCTCCACAACTCTCAGTGCACAACTACCACTTTTAGTCCCTCCAGAACTCTCAGTGTACAACTACCACTTTTAGTCCCTCCAGAACTCTCAGTGCACAACTACCACTTTTAGTCCCTCCACAACTCTCAGTGTACAACTACCACTTTTAGTCCCTCCACAACTCTCAGTGTACAACTACCACTTTTAGTCCCTCCAGAACTCTGTGCACAACTACCACTTTTAGTCCCTCCAGAACTCTCAGTGCACAACTACCACTTTTAGTCCCTCCAGAACTCTCAGTGTACAACTACCACTTTTAGTCCCTCCAGAACTCTCAGTGTACAACTACCACTTTTAGTCCCTCCAGAACTCTCAGTGCACAACTACCATTTTTAGTCCCTCCACAACTCTCAGTGTACAACTACCACTTTTAGTCCCTCCAGAACTCTCAGTGTACAACTACCACTTTTAGTCCCTCCAGAACTCTCAGTGCACAACTACCATTTTTAGTCCCTCCACAACTCTCAGTGCACAACTACCACTTTTAGTCCCTCCAGAACTCTCAGTGCACAACTACCACTTTTAGTCCCTCCAGAACTCTCAGTGCACAACTACCACTTTTAGTCCCTCCACAACTCTCAGTGCACAACTACCACTTTTAGTCCCTCCACAACTCTCAGTGTACAACTACCACTTTTAGTCCCTCCAGAACTCTGTGCACAACTACCACTTTTAGTCCCTCCAGAACTCTCAGTGCACAACTACCACTTTTAGTCCCTCCAGAACTCTCAGTGTACAACTACCACTTTTAGTCCCTCCAGAACTCTCAGTGTACAACTACCACTTTTAGTCCCTCCAGAACTCTCAGTGCACAACTACCACTTTTAGTCCCTCCAGAACTCTCAGTGTACAACTACCACTTTTAGTCCCTCCAGAACTCTCAGTGCACAACTACCACTTTTAGTCCCTCCAGAACTCTCAGTGTACAACTACCACTTTTAGTCCCTCCAGAACTCTCAGTGTACAACTACCATTTTTAGTCCCTCCAGGATTTGACGGCTTTTTTGCTGATTGTTTGACACTTTTTCAGAAAGTTGCAATGTTTTGAGACTTCTTTTTTTTCCACATACATATTCACATTTTTATACACATACATACATACATATATACACAAATACATACATACATATCAGTGTTTCCCACACATTCATTTATTTGTGGCGGCCCGCCACGAAAGAATTATGTCCGCCACAAATAAAAATAAAAATAAATGTTGTTTTTTTTGTTTTTTTAAATTGTTTTTTTTTTTTTGTCCTGTCCAGCTTCTCAGGCAAATCATAAAGTTGATGTAGATGCCCATATAGGCTGTTCAGATTTATTTGTATTTGACCACTACTGTTTTCTGTTTATTTGTTACTGACTGTGGCAGGACACCTCTGCCTCTGTTTCACTTTATGTTGCTGGTAAATAATATGCTTGTAGTAGTAGGCTAAAGTTAAATTATTTAGTATGCACTAATTAAAGGGGCAGAGCTTTAAGAGACATTTGAGCTCTTATATTTTATAAGATGTATTTTTTGTAAGAACCACAATTAATAAATATATTTCAGTGAATAACTTATTGTTCAAATCTGTATATAAATATGTACATAAAGTGTTGTAATTATATTGTAAAATGGATGGATGGATGGACGTTTAAAACAAAACTGTTATTATTAATTAGTAAGTATACATTTTTTGAGCCTTTTTAGAGAAAATCATATCATTGTAGTAGATTATGCAAATTACTCGATGATGTCATGGTGACCACGCCCATAGCCACGCCCCCACCGCCACAGGTATCTTGGCAGTTTATGGGAAACACTGCATATACACACACACACACACACACACATATATACATATATATATATATATATATATATATATATATATATATATATATATATATATATATATATATATATATATATATATATATATATATATATATATATATTAAGGCTGCAGCTAACGATTATTTTTCTATCGATTAATCTATAGATTTTTTCCCGATTAATCGGTTAATCTATAGATTTTTTGTCCGATTCATCTATAGATTATTTTTACTTTTACCGATTATTTTTTATTTTATTTTATTTAAAATGAAGATGAAAAAATAAAAGTAGGCCAGTTTTTTCAAAAGGCATGGCTTTTATTTACAAAAAAAAAGAAGTATGGCCACTCAGTCAACATTGACAACAACATGACTAAATATTCTGTAACAATGTAAACATTTAAAACTTTTAACATTTAACAAAATTAAAAGTAGCTTATTTGCTTTTTAATGTGCAAATATAAAAGTCAACATCCAGTGCAAATCTTAATATTCTGCAATAGTATAAGCATTTCAAAAGTAAAAGTATTGCTTATTTTGCTTTAAAATGTGCAAAAATAAAGATAAACATCCAATACAAAAAAGTGCAAAACGAATATTCTGTAACAACAGTGTAAACATTTCAACAAAAGTGAAAGTATTGCTTATTTGCTAAAATGTGCAAAAATAAAGATAAACATCCAATACAAAAAAGTGCCAATCTAAATATTCTGGAGCACTGTAAACATTAAGTATTGCTTTTAAAATGTGCAAAATAAACATCCAGTCCAACACAGTACACAATAACCAATTCTACTCATTCCAGTGAGTGACTAACAGTTGTAATGAAGAAAGGTTAGCATGTCTACATGCTCTGCTTCTTTTCTTGTTTACAATATTCCCAGCAGCTGAAAATAGGCGCTCAGAAGGGGTCGATGTGGCTGGAACTGAGAGGTAATTAGCCTTCACCTCAAGCCAGGACTGCGAGCGAGCTGAGTAGCAGTTGAAGTTTCTAGTAGGTCAACGGGCTCATAGTGATGTTACTAGTAGTTGACTGGGAGGTGTTTATTATCATTTGGGGAGAGTCCGCTGCCTGATGCTCACCTGCTAAACACCTATCTGCTCCACGCTGAAGCGCTGACTACATGCGCTATGAATACACACTGCTGATTGGCTGATAATGCTGCGTGTGTACCAATCAGATGGTTGTGTGGGTGGGACAATGCTGCGTGTGTACCAATCAGATGGTTGTATGGGTGGGACAATGCTGCGTGCTGAGACAGAGGAGCAAAGCCACTTGTTAAGACTCTAGCAGCTAAAGTTAGCTTTAGCTTAGAAACTCGTTCGGTACACCCCCGTACCGAACCGAAAGCCCCGTACCGAAACGGTTCAATACAAAACACATACCGTTACACCCCTAGCAGATACAAATGGCACATTCATGTTTTTGTGTAATGATGACAACGTATGCTAACGCGGACGATTGACTAGTTGATGGTTTTCTTTTCAAATGTTCGTTCATAGCCGTTGTGCTGCTATGATAGGCCATTTACGCTCGACACAGTGTGCATACAACAACATTATTAGGCTGTGTATTGAAATACTCCCACACTTTTGACCACTTTTGGCGTGCGTTTTTCCCCTCGCTCGCACAGTCTGCTTTGCGCTCCGCCATGACGGTAGTGTGACGTAATTATGCGACGCGTCGACGCACAAAAATGGCGTCGACGTATTTACATAACCGATGACGTCGACTACGTCGACGCGTCGTTTCAGCCTTAATATATATATATATATATATATATATATACATATATATATATATATATATATATATATATATATATATATATATATATATATATATATATATATATATACACTACCGCTCAAAAGTTTGGGGTCACCCATACAATTTTGTGTTTGAGCCTTCATTTCTAAGAACAAGAATAGACTGTGGAGTTTCAGATGAAAGTTCTCTTTTTCTGGCCATTTTGAGCGTTTAATTGAGCCCACAAACGTGATGCTCCAGAAAGTCAACCTGCTCAAAGGAAGGTCAGTTTTGTAGCTTCTGTAACGAGCTAAAGTGTTTTCAGATGTGTGAACATGATTGCACAAGGCTTTTCTAATCATCAATTAGCCTTCTGAGCCAATGAGCAAACACATTGTACCATTAGAACACTGGAGTGATAGTTGCTGGAAATGGGCCTCTACACACCTATGTAGATATTGCACCAAAAAGCAGACATTTGCAGCTAGAATAGTCATTTACCACACTAGCAATGTATAGAGTGTATTTCTGTCAAGTTAAGACTAGTTTAAAGTTATCTTTATTGAAAAGTACAGTGCTTTTCCTTCAAAAATAAGGACATTTACATGTGACCCCAAACTTTTCAACGCTAGTGTACCTACTAATTAGTTGTTACACACACACCTACTAATTAGTTGCATTCATTTACTGTGTACAAACAGCTAAGACCACCACCAAGAAGACTTCATCATCCAAACTGGAGAGCAGGAAGATGCACGGCTACAAGTAAGTGACGGCCTAAATATCCGTGCCTCCTCCTTGCAGCTGACACTTTACGCCACACCTCATCAGCAAGGACCGCTGCTCGTCCTGACACTTTACGCCACACCTCATCAACAAGGACCGCTGCTCGTCCTGACACTTTACGCCACACCCCATCAGCCCAGCCTTACCTGGGCTGCAACACTTGACGTGGCTCAGGTAGGCAGACATCCACCGGTGACCGTACATCTTGCCAAGTGCATGGGAGATGCCTAACTACTGATGCGGGCTGCTGGACGCTTTGGGACGAGCGAGAGAGAGAGAGAGAGAGAGAGAGAGAGAGAGAGAGAGAGAGAGAGAGAGAGAGAGAGAGAAAAGAGGAGGTCCTCCTGCTAACCACCACAACATGCTAAGCTCATTAGCCAACACGCTAAAGTCACAAGACTAACATGCTAAGCTCATTAGCCAACATGCTAACGTCACATGACTGACAGATTGCCGCAGTCCTGTGTTACTGCACACAGGAAGTAGAAGTTGAGAGTGTGAGGCTTCAAGTCAGTGGTCAAGAAGAGAGTGTGGACGTGACCTTCTCAGCCCAATGACACATTCCTGGCCTCTTGCAGCGGCCGTGCAGTAAACATCCCATGAGCAGGTCCCTGAAGGCATCATGCCACATTCCATGTCCTCACCTTGGAGCATTATTTGGAGGGAGTTTGTTTGAAAACATCACCACCAAAACTACTTGAACTGAAGTCCACAAACACGTTTCAATGAGTGACAAACTAGTCAAATAATAACAACTAGATGATGTGTGAACGCTCCCATGCTGGAGTGGAAGTGACAGAATGTAGTGTGAATGGAAGAATAGTTGGAATGTTGGAATAGGTTGAAGAGTTACAATTTCCAGGAAACACAGAATTAGGTTTGGAACTTGGGAAAGTGTTAGTGTGAATGTCCAGGATGAGTGGAATGTGTTGATGTTGGAATGCTTTCAATAGCTTGAAAAATGTGGGAATCGCGCAACTTGGAAAAATGTCCCACTCATTTCACTGGGAACTTCCTGGAAATTTGGGGGAAATGATTAGGAGCATGAAAGTCCTGAATGTGCTGAATTGGTTGGTGTTGGAATTGTTTAAATCAGTCAGGAAATGTTGAAGTAGGAACAGTTGTTTTTAATTGAGAAATGGTATTAGGGAATTTGGGGAAAAGCGGGAATTTTTCAAGTTCTTGAACCAACTTGTTTTTTTGTCCTGACTAAGAGGAATGTTTTGACAGTGGAACGCTTGAAATGGGTTGAAAAATGTCAAAGGAGTCTCCGCACTAAAAAAGGTGGGAAATAAGGTTAGAAAAAAATTGGAATTCCTGGAAATTTGTTGAATGTGGAAAAATGGTTGTTTGAATTGCCAGGATGAGTGGAATGTGTTGAAGGTGGAATGGGTTGAAAAATGGGGAAGTTTGAATGGAGAAAATGTCCCTAAAAACTGGAAATTGTAATGAATCTGGGAATTTTTCTATAATTGTTGGATTAGAGCACACAATTCCTGAACAGGCTGAATATTTTGAAGTTGGAATGGTTTGAATCAGATGAAAAATGTGGGAGTTGTGGAACTTCAATGGGAATTCAATGGGAATTCCATGGAAATTTGGGAATTTTGGGAAAAGCCGGAATTTTTCTTGAAAATGCTAAAAAAAAAATTGAATGTTCTGAATGAGTTGGTGTTGGAATTTTTCAAATTGTTCGAGAAATGTTGAATGAGTAACATCGTTAATTGAGAAATTATATTATGGAATTTCGGGAAAATCTGGAATTTTTCAAGTTCCAAACCAACTTTGTTTTTTGCCTGATTAAGAGGAATGTTTTGACGGTGGAACGCTTGAAAAAATGTGTAAGGAGAAGTCGACAGAAAGAAGGGATTAAAAAAAAGAGTTTGAAAAAACGGTAATTCTGGGAATTCCTGGAATTTTTTTGAACATGGAAAAATAAAAGTTTGAATGTCCAGGATGAGTGGAATGTGTTGATGTTGGAATGCTTTCAATAGCTTGAAAAATGTGGCAATTGTGCAACTTGGAAAAATGTCCCACTCATTTCACTGGGAACTTCCTGGAAATTTGGGGAAAATGATTAGGAGCATGAAAGTCCTGAATGAGCTGAATTGGTTGGTGTTGGAATTGTTTAAATCAGTCAGGAAATGTTGAAGTAGGAACAGTTTTTTTTAATTGAGAAATGGTATTAGGGAATTTGGGGAAAAGCGGGAATTTTTCAAGTTCTTGAACCAACTTGTTTTTTTGTCCTGACTAAGAGGAATGTTTTGACAGTGGAACGCTTGAAATGGGTTGAAAAATGTCAAAGGAGTCTCCGCACTAAAAAAGGTGGGAAATAAGGTTGGAAAAAAATTGGAATTCCTGGAAATGTGTTGAATGTGGAAAAATGGTTGTTTGAATTGCCAGGATGAGTGGAATGTGTTGAAGGTGGAATGGGTTGAAAAATGTGGAAGTTTGAATGGAGAAAATGTCCCTAAAAACTGGAAATTGTAGTGAATCTGGGAATTTTTCTATAATTGTTGGATTAGAGCACACAATTCCTGAACAGGCTGAATATTTTGAAGTTGGAATGGTTTGAATCAGATGAAAAATGTGGGAGTTGTGGAACTTCAATGGGAATTCAATGGGAATTTCATGGAAATTTGGGAATTTTGGGAAAAGCCGGAATTTTTCTTGAAAATGCTAAAAAAAAAATTGAATGTTCTGAATGAGTTGGTGTTGGAATTTTTCAAATTGTTCGAGAAATGTTGAATGAGTAACATCGTTAATTGAGAAATTATATTATGGAATTTCGGGAAAATCGGGAATTTTTCAAGTTCTTGAACCAACTTGTTTTTTTGTCCTGACTAAGAGGAATGTTTTGACAGTGGAACGCTTGAAATGGGTTGAAAAATGTAAAAGGAGTCTCCACACTAAAAAAGGTGGGAAATAAGGTTAGAAAAAAATTGGAATTCCTGGAAATGTGTTGAATGTGGAAAAATGGTTGTTTGAATTGCCAGGATGATTGGAATGTGTTGAAGGTGGAATGGGTTGAAAAATGTGGGAATTGTGGAAGTTTGAATGGAGAAAATGTCCCTAAAAACTGGAAATTGTAGTGAATCTGGGAATTTTTCTATAATTGTTGGATTAGAGCACACAATTCCTGAACAGGCTGAATATTTTGAAGTTGGAATGGTTTGAATCAGATGAAAAATGTGGGAGTTGTGGAACTTCCATGGGAATTCAATGGGAATTCCATGGAAATTTGGGAATTTTGGGAAAAGCCGGAATTTTTCTTGAAAATGCTTTAAAAAAAAAAGTAATGTTCTGAATGAGTTGGTGTTGGAATTTTTCAAATTGTTCGAGAAATGTTGAATGAGTAACATCGTTAATTGAGAAATTATATTATGGAATTTCGGGAAAATCTGGAATTTTTCCATTTCCAAAACAACTTGTTTTTTTGTCCTGACTAAGAGGAATGTTTTGACAGTGGAACGCTTGAAATGGGTTGGAAAATGTAAAAGGAGTCTCCGCACTAAAAAAGATTGGAAATAAAGTTAGAAAAAAATTGGAATTCCTGGAAATGTGTTGAATGTGGAAAAATTGTTGTTTGAATTGCCAGGATGAGTGGAATGTGTTGAAGGTGGAATGAGTTGAAAAATGTGGAAGTTTGAATGGAGAAAATGTCCCTAAAAACTGGAAATTGTAGTGAATCCGGGAATTTTTCTATAATTGTTGGATTAGAGCACACAATTCCTGAACAGGCTGAATATTTTGAATTTGGAATGGTTTGTAACAGATGAAAAATGTGGGAGTTGTGGAACTTCAATGGGAATTCAATGGGAATTTCATGGAAATTTGGGAATTTTGGGAAAAGCCGGAATTTTTCTTGAAAATGCTAAAAAAAAAATTGAATGTTCTGAATGAGTTGGTGTTGGAATTTTTCAAATTGTTCGAGAAATGTTGAATGAGTAACATCGTTAATTGAGAAATTATATTATGGAATTTCGGGAAAATCGGGAATTTTTCAAGTTCTTGAACCAACTTGTTTTTTTGTCCTGACTAAGAGGAATGTTTTGACAGTGGAATGCTTGAAATGGGTTGAAAAATGTAAAAGGAGTCTCCGCACTAAAAAAGGTGGGAAATAAAGTTAGAAAAAAATTGGAATTCCTGGAAATGTGTTGAATGTGGAAAAATTGTTGTTTGAATTGCCAGGATGAGTGGAATGTGTTGAAGGTGGAATGAGTTGAAAAATGTGGAAGTTTGAATGGAGAAAATGTCCCTAAAAACTGGAAATTGTAGTGAATCCGGGAATTTTTCTATAATTGTTGGATTAGAGCACACAATTCCTGAACAGGCTGAATATTTTGAATTTGGAATGGTTTGTAACAGATGAAAAATGTGGGAGTTGTGGAACTTCAATGGGAATTCAATGGGAATTTCATGGAAATTTGGGAATTTTGGGAAAAGCCGGAATTTTTCTTGAAAATGCTAAAAAAAAAAAATTGAATGTTCTGAATGAGTTGGTGTTGGAATTTTTCAAATTGTTCGAGAAATGTTGAATGAGTAACATCGTTAATTGAGAAATTATATTGTGGAATTTCGGGAAAATCGGGAATTTTTACAGTACCAAAACAACTTTGTTTTTTGTCCTGATTAAGAGGAATGTTTTGACAGTGGAATGCTTGAAAAATGTGGGAGGAGAAGTCGACAGAAAGAAGGGAGAAAAAAAGATTTTGAAAAAAAAAACGGTAATTCTGGGAATTCCTGGAATTTTTTTGAACTTGAAAAAAATAATAGTGAAATTGTCCAGAATGAGTGGAATGTGTGGAAGGTGGAATGGTTTGAAAAATGTGGGAATTGTGGAAGTTTGAAAAATCGATAATTCATTTTGAATTGAGAAAATGTCCCTAAAAACTGGGAATTCTAGTGAATCCAGGAATTTTTTAATAATTGTTGAAAGGGAGCACACAATTCCTGAACAGGCTGAATATTTTGAAGTTGGAATGGTTTGAATCAGATGACAAATGTGGGAGTTGTGGAACTTAGAAAAATGTCCCATTCTATTCAATGGGAATTTCATGGAAATTTGGGAATTTCGGGAAAAGCGGGAATTTTTTTGAACATGCTAAAAAAAAAAAAATGTTCTGAATGAGTTGGTGTTGGAATTTTTCAAATCGGTCGCGAAATGTTGAATGAGTAACATCGTTAATTGAAAAATTATATTATGGAATTTCAGGAAAATCTGGAATTTTTCCAGTTCCAAAACAACTTTGTTTTTTTCCTGATTAAGAGGAATGATTTGACGGTAGAACGCTTGAAAAAATGTGGAAGGAGAAGTCGACAGAAAGAAGGGATTAAAAAAAAGAGTTTGAAAAAAAAGGTAATTCTGGGAATTCCTGGAATTTTTTTGAACATGGAAAAATAAAAGTTTGAATGTCCACGATGAGTGGAATGTGTTGAAAAATGTGGAAATGGTGGAAGTTTGAAAAATGGCCAATTCATTTTGAATGGGAAAAATATCCCGGGAAACCAGGAATTCTGGGAAATCTGGGAATTTTTGGAAATTGTCAAGGGAAAGCCCGCAATTCCCGAATAGCTGAACATTATATATTTATTCCTCTTCTCAACATGATACTATTTATTCCTGTCTTCAAGGTGAGATTAACATTTAGTCCTGTTCAAAGTTGGAGGTGCAACATGTCAGCATGTCTGTGATCTTATCTTATCTTATCAGGCTGCTGGACATGACGTGTCAGGAACAAAACACAATGTTGTCATTAAGTGTGATAGAATGATGTCATCAAGTGTGATACAATGATGTCAATAAGTGTGATAGAATGATGGCATAAGTGTGATACAATGATGTCATTAAGTGTGATACAACGTTGTCATTAAGTGTGATAGAATGATGTCATTAAGTGTGATAGAATGATGTCATTAAGTGTGATAAAATGATGTCATTAAGTGTGATAAAATGATGGCATTAAGTGTGATAGAATGTTGTCATTAAGTGTGATACAATGTTGTCATCAAGTGTGATAGAATGATGTCATCAAGTGTGATAGAATGATGTCATCAAGTGTGATACAATGATGTCATTAAGTGTGATCCAATGTTGTCATTAAGTGTGATCCAATGTTGTCATTAAGTGTGATAAAATGATGGCATAAGTGTGATACAATGATGTCATTAAGTGTGATACAACGTTGTCATTAAGTGTGATAGAATGATGTCATTAAGTGTGATAGAATGATGGCATTAAGTGTGATAGAATGTTGTCATTAAGTGTGATAGAATGATGTCATTAAGTGTGATACAATGATGTCATTAAGTGTGATACAATGTTGTCATTAAGTGTGATACAATGTTGTCATTAAGTGTGACACAATGTTGTCATTAAGTGTGACAGAATGATGTCATCAAGTGTGATACAATGATGTCATTAAGTGTGATAGAATGTTATCATTAAGTGTGATACAATGTTGTCATTAAGTGTGATACAATGTTGTCATTAAGTGTGATACAATGTTGTCATTAAGTGTGATAGAATGTTATCATTAAGTGTGATACAATGTTGTCATTAAGTGTGATAGAATGATGTCATCAAGTGTGATAGAATGATGTCATCAAGTGTGATACAATGACGTCATTAAGTGTGATAGAATGATGTCATTAAGTGTGATAGAATGATGTCATTAAGTGTGATAGAATGATGGCATAAGTGTGATACAATGATGTCATTAAGTGTGATACAACGTTGTCATTAAGTGTGATAGAATGATGTCATTAAGTGTGATAGAATGATGTCATTAAGTGTGAAAGAATGATGTCATTAAGTGTGATAGAATGATGTCATCAAGTGTGATACAATGACGTCATTAAGTGTGATAGAATGATGTCATTAAGTGTGATACAATGTTGTCATTAAGTGTGATAGAATGATGGCATAAGTGTGATACAATGATGTCATTAAGTGTGATACAACGTTGTCATTAAGTGTGATAGAATGATGTCATTAAGTGTGATAGAATGATGTCATTAAGTGTGATAGAATGATGGCATTAAGTGTGATATAATGTTGTCATTAAGTGTGATACAATGTTGTCATTAAGTGTGATAGAATGATGGCATCAAGTGTGATACAATGATGTCATTAAGTGTGATACAATGATGTCATTAAGTGTGATAGAATGATGTCATCAAGTGTGATACAATGATGTCATTAAGTGTGATACAATGTTGTCATTAAGTGTGATACAATGATGTCATTAAGTGTGATACAATGATGTCATCAAGTATGTGTAGTGTCAGTGCCTATTTCCTTCTCTACATGTGTAGTGTCAGTGCCTATTTCCTTCTCTATATGTGTAGTGTCAGTGCCTATTTCCTTCTCTACATGTGTAGTGTCAGTGCCTATTTCCTTCTCTATATGTGTAGTGTCAGTGCCTATTTCCTTCTCTACATGTGTAGTGTCAGTGCCTATTTCCTTCTCTATATGCTGATAGAACATTAGTCATCATGGCAAGGTGAAAGGTATGGAGACAAATAATTCCTCATTGGTGTTTGCATATTGTGGACTACATGCACCAAGTTATATGGCAATGTGAAAGGTTTGAAACAGTAGCCTATAGACATTCCTTGGTAAAATGTCTTCTCTTTAGTTTTGGGCGTACATTAGGCTGCTAAGCTTATTTTCACCAGTATAACCATTGCTAGCGTTGGTTGTAGTCTTTGTTGGTACTGACAATAAGCATATGCTTGTTGTGATATTGTATGCAGGCATGACCTACTTCTTCCTGAAAATAGCCGAAACTTTTGACCACCACTGTATATTTTGTGCAACATAAATGATCATCAAACCTTTTTAAAAAGTGACATAAGCTCCACTTGGCTGCTGACGTAAGATGTATACACAGCAAGTAAGATGGCCTAAAAACCTCTCTTTGAAAATGGATTATTGAACATTAGTGATTGATTGAATGTGGTTAAAAAGAATGGGGGTAGAGATGTGAGTGGATGGTAGCAAAAGGTGACAGCTCTGTTCTTGCCACTAAATGTGAAGACAAGATGTACTTCCAAGTAGGAGTCACAATGTTTTGTACTTGTGTAGAAGGAGGTGACAGGACTAATTAGTGTCTCATCATACATGAGCACTAATTGCATGGAGGTAAACATGCACTAAGACCACCATTTGGGATTGTAAACATGCACTAAGACCACCATGTGGGATTAAACCTTCAAATGTCACCCAAAACTTGTTTGCAAAGACACAGAAGACCATGTCCTTCATGCTCAATATTTGACCATCTCTGATGGGGAAAAAACTAGTTTCTTTCCTACATGGTGTATATTATTAGCCCGGCAAAATCACATTGACCTAGCGGGTGACCCAGAAACTAAAATAACACTTCAGCCGCTCACTCGCTAGGCTGATAGCAAAATGTACAAACCATATTATTGTCAATATAACTTGGATGTATTGTACATTCCAACATTGTCAACTTAAATGTCCAAGTTAACTCAAATAAATAATGAATACAAATAAAATATACTCGGTCAGCAAAACGTTGTACTTAAATAGAAAGCACAACCAAAAGCAATAGAATAGGTTCTGTCTCTCTTAAGTGGACAACTTAAATAGGGTTGCAAAATTCCAGGAATATTCAAAGTTGGAAACTTTCCATGGGAATTAACGGGAATAAACATTGAATGCAACATGCTAGATCTTGCAGCATGATTATTAGCTAAAAGATGCCCCGCCCTCCACCATTTGACCAATTAGAACAGGGGTGCGCAATTCATTTTTACCGGGGGCCGCATGAGCAACCCGAGCACTGCTGGAGGGCCACATTGACTATATTTCAATTAAATGTTGCTCAATATTATTTTTGATATATACCGTAAGATAAATAATAATAATAATAATTAATAATAATAATAATAATACTTTCATTTAACCTAACTTAACTTTATACCAAAAGCACTGCTTTGGAAATCATTTGTACTTCTTTCAGAGATCACATTTAGTTCCCCTTAAACATCCTCATGTTGCACAATGAAATGTAAGCATAGGATGAACTGTAACTTTCTCTAGTAACAGCATTCCATGACTAATATAAATAAATTAACATTAATAATAAATGACAGTAAAATAAGCACACGTATGACTGAGGAGTCATACGTGTGTGGTGTTTGAGTTGTCCGACTTTTTGTGTGGCCATAAACGCACCAGTGGTTTAGTGGTATGCGTGTTGGTGACAGATGACAAGTTGGTTTTGGCCTGGTTTGTACGGCAGAAAATGACTAGTTTTTCCAGATAGAATTGTTTTACTCAGGTTTTTGGTGTGGTTATGGCCGAATATAAACAGTTTTGCTCAATAAAGTGATGGATATAATTCCTGTCCTCGAAGCATCTCGATGGACGTTACAATAATTGAACGGTGTTGAATTGAACGGTGTTGACGAACACCGTTAGGGCCGCTTGTTGTCACTGTCACTCAGAGTTGCATTGCAAAATTACACAGAATAAATGTGTTTATTTTGTTTAGAATTCAGATGGGATTTGATTTGGTGCGCGGCATATATTTGCTGTGCGCAGAGGACGCTTGAGCAGTGCGCAATTGCGCAGGCGCGCACCTTAGAGGGAACGTTGCTTGGCAGTTCATGTCTTGTTGAAAACACGCCATTCCTCATCAACTTTTCTCTTTTTAGCGTCTCGGGTGTAAACCGTGCATCACTTGTCGCTGCATGTGCACCTTCACTCGCAGGTTACACACTGACATACGCCCATAAATAACACTTTTCAAAATAAAAGCAGCACAGTTGTATTGCGCGCACGACATAGATGTTTTTTCAACTTTACTTTGTAATTTGTGATTGCAGCTGTTCACATTCACTCACAATCACGCACACGCATACGTCCACACGGAAGTAATACAAATAACGCTTTTCAAAACAAAAGCAGCACCGTTGTATTGCACACTCGACATAGATACTTTTTAAAATGTATTTTGTAATTTATGATTGGCCTCACGCGGGCCGGACAGGGACGCACAAAGGGCCACAGAATGCCCAGGTCTGAATTAGAAAGTCTGAGGGCATCACATCCATCTTGGTCTGGCTACTGCCACTGGTAAAGTTACTAAACATGTCAGACCTTAGTCCATCTAAAAGTTACCATTGTCAACTTATTCATGACAAAGCCAGCATGATTATTAGCTAAAACAACCTGATTTGATGTAAATTCAGTTGAATTTCAACCCTGCACTGTGCATTCCTCCATCACATGTGCAGTGCATTCTTCCATCACATGCACGGATAATTCCCAGCATGCTACAGCGGGGCCAAAATAGTATTTGAGCCCAAGGACTTCATCCAGTCAGGTGGTTAGAGTGTCCGCCCTGAGATGGGTAGGTTGTGAGTTCAAACCCCGGCCGAGTCATACCAAAGACTATAAAAATGGGAGCCATTACCTCCCTGCTTGGCACTCAGCATCAAGGCTTGGAATTGGGGGTTAAATCACCAAAAATGATTCCCGGGCGTGGTCACCGCTGCTGCCCACTGCTCCCCTCACTTCCCAGGGGGTGAACAAGGAGATGGATCAAATGCAGAGGACACATTTCACCACACCTAGTTAAGTTAAGTTAAAGTAGCAATGATTGCCACACACACACGAGGTGTGGTGAAATGATTCTCTGCATCTGTACTTCATTCCACGGGTTCCGTTAAAGATATTGTGCATGGAACAAAGATTGGAACTACCCGGGTAGATTTAGTTCTTCAGGAACTATCTATAGTTCCTGGTCGTGAGATGCGGATTCCAGAAGTTCCCCAGGAACCTCAGAGGGGCGGGTTGTGCTGATTGGTTGAACACAGTTGGGGGCGTTTGTAAAACTTAGTATTTTGAGTTTCATGCACCATCATCACAGTATGAGAGGATAACTTGTTTACATCCTATTTGCTGTGTGTTTCCATAGTGACAACAGAAGAACAATGGAACTTTCTTTTGTGTGGTATCTTGCAGTGTTTTTACCCAGCACTAGTCTTTAATGTTGTTTAGTTGTGTCATGTCAATACACAGAGGGACGAGAAGTGGACTGGCACTTTTTGAAGTATTTACAGAGGAATATAAAGTATTCAGCCGGAGGTGAGGTGCTCACTGGGACTTGAAGACAAATGAAGGAGGAGTGGAACTAATGTAAAATATTCACTATTTACTTTGTTACATGCTGTAAAAGTACCCATTTCTGTAGTTATCCTATAAACTCCAGTTAACCGAATGCAAATGCTAACAGGCTAATGTTAAATCTGATGTGTTCATGTTGTCAGCGTGAGATAAACACTGGCATTTATCATTGATATATTGTTATTTACAGATAAACACTCGCATTTATTATTGATATATTGTTATGTACAGATAAACACTGGCATTTATCATTGATATATTGTTATTTACAGATAAACACTGGCATTTATCATTGATATATTATTTACAGATAAACACTGGCATTTATCATTGATATATTGTTATTTACAGATAAACACTCGCATTTATTATTGATATATTGTTATGTACAGATAAACACTGGCATTTATCATTGATATATTGTTATTTACAGATAAACACTGGCATTTATCATTGATATATTATTTACAGATAAACACTGGCATTTATCATTCATATATTGTTATTTACAGATAAACACTGACATTTATTATTGATATAATGTTATTTACAGATAAACACTGACATTTATTATTGATATCTTGTTATTTACAGATAAACACTGACATTTATTATTGATATATTGTTATGTACAGATAAACACTGGCATTTATTATTGATATATTGTTATGTACAGATAAACACTGACATTTATCGTTGATATATTGTTATTTGCAGATAAACACTGGCATTTATCATTGATATATTGTTATTTACAAATAAACACTGGCATTTATCATTGATATATTGTTATTTACAGATAAAAACGAGCATTTATCATTGATATATTGTTATTTACAGATAAACACTGGCATTTATCATTGATATATTGTTATTTACAGATAAACACTGGCATTTATCATTGATATATTATTTACAGATAAACACTGGCATTTATCATTCATATATTGTTATTTACAGATAAACACTGACATTTATTATTGATATAATGTTATTTACAGATAAACACTGACATTTATTATTGATATCTTGTTATTTACAGATAAACACTGACATGTATTATTGATATATTGTTATTTACAGATAAACACTGATATTTATTATTGATATATTGATATTTACAGATAAACACTGACATGTATTATTGATATATTGTTATTTACAGATAAACACTGACATTTATCATTGATATATTGTTATTTACAGATAAACGCTGACATTTATCATTGATATATTATGTACAGATAAACACTGGCATTTATCATTGATATATTGTTATTTACAGATAAACGCTGACATTTATCATTGATATATTATGTACAGATAAACACTGGTATTTATCATTGATAGATTGTTATTTACAGATAAACACTGGCATTTATCATTGATATATTATGTACAGATAAACACTGGCATTTATTATTGATATATTGTTATGTACAGATAAACACTGGCATTTATCATTGATATATTGTTATTTACAGATAAACACTGACATTTATCATTGATATATTGTTATTTACAGATAAACACTGGCATTTATTATTGATATATTGTTATTTACAGATAAACACTGACATTTATCATTGATATATTGTTATTTACAGATAAACACTGGCATTTATCATTGATATATTGTTATTTACAGATAAACACTGGCATTTATCATTGATATATTGTTATTTACAGATAAACACTAGCATTTATTATTGATATATTGTTATTTACAGATAAACACTGACATGTATTATTTATATATTGTTATTTACAGATAAACACTGACATTTATCATTGATATATTGTTATGTATAGATAAACAGTGGCATTTATCATTGATATATTGTTATGTACAGATAAACACTGGCATTTATCATTGATATATTGTTATTTACAGATAAACACTGACATTTATTATTGATATAATGTTATTTACAGATAAACACTGACATTTATTATTGATATATTATTTACAGATACACACTGACATGTATTATTGATATATTGTTATGTACAGATAAACACTGGCATTTATCGTTGATGTATTATTTACAGAAAAACACTGGCATTTATTATTGATATATTGTTATGTACAGATAAACACTGGCATTTATCATTGATATATTGTTATTTACAGATAAAAACTGGCATTTATTATTGATATATTGTTATGTACAGATAAACACTGGCATTTATCATTGATATATTGTTATTTACAGATAAACACTGGCATTTATCATTGATATATTATTTACAGACAAACACTGGCATTTATCATTGATATATTGTTATTTACAGATAAACACTGGCATTTATTATTGATATATTGTTATGTACAGATAAACACTGGCATTTATCATTGATATATTGTTATTTACAGATAAAAACTGGCATTTATTATTGATATATTGTTATGTACAGATAAACACTGGCATTTATCATTGATATATTGTTATTTACAGATAAACACTGGCATTTATCATTGATATATTATTTACAGACAAACACTGGCATTTATCATTGATATATTGTTATTTACAGATAAACACTGGCATTTATCATTGATATATTATTTACAGATAAACACTGACATTTATTATTGATATATTGTTATGTACAGATAAACACTGGCATTTATCATTGATATATTGTTATTTACAGATAAAAACTGGCATTTATTATTGATATATTGTTATGTACAGATAAACACTGCCATTTATCATTGATATATTATTTACAAACACTGGCATTTATTATTGATATTTTGTTATGTACAGATAAACACTGGCATTTATCATTGATATATTGTTATTTACAGATAAAAACTGGCATTTATTATTGATATATTGTTATGTACAGATAAACACTGGCATTTATCATTGATACATTGTTATTTACAGATAAACACTGGCATTTATCATTGATATATTATTTACAGACAAACACTGGCATTTATCATTGATATATTATTTACAGCTAAACACTGGCATATATCATTCATATATTGTTATTTACAGATAAACACTGACATTTATTATTGATATCTTGTTATTTACAGATAAACACTGACATTTATTATTGATATATTATTTACAGATAACCACTGGCATTTATCATTCATATATTGTTATTTACAGATAAACACTGACATTTATTATTGATATAATGTTATTTACAGATAACGCTGACATTTATTATTGATATCTTGTTGTTTACAGATAAACACTGACATTTATTATTGATATATTATTTACAGATAAACACTGACATGTATTATTGATATATTGTTATTTACAGATAATCACTGATATTTATTATTGATATATTGATATTTACAGATAAACACTGACATGTATTATTCATATATTGTTATTTACAGATAAACACTGACATTTATTATTGATATATTGTTATTTACAGATAATCACTGATATTTATTATTGATATATTGTTATTTACAGATAAACACTGACATTTATTATTGATATATTGTTATTTACAGCTGAAATAGACCATAATGACTCGCCAAGTCTCCATGAATTCATCATTTACTGACTTTATGACTAATGGACTCTGTGGACAAAAGCCTGAATTTTTTATGTAAAATCTGGTACGCTTTGTTTTTAAATCATATCATTTTGTATATTATTGCTTTGCATTTCATTTACTTACACTTTAGTAAAATAAATATGACCTAATGTCTGTTTATTTACTAAGGGTGTCAAAAAAATGTGATTAGTCGTGATTCCTTTTTGTAATGATTCTTAATCCGATTTTTAAAAAATCAACTAAAGTGTCCTCAAACTGTAGTCCTAGGAACTAAAGGGTCCTCAAACTTTAGTCCTAGGAACTAAAGTGTCCTCAAACTTTAGTCCTAGGATCTAAAGTGCCCTCAAACTTTAGTCCTAGGATCTAAAGTGCCCTCAAACTTTAGTCCTACGAACTAAAGCTTCCAGAACTTAATATTCCCCAACTTTTGATGGATGTTAGCATGGCTAGCATTGTTATCTCAGAGCAGTGTGAGACTGACTTCATAGTGAAGGTTTGGTGTGTGTGACAGGTATCTATTTCTGTCGGAGTTGACAGGCTGAGAGCACAATGAACAACTGGACCCTGAAACCCCCATGACTCACCAGCTGACATACTCCCCAATGTGTCTCACAACTAGGAAATGTTGTCACACGGATTTAGAAACATATTGGAAAGTCTTCACTTTGCCAAAAACACAATTATTTCTCCACACTGGTTACTTAACCTAAACTTAAACCCAGTCATAACCTAAACATCAGCTCCGGATCAGAGAAGACCAACATGTGTCCTACTGGATCCTAGAAGACCAACATGTCTCCTACTGGATCATAGAAGACCAACATGTCTCCTACTGGATCCTAGAAGACCAACATGTCTCCTACTGGATCCTAGAAGACCAACATGTCTCCTACTGGATCCTAGAAGACCAACATGTCTCCTACTGGATCATAGAAGACCAACATGTCTCCTACTGGATCCTAGAAGACCAACATGTCTCCTACTGGATCATAGAAGACCAACATGTCTTCTACTGGATCACAGAAGACCAACATGTCTCCTACTGGATCATAGAAGACCAACATGTGTCCTACTGGATCATAGAAGACCAACATGTGTCCTACTGGATCATAGAAGACCAACATGTCTTCTACTGGATCATAGAAGACCAACATGTGTCCTACTGGATCATAGAAGACCAACATGTCTTCTACTGGATCATAGAAGACCAACATGTGTCCTACTGGATCCTAGAAGACCAACATGTGTCCTACTGGATCCTAGAAGACCAACATGTCTCCTACTGGATCATAGAAGACCAACGTGTCTCCTACTGGATCATAGAAGACCAACATGTCTCCTACTGGATCATAGAAGACCAACATGTGTCCTACTGGATCATAGAAGACCAACATGTCTTCTACTGGATCATAGAAAACCAACATGTCCCCAACTCTAACCGTAACCCTAACCCTAACCCTAACCCTAACCCTAAGCCTAACCATGACCCAACATGACTACTGCCAACATACATGAACAACATGTACATGTACATGTAGATTGTGTGGCTACTTGAGCATAAACCATAAATAGTCCACATGAAGAATAAAAGCTGACCTGGGACTTGAGTCCTGACCCAAAGGCAGCTTCAAGGTTTGAAAGCTAGAGACTTGACCCACTTCAAAAAACACATACCTTCTTCTTGGCCAGCCCCTGATTGAAGAGTTGTGCAAGATGTTGGATGATCCTGCAGTGGTCATGTAGGTCTGTGCTCTAGAGACTTGTAGAACATGAAGGATGGACTGACACGGTGACAACAGACACACCCACTTTCCATCTGTGACCCTCCTCCATGTGTGGTGTGGCCAACACATTTAGATCAATACTCAGTCAGGTGACACCTTCTCAAACAATGCAGAGTTATTATTATCTCATTATTGACTTCTTTATAGCATTGTTTACTTCTTTATGTCATTATTTACTTCTTTATAGCATTGTTTACTTCTTTATGTCATTATTTACTTCTTTATAGGATTGTTTACTTCTTTATGTCATTATTTACTTCTTTATAGCATTGTTTACTTCTTTATGTCATTATTTACTTCTTTATAACATTGTTTACTTCTTTATGTCATTATTTACTTCTTTATAGCATTGTTTACTTCTTTATGTCATTATTTACTTCTTTATAGCATTGTTTACTTCTTTATGTCATTATTTACTTCTTTATAACATTGTTTACTTCTTTATGTCATTATTTACTTCTTTATAACATTGTTTACTTCTATGTCATATCATTATTTACTTCTTTATGTCATTATATCATTATTTACTTCTTTATGTCATTATATCATTATTTAATTCTTTATGTCATTATTTACTTCTGTATGTCATTATATCATTATTTACTTCTTTATGTCATTATTTACTTCTTTATGTCATTTACTTCTTTATATCATTATATCAGTATTTACTTTATGTCATTGTTTACTTCTTTATGTCATTGTGTCATTATTTACTTCTTTATATCATTATATCATTGTTTACTTTATGTCATTATTTACTTTTGTATGTCATTATTTACTTCTTTATGTCATTATGTACTTCTTTATGTCAGTATTTACTTATTTCATTATATCATTATTTACTTCTTTATGTCATTATGTCATTATTTACTTTATGTCATTATATCATTATTTACTTTATGTCATTATTTACTTTATGTCATTATCTACTTTTTATATCATTATATCATTATTTACTTTGTCATTATGTCATTTACTTCTTTATGTCCTTATGTCATTATTTACTTCTTTATGTCATTATTTACTTCTTTATATCATTATTTACTTTATGTCATTATTTACTTCTTTATGTCATTATGTCATTATCTACTTCTTTATATAATTATATCATTATTTACTTTATGTCATTATTTACTTGTTTTAGTCATTATGTCATTATCTACTTCTTTATATAATTATATCATTATTTACTTTGTCATTATGTCATTATTTACTTTATGTCATTATTTACTTCTTTATGTCATAATGTCATTATTTACTTCTTTATGTCATTATTTACTTCTTTATGTCATAATGTCATTATTTACTTCTTTATGTCATTATTTACTTCTTTATGTCATTATGTCATTATTTACTTCTTTATATCATTATTTACTTTGTCATTATGTAATTATTTACTTCTTTATGTCAGTATGTCATTATTTACTTCTTTATGTCATTATGTCATTATTTACTTCTTTATATAATTATTTACTTTGTCATTATGTCATTATTTACTTATTTATGTCATTATGTCATTATTTACTTATTTATGTCATAATGTCATTATTTACTTCTTTGTCATTATGTCATTATTTACTTCTTTATATCATTATATCATTATTTACTTTGTCATTATGTCATTATTTAATTCTTTATGTCCTTATGTCATTATTTACTTCTTTATGTCATTATTTACTTCTTTATATCATTATTTACTTTATGTCATGATGTAATTATTTACTTCTTTATGTCATTATGTCATTATCTACTTCTTTATATCATTATATCATTATTTACTTTGTCATTGTGTCATTATTTACTTCTTTATGTCATTATTTACTTCTTTATGTCATTACGGCATTATTTACTTCTTTATATCATTATATCATAATTTACTTTGTCATTATGTCATTATTTACTTCTTTATGTCATTATTTACTTCTTTATGTCATAATGTCATTATTTACTTCTTTATGTCATTATGTCATTATTTACTTCTTTATGTCATTATGTCATTATTTACTTCTTTATGTCATTATATCATTATTTACTTTGTCATTATGTCATTATTTACTTTGTGTCATTATATAATTTACTTCTTTATGTCATTACATCATTATTTACTTCTTTATGTAATGATGTCATTATTTACTTCTTTATGTCATTATATCATTATTGACTTTGGCTCGGGAATGTGCGTGAGATTGATACTATTTTGATCATATCTATTGATGTGCAAACGTTAGAAGTCATAAAAGAGATGTATATGATAATAGCTTCAATATAGACGTCCTCTCTACTGCTACTTTCAGCATGACTCACGTTCTAGTACATTGTTGCATGTGCATTAAAAAAGGTCTGGAAACCAGGAATCGGCTCTCATCGTTCACTTGAAAGAGCCGTTCAAAAGACTCGATTCATTCATGAATGTCACATCTATGACTCGGAGCCTTTAATAATAATAATAATGGATTAGATTTATATAGCGCTTTTCTAGACACTCAAAGCGCTTCACAGAGAAGTGAGAACCCATCATTCATTTTTACAACTCATTCATTCATCATTCATTCTCCGGTGTGAGCGGCACCGGGGGCAAGGGTGAAGTGTCCTGCCCAAGGACACAACGGCAGCGATTTTTTGGATGGTAAGAGGCGGGGAGCGAACCTGCAACCCTCAGGTTTCTGGCAAGGCCGCTCTACCCACTACGCCATGCCGCCCCCTTTCACCCTCAGTCATGTTCACCAAATATAGTTAGTGATCTACTCTTTTTATATCCTTGTTTTAATTCATGATAAACCACGGTTAAGCTCCCGGCGGTTAGGATTACCCTTTCAAATTAAAGTTATTGTAAAAGACGGTGATTGATAATTGCACTATGATGAACTCAGACCGTTTATAACGCTCATTTCCTGGAGGCAGAACATGTTGAAGATTCAAATGTTTGGTTGAAACATTCTTGTTTTCAAGATGATTTTTTTGTTATGGCGGTCGAAACTTTGTTGTTTTGAGGATCGAAATGTTATTTTAGGTTTGAAATTGAAAATGTCAATGTTATTTTGAGGGTTGAAACGTTTTTTTGAGGATCAAAACGTTGATTTTTTGAGGATCAAAACGTTGTTTTTTTTAGGATTAAAATGTTGTTATTTTGAGGATTAAAACGTTTGTTTTTTGGAACATTAAACATGATTTTTTAGGATTAAAACGCAGTGTTTTTTTAGGATTAAAACGTTGTTTTTTTGAGGATTAAAACGTTTTTTTAAATGATCAAAACGTAGATTTTTTGAGGATTAAAACGATTTTTTTGAGGATTAAAACGTTTGTTTTTTGGAGGATTAAACATGTTTTTTTAGGATTAAAACCCTGGGTTTTTTTAGGACTAAAACTTTGGGTTTTTTTAGGATTAAAACGTTGTTTTTTTGAGGATTAAAACGTTGTTTTTTTGAGGATTAAAACGTTTTTCTTTTGAGGATCAAAACGGTTTTATTTTGAAGATCAAAACAGTTTTTTTTTGAAGATCAAAACAGTGATTTTTTGAGGATTAAAACGATTTTTTGAGGATTAAAACGTTTGTTTTTTGGAGGATTAAACATGTTTTTTTAGGATTAAAGCGCTGGGTTATTTTAGGATTAAAACTTTGGTTTTTTTTAGGATTAAAACGTTGTTTTTTTGAGGATTAAAACGTTGTTTTTTTGAGGATCAAAACGTTTTTCTTTTGAGGATCAAAACGGTTTTATTTTAAAGATCAAAACAGGGTTTTTTTTTAAGATCAAAACGGTGATTTTTTTAGGATTAAAACGATTTTTTGAGGATTAAAACTTTGTTATTTTGAGGATTAAAAAGTTATTTTGAGAATCAAAACGTTTTTTTTTGAGGATCAAAACGTTTTTTTTGTGAGTATCAAAACGTCTTTTTTTTTAGATCAAAACATTGTTTTTTTTAAGATCAAAACTGTGATTTTTTGAGGATCAAAACGTTGATTTTTTTGAGGATTAAAACAATTTTTTGAGGATTAAAACTTTGTTATTCTGAGGATTAAAAGGTTATTTTGAAGATCAAAATGTTTTTTTTTGAGGATCAAAACGTGTTTTTTTTTAAGATCATAACGTTTTTTTGTTGAAGATCAAAACTGTGATTTTTTTTGAGGATTAAAACGATTTTTTGAGGATTAAAACTTTGTTATTTTGAGGATTAAAACTTTGTTATTTTGAGGATTAAAACGTTTGTTTTTTGGAGGATTAAACATGTTTTTTTAGGATTAAAACAATGTTGTTTTTTTAGGATTAAAATTTTGGGTTTTTCTAGGATTAAAACGTTGGTTTTTTGAGGATTAAAATGTTGTTTTTTTGAGTATTAAAATGTTTTTTTTTTTAGGATTAAAATGTTGGTTTTTTGAGGATCAAAACGTTGATTTTTTGAGGATCAAAACGTTGATTTTTTTGAGGATTAAAACTTTGTTATTTTGAGGATTAAAACGTTTGTTTTTTTGAGGATTAAACATGTTTTTTTAGGATTAAAATTTTGTTTTTTTTTGAGGATTAAAACTTTGTTTTTTTGAGGATCAAAACTTTGTTTCTTTTGAGGATCAAAACGTTTTTTTTTTTAAGATCAAAACGGTGATTTTTTTGAGTATTAAAACGATTTTTTGAGGATTAAAACTTTGTTATTCTGAGGATTAAAAGGTTATTTTGAAGATCAAAATGTTTTTTTTTTGATGATCAAAACGTGTTTTTTTTAAGATCATAACGTTTTTTTGTTGAAGATCAAAACTGTGATTTTTTTGAGGATTAAAACGATTTTTTGAGGATTAAAACTTTGTTATTTTGAGGATTAAAACTTTGTTATTTTGAGGATTAAAACGTTTGTTTTTTGGAGGATTAAACATGTTTTTTTAGGATTAAAACAATGTTGTTTTTTTAGGATTAAAATTTTGGGTTTTTCTAGGATTAAAACGTTGGTTTTTTGAGTATTAAAATGTTGGTTTTTTGAGTATTAAAATGTTGTTTTTTTGAGGATCAAAACGTTGTTTTTTTGAGGATCAAAACGTTTTTTTGAGGATCAAAACGTTGTTTTTTTGAAGATCAAAACGTTTTTTTTGAGGATCAAAACTTTTTTTTGAGGATCAAAACTTTTTTTTTGAAGATCGAAAGGTTTTTTTTTTGAAGATCAAAACATTTTTTTGAGGATTAAAGCGTTTTTGTTTGAAGGATTGAAATTTAATTTTTGAGGATCGAAACGTTATTTTGAATTGAAACGTTATTTTGAGGTTTGACACATTCTGTAGATGAAAAATGTTTTTGTTTAGAGGATTAAAAACGTCGTTTAGTGAATTGAAATATTGTTGTTTAAAAACTTTCAACATTAAAAAGTTTGTGTTTTAAGGAATGAAACAGTTGTTTTGTGTCTTGGCTTCAGTCACGGTAACGCAGCACACCCAAAGTCCACTTCCACATGTCAGTGGCTCCACATCCAAAAGGCTGCATTCTTTTACGTGTTACAGGTGGTCAAAAGGCTGCATTGTTCACGTGTTACAGGTGGTCAAAAGGCTGCATTGTTCACGTGTTACAGGTGGTCAAAAGGCTGCATTCTTTTACGTGTTACAGGTGGTCAAATGGCTGCATTCTTTTACGTGTTACAGGTGGTCAAAAGGCTGCATTCTTTTACGTGTTACAGGTGGTCAAATGGCTGCATTGTTCACGTGTTACAGGTGGTCAAAAGGCTGCATTCTTTTACGTGTTACAGGTGGTCAAAAGGCTGCATTGTTCACGTGTTACAGGTGGTCAAATGGCTGCATTGTTCACGTGTTACAGGTGGTCAAAAGGCTGCATTCTTTTACGTGTTACAGGTGGTCAAAAGGCTGCATTGTTCACGTGTTACAGGTGGTCAAAAGGCTGCATTGTTCACGTGTTACAGGTGGTCAAAAGGCTGCATTCTTTTACGTGTTACAGGTGGTCAAATGGCTGCATTCTTTTACGTGTTACAGGTGGTCAAAAGGCTGCATTCTTTTACGTGTTACAGGTGGTCAAATGGCTGCATTGTTCACGTGTTACAGGTGGTCAAAAGGCTGCATTCTTTTACGTGTTACAGGTGGTCAAAAGGCTGCATTGTTCACGTGTTACAGGTGGTCAAATGGCTGCATTGTTCACGTGTTACAGGTGGTCAAAAGGCTGCATTCTTTTACGTGTTACAGGTGGTCAAATGGCTGCATTGTTCACGTGTTACAGGTGGTCAAATGGCTGCATTGTTCACGTGTTACAGGTGGTCAAAAGGCTGCATTCTTTTACGTGTTACAGGTGGTCAAATGGCTGCATTGTTCACGTGTTACATGTGGTCAAAAGGCTGCATTCTTTTACGTGTTACAGGTGGTCAAAAGGCTGCATTGTTCACGTGTTACAGGTGGTCAAAAGGCTGCATTGTTCACGTGTTACAGGTGGTCAAAAGGCTGCATTCTTTTACGTGTTACAGGTGGTCAAAAGGCTGCATTCTTTTACGTGTTACAGGTGGTCAAAAGGCTGCATTCTTTTACGTGTTACAGGTGGTCAAATGGCTGCATTGTTCACGTGTTACAGGTGGTCAAAAGGCTGCATTCTTTTACGTGTTACAGGTGGTCAAAAGGCTGCATTGTTCACGTGTTACAGGTGGTCAAAAGGCTGCATTGTTCACGTGTTACAGGTGGTCAAATGGCTGCATTGTTCACGTGTTACAGGTGGACCTCCAGGTCTTCACCAGCAAACTCTCCCCCAAAAGAAAAGCATCTGCTTCCAATAGCTTCTCTGCTGCTCCTCCTTTGGGCCAGAGAGCTAAGTTTATGGAGCAGGGCCCCCAAAACAATGACGTAACACTTATGTAACAAACCCTCTCCGTCTCTCCAACAACTGAAGGTGGAGTCACACAAGAATGAAACACAAACGCCTCCATCTCTTCAAAGTTGGTTGCATTTCTTGCACTCAGACAGGCACTTCCCCAAAAAACATGTACTGAGGAAGATATTGAACAGGAACACCTTGAAACTTAGCTCCAGCTGCATGATGAATATCAAACAAAGCATTGACTCACACAACAAAAAGATTCTGAGCACACACAGACAAGCAATCGCTAACGACTCCACAGATAGCTGCAATTGCAGACAAAGACTTAAAGGCCTACTGAAATGATTTTTTTTAATTTAAACGGGAATAGCAGATCCATTCTATGTGTCATACTTGATCATTTCGCGATATTGCCATATTTTTGCTGAAAGGATTTAGTAGAGAAAATCGACGATAAAGTTCGCAACTTTTGCTCAGCCTTGCCTGTAGCGGAAGTAGCGTGACGTCACAGGAGCTAGTATTCCTCACAATTCCCCGTTGTTTACAATGGAGCGAGAGACATTCGGACCGAGAAAGTGACGATTACCCCATTAATTTGAGCGAGGATGAAAGATTCGTAGATGAGGAACGTTACAGTGAAGGACTTGAGAGGCAGTGATGGACGTATCTTTTTTCGCTCTGACCGTAACTTAGGTACAAGCTGGCTCATTGGATTCCACACTCTCTCCTTTTTCTATTGTAGATCACAGATTTGTATTTTAAACCACCTGGGATACTATATCCTCTTGAAAATGAGAGTCGAGCACGCGAAATGGACATTTAAAGTGACTTTTATCTCCAAACAATACATCGGTGACACACTTAGCTACTGAGCTAACGTGCAAGCATCGTTCTCAAATGAAGATAGACACAAAATAAATAAACCCCTGACTGGAAGGATAGACAGAAGATCAACAATACTATTAAACCATGTACATGTAACTACACGGTTAAAAATGATCAGCCTGGTAAGGCTTAACAATGCTGTTGCTAACGACGCTAAGGCTAATTTAGCAACTTAGCAACCGGACCTCACAGAACTATGAAAAAACATTAGCGCTCCACCTACGCCAGCCAGCCCTCATCTTCCCATCAACAGCCGTGCTCACCTGCGTTCCAGCGATCAACGGCGCGACGAAGGACTTCATCCGTGGGTTTGGCGGCAAGCAGCGGCTAGGCGTCTTCTAAGTAAGTTGCTGTAAGTATTGTACTTAGCCGCTAAGACACCGATCCATCCCACCTACAACATTCTTCTTTGCAGCCTCCATTGTTCATTAAACAAATTGCAAAAGATTCACCCACACAGATGTCCAGAATACTGTGGAATTTTGTCGAAGAAAACAAGAGGTTTTTCTATCGGGTCCGATGGGGTCCAACCACTTCCGTAGATTTTCTGACGTCACGCGCATAAATCATATCCAAAGGAGTTTTTCAACCGGAAGTGTGACGGGAATTTTAAAATGTCACTTTATAAGTTAACCCGGCCGTATTGGCATGTGTTGCAATGTTAAGATTTCATCATTGATATATAAACTATCAGACTGCGTGGTCGGTAGTAGTGGCTTTCAGTAGGCCTTTAACTTCCCACTCAATGGAAAGTGTTTAGAAACATCAGTTGTTTACCAAGCCAGCATCACCCGCAAGGACAAGTCAAACACAGAGACTTACATTGGACTCACAGAAAACACCTTTAAAAGCTGTCATAACAATCACACAGCATCATTCTGTAGGCCACAACTCAACAACTCTACAGAGCTGACTAAATACATATGGACTCTTAAAGACTATAACATTGATCACACCATTACATGGCAAATTGTGGCATCTAGCTCACCATACAACAGTAAAAGATGTCACCTGTGCATGAAAAAAATGTATTATATACCACACCAGCATGTTTATTATATACCACCCCAGCATGTTTATTATATACCACCCCAGCATGTTTATTATATACCACCCAGGCATGTTTATTATATACCACCCCGGCATGTTTATTATATACCACCCCAACATGTTTATTATATACCACACCAGCATGTTTATTATATACCACCCCAGCATGTTTATTATATACCACCCCAGCATGTTTATTATATACCACACCAGCATGTTTATTATATACCACCCCAGCATGTTTATTATATACCACCCCAGCATGTTTATTATATGCCACCCCAGCATGTTTATTATATACCACCCCAGCATGTTTATTATATGCCACAACAGCATGTTTATTATATACCACACCAGCATGTTTATTATATACCACCCCAGCATGTTTATTATATACCACCCCAGCATGTTTATTATATACCACCTCGGCATGTTTATTATATACCACCCCAGCATGTTTATTATATACCACCCCGGCATGTTTATTATATACCACCCCAGCATGTTTATTATACACCACCCAGGCATGTTTATTATATACCACCCCGGCATGTTTATTATATACCACCCAAGCATGTTTATTATATACCACCCCAACATGTTTATTATATACCACCCCAGCATGTTTATTATATACCACCCCGGCATGTTTATTATATACCACACCAGCATGTTTATTATATACCACCCCGGCATGTTTATTATATACCACCCCGGCATGTCCACTTTAAACAAACACACAAACTGATGTCATCATGCCGGCACAGAAGCAAGGCACTACTGTGTAACAGTGGCCACACCCCCATGTAAAGTACTCTATATATATATGTAACAACCACAGACACTTCAATAAAATCCCCTGAAGAGCAGGGAAACCTGCGAAACAGGCTTGTAGGGATGAAATAGCCTCTGTGTTTTTTCCTGACCTAACGTATATTCCGCTGAATCCCGGTATTGAGTACCGTATAACGGATAATTATTTACACCTGTCCACCTCCTATTGTTACAAGTCATTCATTCATTAATGACACTTTCACCGTCTGGCAACACTTAAGCAAACACACTTTATGCTGTTTTCTTAGTGTAGTGTTGTATTGATTAGTTTTGTATTGTGAGTGGACTTTTAACATGTGTAGTGTTGTGTTGTGAGTGGACTTGATGAGTATTTGTTAGTGTAGTGTTGTGTTGTGAGTGGACTTGATGAGTATTTGTTAGTGTAGTGTTGTGTTGTGAGTGGACTTGATGAG
>NC_084745.1:57395591-57413091 GCF_033978785.1 Entelurus aequoreus
TGGTATATACACTAGATATATGGTATATACACTAGTTTTACACTAGATATATGGTATATACACTAGTTTTACACTAGATATATGGTATATACACTAGTTTTACACTAGATATATGGTATATACACTAGTTTTACACTAGATATATGGTATATACACTTGTTTTACACTAGATATTTGGTATATACACTAGTTTTACACTAGATATATGGTATATACACTAGTTTTACACTAGATATATGGTATATACACTAGTATTACACTAGATATATGGTATATACACTAGATATATGGTATATACACTAGATATATGGTATATACACTAGTTTTACACTAGATATATGGTATATACACTTGTTTTACACTAGATATTTGGTATATACACTAGTTTTACACTAGATATATGGTATATAAACTAGATATACACTAGATATATGGTATATACACTAGTTTTACACTAGATATATGTATATAAACTAGATATACACTAGATATATGGTATATACACTAGTTTTACACTAGATATATGGTATATAAACTAGATATACACTAGATAAATGGTATATACACTAGTTTTACACTAGATATATGGTATATACACTAGATATACACTAGATATATGGTATATACACTAGTTTTACACTAGATATATGGTATATAAACTAGATATACACTAGATATATGGTATATACACTAGTTTTACACTAGATATATGGTATATAAACTAGATATACACTAGATATATGGTATATACACTACTAATAAAAGTCTCAATCAATCAATCAATTTTACACTAGATATATGGTATATACACTAGACATGCAGTACTGTTATAGACTATAGATATGGTATATGGTACTAGACATGCAGTACTGTTATAGATATGGTATATGGTACTACACATGCAGTACTGTTATAGATATGGTATATGGTACTAGACATGCAGTACTGTTATAGATATGGTATATGGTACTAGACATGCAGTACTGTTATAGATATGGTATATGGTACTAGACATGCAGTACTGTTATAGATATGGTATATGGTACTAGACACGCAGTACTGTTATAGATATGGTATATGGTACTAGACATGCAGTACTGTTATAGATATGGTATATGGTACTAGACATGCAGTACTGTTATAGATATGGTATATGGTACTAGACATGCAGTACTGTTATAGATATGGTATATGGTACTAGACATGCAGTACTGTTATAGATATGGTATATGGTACTAGACATGCAGTACTGTTATAGATATGGTATATGGTACTACACATGCAGTACTGTTATAGATATGGTATATGGTACTACACATGCAGTACTGTTATAGATATGGTACTAGATATATATTATATTCCCTAGCTTAGCAAGTCTTTCTATGGCGCAGAGAAATACTCTGCAGTCTTTTTGCTTTTTCTCTTGCATGGATGGCCTGAGTCTTGCTGACCTTTGACCTGTAGTATCTGATGCAGTAACTTGGTCCTTTGTAGATACGCACTGGATGGCTGTCTTGTTGAGGCTCTGTGGAGACAACAGTGTTGCGCAATCACAGATGTGCTTTGTAGCTACGGAAGCTTTGGTTATTTACACTCTACTTAGTCTGTTTCAGTCACTATGTTATTTAGTCACTACACTAATTGTGTTGACATCCACAGGAACAACATGGGTTAGTCTACTCTATACAGTATTTACAACCTTACTAGTGTTCACTTCACAGCCACAGATGGTTCATCTAGTTATTGACATTATTTACACATTACTATGTCTGTTTCAGTCACTATGTTATTTAGTCACTACACTAATTGTGTTGACATCCACAGGAACCACATGGGTTAGTCTACTCTATACAGTATTTACAACCTTACTAGTGTTCACTTCACAGCCACAGATGGTTCATCTAGTTATTGACATTATTTACACATTACTATGTCTGTTTCAGTCACTATGTTATTTAGTCACTACACTAATTGTGTTGACATCCACAGGAACCACATGGGTTAGCCTACTCTATACAGTATTTACAACCTTACTAGTGTTCACTTCACATCCACATGGTTCATCTAGTTATTGACATTATTTACACTTTACTATGTCTGTTTCAGTCACTATGTTATTTAGTCACTACAGTAATTGTGTTGACATCCACAGGAACCACATGGGTTAGCCTACTCTATACAGTATTTACAACCTTACTAGTGTTCACTTCACATCCACATGGTTCATCTAGTTATTGACATTATTTACACTTTACTATGTCTGTTTCAGTCACTATGTTATTTAGTCACTACAGTAATTGTGTTGACATCCACAGGAACCACATGGGTTAGCCTACTCTATACAGTATTTACAACCTTACTAGTGTTCACTTCACAGCCACATATGGTGCATCTAGTTATTGACATTATTTACACTTTACTTAGTCACTACAGTAATTGTGTTGACATCCACAGGAACCACATGGGTTAGCCTACTCTATACAGTATTTACAACCTTACTAGTGTTCACTTCACAGCCACAGACGGTTCATCTAGTTATTGACATTATTTACACATTACTATGTCTGTTTCAGTCACTATGTTATTCAGTCACTACAGTAATTGTGTTGACATCCACAGGAACAACATGGGTTAGTCTACTCTATACAGTATTTACAACCTTACTAGTGTTCACTTCACAGCCACAGATGGTTCATCTAGTTATTGACATTATTTACACATTACTATGTCTGTTTCAGTCACTATGTTATTTAGTCACTACAGTAATTGTGTTGACATCCACAGGAACCACATGGGTTAGCCTACTCTATACAGTATTTACAACCTTACTAGTGTTCACTTCACAGCCACAGATGGTTCATCTAGTTATTGACATTATTTACACATTACTATGTCTGTTTCAGTCACTATGTTATTTAGTCACTACAGTAATTGTGTTGACATCCACAGGAACCACATGGGTTAGCCTACTCTATACAGTATTTACAACCTTACTAGTGTTCACTTCACAGCCACAGATGGTTCATCTACTTATTGACATTATTTACACATTACTTTGTCTGTTTCAGTCACTATGTTATTTAGTCACTACACTAATTGTGTTGACATCCACAGGAACCACATGGGTTAGTCTACTCTATACAGTATTTACAACCTTACTAGTGTTTACTTCACAGCCACAGATGGTTCATCTACTTATTGACATTATTTACACTCTACTATGTCTGTTTCAGTCACTATGTTATTTAGTCACTACACTAATTGTGTTGACATCCACAGGAACCACATGGGTTAGTCTACTCTATACAGTATTTACAACCTTACTAGTGAGTGATATGAGGTTCTAGAAAGTACTCTCCCACCTGCGTCTGCCCGCATCTTCCAAGCTTCTCGGTTGCCATGGATCTGCATGTTCCAGGTGACCTTGAAGCTCCTGAAGTCGACCTTGGTCAGACGGCAGCTGTTGTCTGAGACCGCACCTTTCCCGCCAGACCACTTGGTGTCGTCGCCGACGCTGTAGAGCCGGGACAAAGTGAGCACGGTGGTGTGGCGTCAGACCAAAGGCCCACCTGCAGCGCCGGATGTCGGCCAATCCCGAGCGAGCGACGTCTTGGATGAGCGGCGTGACGATGCTCTCGATCATGTCGCTCAGCACGCTGAAGGTGGGCTCCACGATGAAGTCGATGAAGCCTGCAGAAGACCGCCATGACACAACTAACACCACGTCATCTTTACTCACAGTGAACAACATAGAACTTGGTACTAACTTCTCTATATTAGCAGGCTAACGTCTTATGCTAGCACTTTTATTACCCTAACAGTCATGGATTCTGAGACTTAGCGCCATCTTAGAAGCAAGCTAACTTTTCCTGTGTCATTCAGCCAAAGTTAGCTTGCTAACGTTTTATGCTAGCTTTCATTTCGTATGTTTAAAGCTAAAAATCATGGATTTTGATACATGGTAGCATGTTAGAAGTACGCTAACTTTGCCAATGTCATCATGCTAACAATAGAGTGCTCACGTTTTTATGCTAGCTTTTTAGCTAATTTCGTATGTTTGAAGCTAAAAATCATGGATTGTAATAACATGGCGCCATCTTAGAAGTATGCTAGCTTTTTCCATGTCATCATGCTAATATTAGCATGCTAATGTTTTATGCCAGCTAATATTGGATGTGTAAACCTAAAAATCATGCATTTTAATACTTGCCGCCATTTTGAAAGCATGTTGACTTCTCCTACGTTAGAATGTGAACATTAGCAAGCTAACATTTTATTATTAGCTTTTAAGCTAATTCAAATCATTTAAGGCTAAAATTCCTAGGTTTGAGACATGCCTGAATCTCACAAGTATGCTAACGGTTCCTATTATACTCTGAGCTAATTTTGTAAGGTTAAACCTAAAAATCATCTATCCATTTTCTACCGCTTGTCCCTTTCGGGGATAACACAATAACGGTGTTATCACACGATAATGGTGTTATCATCACAGAATAACGGTGTTATCGTCGCACAATAACGGTGCTATCGTCACACAATAACGGTGTTATCATCTCACAATAACGGTGTTATCATCGCACAATAACGGTGTTATCATCGCACAATAACGGTGTTATCATCACACAGTAACGGTGTTATCATCACACAATAACGGTGTTATCATCGCACAATAACGGTGTTATCATCACACAGTAACGGTGTTATCAAAAAACAATAACGGTGTTATCATCACACAATAACGGTGTTATCATCACACAATAACGGTGTAATCATCACACAATAACGGTGTTATCATCACACAATAACGGTGTTATCGTCACACAATAACGGTGTTATTGTCACACTATAACGGTGTTATCATCGCACAATAACGGTGTTATCATCGCACAATAACGGTGTTATCATCGCACAATAACGGTGTTATCATCGCACAATAACGGTGTTATCATCGCACAATAACGGTGTTATCATCGCACAATAACGGTGTTATCATCACACAATAACGGTGTTATCATCACACAATAACGGTGTTATCATCACACAGTAACGGTGTTATCATTGCACAATAACGTGTTATCATCACACAATAACGGTGTTATCATCGCACAATAACGGTGTTATCATCACACAGTAACGGTGTTATCATCGCACAATAACGGTGTTATCATCACACAATAACGGTGTTATAATCACACAATAACAGTGTTATCATCACACAATAATAGTGTTATCATCACACAGTAACGGTGTTATCATCGCACAATAACGGTGTTATCATCGCACAATAACGGTGTTATCATCACACTATAACAATGTTATCATCGCACAATAACGGTGTTATCATCACACAATAACGGTGTTATCGTCACACAATAACAGTGTTATCATCACACTATAACGGTGTTATCGTCACATAATAACGGTGTTATCATCACGCAATAACACTGTTATCGTCACACAAAAACGGTGTTATCGTCACACTATAACGGTGTTATCGTCACACAATAACGGTGTTATCATCGCACAATAACAGTGTTATCGTCACACTATAACGGTGTTATCATCGCACAATAACGGTGTTATCATCACACAATAACGGTGTTATCATCACACAATAACGGTGTTATCATCGCACAATAACGGTGTTATCATCACACAATAACAGTGTTATCACACGATAACGGTGTTATCATCACACAATAACGGTGTTATCATCACACAATAACGGTGTTATCATCACACAATAACAGTGTTATCACACGATAACGGTGTTATCATCGCACAATAACGGTGTTATCATCACACAATAACAGTGTTATCATCACACAGTAACGCTGTCATCATCGCACAATAACGGGGTTATCATCGCACAAAAACGGTGTTATGATCACACAGTAACGGTGTTATCATCGCACAATAACAGTGTTATCATCACACAGTAACGGTGTTATCATCGCACAATAACGGGGTTATCATCGCACAAAAACGGTGTTATGATCACACAGTAACGGTGTTATCATCGCACAATAACGGTGTTATCATCACACAATAACGGTGTTATCATCGCACAATAACGGTGTTATCATCACACAATAACAGTGTTATCACACGATAACGGTGTTATCATCACACGATAACGGTGTTATCATCACACGATAACGGTGTTATCATCACACGATAACGGTGTTATCACACGATAACGGTGTTATCATCACACAGTAACGGTGTTATCGTCACACAGCAAACAATGCGGGTGCGGGTGTCAAATCAAGAACTGATTCTGGAAGGGATCATCACCCCGGGATGGGAATTGTGTGTGTGCGTGTGTGTGTGTGTGTGTGTCTGTGTGTGTGAGTGTGTGTGTGTGTGCGTGCGTGCGTGCGTGCGTGTGTGCGCGTGCGTGCGTGTGCGTGTGCGTGTGCGCGTGTGCGTGTGCGTGCGCGCGTGCGTGCGTGCGTGCGTGTGTGCGTGTGCGTGTGTGTGTGTGTGTGTGAAACCTACCGATCTGAGACTGAGCCACCATGGTGGACTTTCGGTCACAAAGAGGCGAGAAAGGAAGACCTAACTCTGCTTCTTTATCGCCCTGGCAACAAGGAAAGAACCCACATCAGCAACGTTCATGCAACAATTCTGCCAAATGTCCTTTCAAAATAAAGTCAACTCTTACTAGGATGAGTAGCATTCACATGTGAACTGTAGCTCAATGCTAACACTTGTCAGTACTTTTGTGTGTGTTCATTGTGTGAATGTTCCATCACACATATGTTTTTATTATTGTGTGAATGTTCCATCACACATATGCTTTTATTATTGTGGGAATGTTCCATCACACATATGTTTTTATTATTGTGTGAATGTTCCATCACACATATGTTTTTATTATTGTGTGAATGTTCCATCACACATATGCTTTTATTATTGTGTGAATGTTCCATCACACACATGTTTTTATTATTGTGTGAATGTTCCATCACACATATGTTTTTATTATTGTGTGAATGTTCCATCACACATATGTTTTTATTATTGTGTGAATGTTCCATCACACATATGTTTTTATTATTGTGTGAATGTTCCATCACACATATGCTTTTATTATTGTGTGAATGTTCCATCACACACATGTTTTTATTATTGTGTGAATGTTCCATCACACATATGCTTTTATTATTGTGTGAATGTTCCATCACACATATGCTTTTATTATTGTGTGAATGTTCCATCACACATATGTTTTTATTATTGTGTGAATGTTCCATCACGCACGTGTTTTTATTATTGTGTGAATGTTCCATCACACATATGTTTTTATTATTGTGTGAATGTTCCATCACGCACGTGTTTTTATTATTGTGTGAATGTTCCATCACGCACATGTTTTTATTATTGTGTGAATGTTCCATCACACACATGTTTTTATTATTGTGTGAATGTTCCATCACACATATGTTTTTATTATTGTGTGAATGTTCCATCACACACATGTTTTTATTATTGTGTGAATGTTCCATCACACACATGTTTTTATTATTGTGTGAATGTTCCATCACGCACGTGTTTTTATTATTGTGTGAATGTTCCATCACACACATGTTTTTATTATTGTGTGAATGTTCCATCACACACATGTTTTTATTATTGTGTGAATGTTCCATCACACATATGTTTTTATTATTGTGTGAATGTTCCATCACGCACGTGTTTTTATTATTGTGTGAATGTTCCATCACGCACATGTTTTTATTATTGTGTGAATGTTCCATCACACACATGTTTTTATTATTGTGTGAATGTTCCATCACACACATGTTTTTATTATTGTGTGAATGTTCCATCACACACATGTTTTTATTATTGTGTGAATGTTCCTTCACACATGTTTTTATTATTGTGTGAATGTTCCATCACACATGTTTTTTATTATTGTGTGAATGTTCCATCACACATATGCTTTTATTATTGTGTGAATGTTCCATCACACATATGTTTTTATTATTGTGTGAATGTTCCATCACACACATGTTTTAATTATTGTGTGAATGTTCCATCACACATATGTTTTTATTATTGTGTGAATGTTCCATCACACATATGCTTTTATTATTGTGTGAATGTTCCATCACACATATGCTTTTATTATTGTGTGAATGTTCCATCACACATATGTTTTTATTATTGTGTGAATGTTCCATCACACATATGCTTTTATTATTGTGTGAATGTTCCATCACACATATGTTTTTATTATTGTGTGAATGTTCCATCACGCACGTGTTTTTATTATTGTGTGAATGTTCCATCACGCACATGTTTTTATTATTGTGTGAATGTTCCATCACACACATGTTTTTATTATTGTGTGAATGTTCCATCACACATATGTTTTTATTATTGTGTGAATGTTCCATCACGCACGTGTTTTTATTATTGTGTGAATGTTCCATCACGCACATGTTTTTATTATTGTGTGAATGTTCCATCACACACATGTTTTTATTATTGTGTGAATGTTCCATCACACACATGTTTTTATTATTGTGTGAATGTTCCATCACACACATGTTTTTATTATTGTGTGAATGTTCCATCACACACATGTTTTTATTATTGTGTGAATGTTCCTTCACACATGTTTTTATTATTGTGTGAATGTTCCATCACACATGTTTTTTATTATTGTGTGAATGTTCCATCACACATATGCTTTTATTATTGTGTGAATGTTCCATCACACATATGTTTTTATTATTGTGTGAATGTTCCATCACACACATGTTTTAATTATTGTGTGAATGTTCCATCACACATATGTTTTTATTATTGTGTGAATGTTCCATCACACATATGCTTTTATTATTGTGTGAATGTTCCATCACACATATGCTTTTATTATTGTGTGAATGTTCCATCACACATATGTTTTTATTATTGTGTGAATGTTCCATCACACACATGTTTTTATTATTGTGTGAATGTTCCATCACACACATGTTTTTATTATTGTGTGAATGTTCCATCACACATATGCTTTTATTATTGTGTGAATGTTCCATCACACATATGCTTTTATTATTGTGTGAATGTTCCATCACACATATGTTTTTATTATTGTGTGAATGTTCCATCACACACATGTTTTTATTATTGTGTGAATGTTCCATCACACATATGTTTTTATTATTGTGTGAATGTTCCATCACACATATGCTTTTATTATTGTGTGAATGTTCCATCACACATATGCTTTTATTATTGTGTGAATGTTCCATCACACATATGCTTTTATCATTGTGTGAATGTTCCATCACACATATGCTTTTATTATTGTGTGAATGTTCCATCACACATATGTTTTTATTATTGTGTGAATGTTCCATCACACATATGTTTTTATTATTGTGTGAATGTTCCATCACACATATGCTTTTATTATTGTGTGAATGTTCCATCACACATATGCTTTTATTATTGTGTGAATGTTCCATCACACATATGTTTTTATTATTGTGTGAATGTTCCATCACACGTATGTTTTTATTATTGTGTGAATGTTCCATCACACATGTTTTTATTATTGTGTGAATGTTCCATCACACATATGCTTTTATTATTGTGTGAATGTTCCATCACACACATATGCTTTTATTATTGTGTGAATGTTCCATCACACACATGTTTTTATTATTGTGTGAATGTTCCATCACACACATATGCTTTTATTATTGTGTGAATGTTCCATCACACATATGTTTTTATTATTGTGTGAATGTTCCATCACACATATGTTTTTATTATTGTGTGAATGTTCCATCACACTTTGCTTTTATACACCAAAATTCATCTATTTCTTATTATTCTTCTTCTACAGATTTTGGCGCGCTCCACCTTCCACATTGTTCATCCGATTCAAAGCATTCCACCTTCAGCACATTCCACTCATCCTGGACATTCAAACAACCATTTTTCCACATTCAACAAATTTCCAGGAATTCCTGTTTTTTTTATAACCTTATTTCCCACCTTTTTTAGTGCGATGACTCCTTTTACATTTTTCAACCCGTTTCAAGCATTCCACTGTCAAAACATTCCTCTTAGTCAGGACAAAAAAACAAGTTGCTTTAAGAACTTGAAAAATTCCCGCTTTTCCCCAAATTCCGTAATACCATTTTTCAATTAAAATACTCTTACTACTTCAACATTTCTTGACCCATTTAAACAATTCCAACACCAACCAATTCAGCTCATTCAGGACATTCACGCTCCTAATCATTTTCCTTTTTTTAAATCCCGCTTTTCCCCAAATTTCCAGGAAGTTCCCATTGAAATGAATGGGACATTTTTCCAAGTTGCACAATGGCCACATTTTTCAAGCTATTGAAAGCATTCCAGCATCAACACATTCCACTCATCCTGGACATTCAAACTACCATTTTTCCACATTCAACAAATTTCCAGGAATTCCTGTTTTTTTCCCTAACTTTATTTCCCACCTTTTTTAGTGCGATGACTCCTTTTACATTTTTCTACCCATTTCAAGCATTCCACTGTCAAAACATTCCTCTTAGTCAGGACAAAAAAACAAGTTGCTTTAAGAACTTGAAAAATTCCCGCTTTTCCCCAAATTCCGTAATACCATTTTTCAATTAAAAAAAACGTTACTACTTCAACATTTCTTGAC
This sequence comes from Entelurus aequoreus, assembly GCF_033978785.1. NCBI lineage: Eukaryota > Metazoa > Chordata > Actinopteri > Syngnathiformes > Syngnathidae > Entelurus > Entelurus aequoreus. The sequence goes on from NC_084745.1 coordinate 57,406,270, forward strand.
CCATTTAAACAATTCCAACACCAACCAATTCAGCTCATTCAGGACATTCATGCTCCTAATCATTTTCCTTTTTTTAAATCCCGCTTTTCCACAAATTTCCAGGAAGTTCCCATTGAAATGAAAGGGACATTTTTCCAAGTTGCACAATTCCCACATTTTTCAAGCTATTGAAAGCATTCCAACATCAACACATTCCACTCATCCTGGACATTCAAACTACCATTTTTCCACATTCAACAAATTTCCAGGAATTCCTGTTTTTTTTTTCAAACCTTATTTCCCACCTTTTTTAGTGCGATGACTCCTTTTACATTTTTCAACCCGTTTCAAGCATTCCACTGTCAAAACATTCCTCTTAGTCAGGACAAAAAAACAAGTTGCTTTAAGAACTGGAAAAATTCCCGCTTTTCCCCAAATTCCGTAATACCATTTTTCAATTAAAAAAAACGTTACTACTTCAACATTTCTTGACCCATTTAAACAATTCCAACACCAACCAATTCAGCTCATTCAGGACATTCATTCCCACTTTTACAAAAATTCCCAAATTTCCAGGAAGTTCCCATTGAAATGAATGGGACATTTTTCCAAGTTGCACAATTGCCACATTTTTCAAGCTATTGAAAGCATTCCAACATCAACACATTCCACTCATCCTGGACATTCAAACTACCATTTTTCCACATTCAACAAATTTCCAGGAATTCCTGTTTTTTTTCTAACCTTATTTCCCACCTTTTTTAGTGCGATGACTCCTTTTACATTTTTCTACCCGTATCAAGCATTCCACTGTCAAAACATTCCTCTTAGTCAGGACAAAAAAACAAGTTGCTTTAAGAACTTGAAAAATTCCCGCTTTTCCCCAAATTCCGTAATACCATTTCTCAATTAAAAAAAACGTTACTACTTCAACATTTCTTGACCCATTTAAACAATTCCAACACCAACCAATTCAGCTCATTCAGGACATTCACGCTCCTAATCATTTTACTTTCTTTAAATCCCGCTTTTCCCCAAATTTCCAGGAAGTTCCCATTGAAATGAATGGGACATTTTTCCAAGTTGCACAATTGCCACATTTTTCAAGCTATTGAAAGCATTCCAACATCAACACATTCCACTCATCCTGGACATTCAAACTACCATTTTTCCACTTTCAACAAATTTCCAGGAATTCCTGTTTTTTTTTTCGAACCTTATTTCCCACCTTTTTTAGTGCGATGACTCCTTTTACATTTTTCAACCCGTTTCAAGCATTCCACTGTCAAAACATTCCTCTTAGTCAGGACAAAAAAACAAGTTGGTTCAAGAACTTGAAAATTTCCCGCTTTTCCCCAAATTCCGTAATACCATTTTTCCATTAAAAAACTCTTACTACTTCAACATTTCTTGACCCATTTAAACAATTCCAACACCAACCAATTCAGCTCATTCAGGACATTCATTCCCGCTTTTCCAAAAATTCCCAAATTTTCAGGAAGTTCCCATTAAAATGAATGGGACATTTTTCAAACTTCCACCATTCCCACATTTTTCAACCCATTCAAAGCATTCCACCTTCAACACATTCCACTCATCCTGGACATTCAAACAACCATTTTTCCACATTCAACAAATTTCCAGGAATTCCTGTTTTTTTTTCGAACCTTATTTCCCACCTTTGACATTTTTCAACCCATTTCAAGCATTCCACTGTCAAAACATTCCTCTTAGTCAGGACAAAAAAACAAGTTGCTTTAAGAACTTGAAAAATTCCCGCTTTTCCCCAAATTCCGTAATACCATTTTTCCATTAAAAAACTCTTACTACTTCAACATTTCTTGACCCATTTAAACAATTCCAACACCAACCAATTCAGCTCATTCAGGACTTTCATGCTCCTAATCATTTTCTTTTTTTAAATCCCGCTTTTCCCCAAATTTCCAGGAAGTTCCCATTGAAATGAATGGGACATTTTTCCAAGTTGCACAATTGCCACATTTTTCAAGCTATTGAAAGCATTCCAACATCAACACATTCCACTCATCCTGGACATTCAAACAACCATTTTTCCACATTCAATAAATTTCCAGGAATTCCTGTTTTTTTTTTTTCGAACCTTATTTCCCACCTTTTTTAGTGCGATAACTCCTTTTACATTTTTCAACCCGTTTCAAGCATTCCACTGTCAAAACATTCCTCTTAGTCAGGACAAAAAAACAAGTTGCTTTAAGAACATGAAAATTTCCCGTAATACCATTTTTCAATTAAAATACTCTTACTACTTCAACATTTCTTGACCCATTTAAACAATTCCAACACCAACCAATTCAGCTCATTCAGGACATTCATTCCCACTTTTCCAAAAATTCCCAAATTTCCAGGAAGTTCCCATTGAAATGAATGGGACATTTTTCCAAGTTGCACAATTGCCACATTTTTCAAGCTATTGAAAGCATTCCAACATCAACACATTCCACTCATCCTGGACATTCAAACTACCATTTTTCCACATTCAACAAATTTCCAGGAATTCCTGTTTTTTTTTCTAACATTATTTCCCACCTTTTTTAGTGCGATAACTCCTTTTACATTTTTCAACCCATTTCAAGCATTCCACTGTCAAAACATTCCTCTTAGTCAGGACAAAAAAACAAGTTGCTTTAAGAACTTGAAAAATTCCCGCTTTTCCCCAAATTCCGTAATACCATTTTTCAATTAAAAAACTCTTACTACTTCAACATTTCTTGACCCATTTAAACAATTCCAACACCAACCAATTCAGCTCATTCAGGACATTCATGCTCCTAATCTTTTTCAAAAAATTCCCACTTTTTCAAAAATTCCCAAATTTCCAGGAAGTTCCCATTGAAATGAATGGGACATTTTTCCAAGTTGCACAATTGCCACATTTTTCAAGCTATTGAAAGCATTCCAACATCAACACATTCCACTCATCCTGGACATTCACACTACCATTTTTCCACATTCAACAAATTTCCAGGAATTCCTGTTTTTTTTCGAACCTTATTTCCCACCTTTTTTAGTGCGATGACTCCTTTTACATTTTTCAACCCGTTTCAAGCATTCCACTGTCAAAACATTCCTCTTAGTCAGGACAAAAAAACAAGTTGCTTTAAGAACTTGAAAAATTCCCGCTTTTCCCCAAATTCCGTAATACCATTTTTCAATTAAAAAACTCTTACTACTTCAACATTTCTTGACCCATTTAAACAATTCCAACACCAACCAATTCAGCTCATTCAGGACATTCATTCCCGCTTTTCCTGAAATTCCTAAATTTCCAGGAAGTTCCCATTAAAATGAATGGGACATTTTTCCAAGTTGCACAATTGCCACATTTTTCAAGCTATTGAAAGCATTCCACCTTCAACACATTCCACTCATCCTGGACATTCAAACTAACACTTTCCCAACTTCCAAACCTAATTCCGGTTTTCCTGGAAATTCAAACCCTTCAACCTTTAACATTCCAACTATTCTTCCATTCACACTACATTCTGTCAGCATTTCACTTCCGCATCGGAGCATTCACACATCATCTAGTTGTTATTAATTGTTTTTATTGCAACATTCTGCTGTCCAGTTGTCTTATCTTGTTGAATGACCGACATATTGTAAAGGTGTGTCAGATGGCGGTGGTGTACGATTATGGTGTTTTTTGGTGTTTTGTCGCGCCCTAAAAAGTGTTAGCGCTGTAAGTATTGTAGTAGTGACACAGCGGGTGTTGATGTTCACAGTACTTGAATGAAGAACTCCTCCAGGAGGGAGGTGGTCCAGCGGTGGTGGAGGTCCCAGCACTTGGCAGGGTGGCTGATATCAGCGGTGTGCAGCAGCAGCGATAAGGCCTTGGGTTTGTCGATCCTGTAAAGACGACATCGTCACGTCCAATACGGGTTGAGGCTGACTTCACCTGCCGAGGTCAGGTGTGTGGTGTGCTAAAGCAGGTGGTTAGCCAGCTAGCCTTCAATGTGACTCTTAGCAGGGATAATAAGCAGTTAGCAACAATTCCCATGAACTTTGTTTTACTAGCAAGCAGCAAGACCCTCTGTCATCTCATATTTATTATAATAATCATATTAGCATGTACCGTATCATAGGGCGCACAGGATTATAAGGCGCACTGCTGATGAGCAAGTCTATTCAGGTCCATTTTCATACAAAAGGTGCATTAAAGGAGTCATATTATTATGATTATTTTCTAAATGTAAAAGACTTCCTTGTGGTCTACATAACATGTGATGCTGCTTCTTTGCTCAAAATGTTGCATTGATGATGTTTTACACATCATTTTCAAGTCATATATATATATATATAATGTATATATATTAGGGATGTCCGATAATGGCTTTTTGCCGATATCCGATATTCCGATATTGTCCAACTCTTTAATTACCGATACCGATATCAACCGATACCGATATATGCAGTCGTGGAATTAACACATTATTATGCCTAATTTGGACAACCAGGTATGGTGAAGATAAGGTACTTTTTAAAAAAATAAAATAAAATAAGATAACTAAATTAAAAACATTTTCTTGAATAAAAAAGAAAGTAAAACAATATAAAAACAGTTACATAGAAACTAGTAATGAATGAAAACGAGTAAAATGAAGTGTTAAAGGTTAGTACTATTAGTGGAGCAGCAGCACGCACAATCATGTGTGCTTACGGACTGTATCCCTTGCAGACTGTATTGATATATATTGATATATTGTTAATATTAATAACTGTATCCCTGCAGACTGTATTGATATATATTGATATATAATGTAGGAAGCAGAATATTAATAACAGAAAGAAATGGGGGGAAGGAGGTTTTTTGGGTTGGTGCACTAATTGTAAGTGTATCTTGTGTTTTTTATGTTGATTTAATAAAAAAAACAACAACAAAAAACGATACAGATAAAAAAAAAACGATACCAATAATTTCCGATATTACATTTTAACGCATTTATCGGCCGATAATATTTATATTAATTAATTAATATTATCGGACATCCTTAATATATATACATATACATATAAATAGGGTTAGGGTTAACTTAATGTCTTTAATGTAGAACTGCCAACATGAGAATGCTAAACAGGAAGTGCTTAATGTTGTGAACACACTGAGTCAAAATCCAAGTATTATTTGTGGTGTTTTTGAAACTGCACCAATTTTTTTCCCTCAGAATTTTCAACTCATTCGAAGTGTTTTGCCAAGAGGATTATTTGTCACGTGTACATTACATTTTTTTCTCTCCAAAGTAAGACAAAGTTGTCTTTACTTTTAACTTTTATTGCCAATATTTGTGGATATGATTGGCAGCATTTTGATGAGTTGATACATACATACATACATACATACATACATACATACATACATACATACATACATACATACATACATACATACATACTTACATACATACATACATACATACATACATACATACATACATACATACATACATACATACATACTTACATACATACATACTTACACCTCATGCTGCTGGAGTGAAGAGCTGAAGATGAGTAGATACATACATACATACATACATACATACATACATACATACATACATACATACATACATACATCCATACATACTTACACCTCATGCTGCTGGAGTGCATTCTTCATGGCTTTAATCTGCTGGAAGTGAGAAGACATGTCTGTGGCCAGCACCATCTCCACCACCAGGTTACGTAATTCCCTGAAGGACAAAATCATCTTCACTGCTGTTTGATACCACACATTACTTTTGGCTGATACCACACATTTGAGTATGGATCCGATACCAAGTAGTTACAGGATCATACATTGCTCACAATTCATGTTCTCAAGGACACATTTCCTGACTTTATCAACAATAAAAAAATAAAACACAAACACACACACACGTACAAACCCCGTTTCCATATAGTTGAATATGCTACAAAGACAACATATTTCATGTTCAAACTCATAAACATTTTTTTTTTTGTGCAAATAATCATTAACTTTATAATTTGATGTCAGCAACACGTGACAAAGAAGTTGTGAAAGGTGGCAATAAATACTGATAAAGTTGAGGAATGCTCATCAAACACTTATTTGGAACATCCCACAGGTGTGCAGGCTAATTGGGAACAGGTGGGTGCCATGATTGTGTATAAAAGTAGATTCCATGAAATGCTCAGTCATTCACAAACAAGGATGGGGCGAGGGTCACCACTTTGTCAACAAATGCCTGAGCAAATTGTTGAACAGTTTAAGAACAACCTTTCTCAAGCAGCTATTGCAAGGAATTGAGGGATTTCACCATCTACGCTCCGTAATATCATCAAAGAGAATGTGGAGAAATCACTGCAGGTAAGCAGCTAAGCCCGTGACCTTCCATCCCTCAGGCTGTACTGCATCAACAAGCCACATCAGTGTGTAAAGGATATCACCACATGGAACACTTCAGAAAGCCACTGTCAGTAACTACAGTTGGTCGCTACATCTGTAAGTGCAAGTTAAAACTCTCCTATGCAAGGCCAAAACCGTTTATCAACAACACCCAGAAACGCCGTCGGCTTGGCTGGGCCTGAGCTCATCTAAGATGGACTGATACAAAGTGGAAAAGTGTTCTGTGGTCTGACGAGTCCACATTTCAAATTGTTTTTGGAAACTGTGGATGTCGGAAAGAGGAAAAGAACCATCCGGATTGTTCTAGGGTGAAAGTGTAGAAGGCAGCATGTGTGATGGTATGGGGGTGTATTAGTGGTCAAGACATGTTCTAGGGTGAAAGTGTAGAAGGCAGCATGTGTGATGGTATGGGGGTGTATTAGTGGTCAAGACATGTT